>NC_044308.2:141316101-141617851 GCF_007474595.2 Lynx canadensis | reverse complement strand
CAGTGGCTGCCTGTCTCCAAGGGGTCCCAGGCCCTTCAGCCTCTGAGGCCCAGAGTAGAAAGACTCGCTTAGTCGGGGGGTGAGTCGCTGTGAGAGTGGATGGGATAAGAGGGCGGAGGCACAGCCCATGGCAGCCAATGCTCGCTGGGGGAGAGACCCGGAGGGTAGTTAGTTCTCATCAGTGCCAGGCAGCTAACCACAGCTCACGCCCCAGTGCCCCCCACCCCCCAGACCTGCTCACTGCGGCCTTCAGAAGTTCTGGGCCAGAGTTTCCCCCTCCCCGGCTGGACACTTGAAGATGCCTGTGAGAAACGCCAAATACCTCAGCTGAATAATTAAGTCAACTCTTCTCTTCCGTTTCCTACAAAAGCACCTGCCCCGTGGGGCTCTTTGAGTTGCTCTGGCCCCTGGGATCCTCCTGAACCCATTTTACAAATGAGGAAACTGAGGCCAAGAAGGCTCACAGGGTCACGCAGCCAGGAGGGGCCCAAGTTGAGACAGCAGAGGTCAAGTTCCCGAACCTGTCCTTGGAGACAGTCTCAACCTGCGGCCCCCAGAGCACCTAAAAGCCCCGGAAGGGGCCACTTTCAATGCCGGTTTTCTCGGCGCCTGAGGGGCTCAGTCAGTTAAGTGTCCAACTCTTGATGTCAGCTCAGGTCATGAGCTCACAGTCCGTGGGATCAAGCCCCAGGTCAGGGCTCTGCACCAACAGCGGGAGCCTGCTTGAGGTTCTCCGGCTCCCTCTCCCTCTGCCCCTCTCTCACTGCCACATGCTCTCTTTCTCTCAAAATAAATAAATACACTTAAAATAAATGCAGGTCTCGAGCCCCCCTGCTCCCTAAGTCTGATTCCTTAGGTCTGGTGAGGTGTGTCTTAGCCACATTTCTGGGGGGCTCCATGCCGGAGGTCTAGAGTGGGGAGCCTGTGGCTGGGGCCAAAGGGCAGGACGGGCCAGGGCCCCACTCCCCTCACCCAGGCCTGGCTCCTCAGCTGCCCACTCACCCCCTGCCAGGGCTGGCAGGCTGATCCCAGCTTTTGAGTCAAAGCAGACGGGCAGGGTCTGGCTCTGCACACACACACACACACACACACACACGCACATGCACACACATCCCAACCCAGGTCCCATCCTGCCCCTCTCTCAGGCTCCTCCTTATCGGGGCCCACTGCAGCCTGGAGGAGAGAAACTTTGTTTCTGAAGTTTTTAATTCTAAAAATACATGTTACTTTTTTTTAATTTTTTTTTAACATTTATTTATTTTGAGACAGAGAGAGACAGAGCATGAATGGGGGAGGGGCAGAGAGAGAGGGAGACACAGAATCGGAAGCAGGCTCCAGGCTCTGAACATCAGCCCAGAGCCCGACGCGGGGCTCGAACTCGCGGACCACGAGATCGTGATCTGAGCTGAAGTCGGACGCTTCACTGACTGAGCCACCCAGGCACCCCTACATGTTATTATTTTGTAATGCTTATTTATTTTCGAGACAGAGAGAGTACGAGTGGGAGAGGGGCAGAGAGAGAGGGAGACAGGGGATCCGTCGTCCCAACTGGGGGCTCAAACTCACAAACCGTGAGGCCATGACCTGAGGCGAAGTAGGATGCTTCACCGACTGAGCCACCCAGGCACCCCTCTAAAAATACACTGTAGGAAAAACCATCACCCAGAACCCCCACCAACCCTCACCTTCTTCCCAGAACACGCATCCCTGGAGAAGGGTCAGGCTGTCGGCCGGGAGGAGCCTCCCGCCTGCCTCCCCCTCCAGCCAGGGTCCGTCACCTTCCATGGCCCTGGCCATTGAATGATTCTGTCCCCCACTGGGCACCTAGCTTAGTGTTAACAAAGAGGACAGAGAAGGTCCCTGCCCTGGTGGAGCTTACATTCTAGGGGAAGAGAGGGGATAAACACATAGAGCAACAATGAAGTCACTCCGGGAGCTGAAAGAAAGCAGAGTGTGGGAAAGGGTGGCAGACTCCCCAGTGTAGACGGGAGGACCAGCCAAGCCCCTTGTGCGCAGGTGAGAAGTGAGCAGGGCGCCGAGTCCAAGTGAGTGGGGAGCCAGCTGACCGTCCTGCCCTCCCCATCCCACCTCACCTGTCACTGAAACAGCCCCTGTCACTGAATCCAGCAGATTCAGGGGTGGGGAGAACAGAGGTGATTTTCCTTTCCTCTTTTCCTGCTGGTGTTTCTGATTCTTCCACACTGGATCCGTCTTGTGTAGGAAATGATAAAAGCTGTGCAAAATAGAAACCGCACCATGTACTTGACGGTGACCTGGCTTGACCTCCGTCCCCTGTGACGTTCCCTCCCTCACTGGCTGTCCTGCTCTGGCCTTGGACCCTCCCCCCCCCCCCCCCCCCGCCCCTTAAAGTTTAGGGTCTGGGAAGAGCCCTGCAGGGAGGCTTTCCCATGCATGGGGGTGGGGCCTGGGGGCTCTGCGGAAGGTGAGGAGTTTGAAAACATCATATCCTGTGCTGGAATGTATCCTCAGGAAATGAAACAGAACATGCATAGAACCCAACCGCTAATGTGATAATGCAGGCTCCAAAAAGATGGACACGTGTAACTCTGCGATGACTTCTTCAATTCTTTTCTGGTCTCTCCCTAACCGCCATGGGAGCCCCTGGAGGTCAGGCTGCTGACCCCCCAGGAGTCAGGCTCCTGCAACCTGCCCTCAATTATGACACTTAATTAAGGGCACGCGCATTCTCTTAAGGCAAAAAAAAAAAAAAAAAAAAGCAGCTCATCGTTTCCTTATCAAATGTCCCATTATAACTTTGTGACTCACTGCCTCATTAAAGTACTTGACTTCTACTCAAGCCCCCCAAAACACGCTGCGAGCATTTTGCTTTACCTCTGGAGGCCTTGGCAACCAAGGGACAATGTGTTTGTAAGGGTGGGTCTCCTGGATGAGTATTTAATCATCATGGCCTTGGAGGCCTCCAGCCACAGTCAACGCCTGCCCCTGTTTTGGGGTCTGGGCTTCTCCTGGGCCCACATGCTATTGTTTTCCTGGCTCCTCGAGGTCAGAGGCTGGCGATATTCAAACCCAGGCCTCCAGACCCTAGTTCAGGGCCCACCAGCCATCACGAGCACTGGACTAGGAGTCAGCAGACCTGGCTTTGGGTCTCTGCTTATGAATGTTCTATTTAGATTCTAAGAAGAATCAAATGAAACCCTAATGATCGTTGGATCCCCGGTGGCCTTGTATGCACCATAGTCACTACTTACCTACCCCTGAGAAACCCCCTCCTAGCAGAAATATAGAATCTTTAAAAACCTTGGGTATATGGGGCACCTGGGTGGCTCAGCTGGTTAAGCTTTCAACTCTTGGATTTTGGCTGAGGTCGTGATCTCACAGTTTGTGAGTCAGAGCCCCGCTTGGGGCTCTGGCTAACAGCACTGGGGCCTGCTTTCCTCTTTCTCTGTCCTCTCTCTCTCTACCTACCTCTCTCTCTTCCCCTCCCCTATGGAAGTGTTCTTTCCCTCAAAAAAATAATAAACCTGAAAATAATAAAAGAATAAAACCCTGGGTACATATCTATTGTACCCCATCCTTCTTCCAGAAATGGTAACATGAGAATAAAAACGTGGTCTGCATCCGGAAACACGCAGGTCCTGACCACAGAATCTTGAAGAAGGAAGTTGAGCCGCAGGCCTGACGCTGTTATCTGACTCTCGTTGTGCAGGAGAAAGCGCCCAGCCAAGTCGAGTCCAGCCGGACAGTCCAGACTTCACAAGGCGCTGGGGAAGGAGGGCAGGACACGTCGCTGAACAGGACACTCCCCAAAGACCAGGGAGGGGTCCTTGTCACTTGCCAATCTCAGGGACTCTCCAGGCGCAGGACCTGGCTCCTCCTCGTCCCACTCGTCCCCCGCGGCCCAGCGCCCTCCCACTTGGGCCGGCTCGCCCAGTCCTTCCCGAGGCCTCCCTTGTCGAGGCCCCGCGCCGACGCCCTCCCTGCCACCGATGGCCTGTGTGCGCCCGTCCAGGAACCTGCCCCGATCCGCACCCCTCCGCGGCCCGGCAGCGCGCAGGCAGGTGCGCGTCCCCGAGGGGCGCCCCACAGCCCCCTTCTCCCTTTCCGGCTCCCCGCCGTCCCGGGACCCCGCGTGCGGGCCCGGCGGGCGCGCAGGCGGAGGGGCGATTCGCCGCCCCAGGCGTATCACAGCTAGTTGTGTCGGAGCCTTGCAGGGCCCTGGTGTCCCCTTCACGCGCCGGTGTCCCCATTACACGGGCAAGGACTTGAGGTTGGGCGGCCGAGTCGGGATCCGGGACCCAGGGCCCCAGCTTCAAGAGTCCAGTCCAGAGCGAGCACACCCCGCCTCCCGCTCAGCTGACCCTTGTCGCTCACAGCCGGGAGGTTCCCACCCCTGCACAGGCCGCCGTCAGGCCCCGGGCTCCCGGGCCCAGCCCCACCGTCCCAGCACCGCGCGCACCCGGCTGCTCTCCCCTCCGGAGCCGCGCGGGCGGGCGCACGAAACACACTCTTTGTCTGCGGCGCCTGTGCGCCTCCCCCGCCCGCCACGTCCACCCCCCGCCTGGCCCGCCCCGGACACGCCCAGCCAATGAGGCGCGGCGGCGGCGCGCAGGGCCCGGGGTGTTGTCCGCGCCTCGCCCGCCCATTGGCTGCGCTCCGCACCCCCGCGGGAGCCGGCCGGCAGGCCCGAGGGGCGGGCGAGCGGCCCGAGGTGCGGGACCACTGGCTGCGGGCGGACGGCCGCGAGGGCGAGCGAGCCGGCCGGCCAGGGACGGGCGCCGGCGGAGGACCCGCGCTCTGAGCCGCCGCCGCCGCCGCCGCCGCCGCCGCCGCCCCCTGCCCCCGGCTGGCCCGGGCTTCGCGCCAGGAGGCGGCGGCCAGGCCGAGTCCCAACCGTGCGAGCCGGCGGGACCCCCGACGGCCACCAGCCCGGCGAGGGGCCAGAGGAGAAGGACGGGGAGGAAGGGCAGCCTCGCCGGGGGCCCGGCCATGGCGCTCGACTTCCTGGCTGGATGCGCTGGGGGTAAGCAGGCGGGCGGCGCCCACCGGGACCAGCGCGATCTCGGGAGGCCGGAGCCAGGCGTGTGCGGGATGGGAGGCCGGCTCACCCTGCGGGCGCCGGGCTTTCCTCGCCTGAAGCACGGGGGTAACGATGCTCTCGTCTCACGGGGCTCTCGGGGACGTGCCCAGACAACAGGCCGGGAGGGCGTCTAGCACGCCGTCCGCGAGGACAGGTGGCGTTCGAGTCCTTCGGGGCTCGTCCAGACGAGAGGTCTGGGGCGCCGGGGCAGCACCGTGGCTTGGCCAAGTGGGGGACCGCCAGGAGGACGTCCCGCCGCCCGGTGCGCCCCGCTCGCGCGAGGCCTCGGGCGCATCTCCCTCCCCGGTTCCCGCATCCCCGGCCCGCGCCCGCGGCCCCAGAAGTTGGGGGCTGGCTCCACCCCCTTCCCCGCAGGTGTCTGGGCGGGGCTGGGGCCACAGGAAGACCCCCTAGGGGGCTGGCCTTGGAAGGCCCGGAAGGGCGCCGGCGGCCCCTAGGGCGCCGAGTCATGCTTTGGGCATGCCTCACCTCCCTAATCCGTTCAGGGAACTGCTGGCGGGGGGTCCCACCCGGTGGCGGAGTGGGCCTGACACGCGGTGTGGGCTAGCCCTGTGCTCACGCGTGCGTGTCACCGGTGCGGGGCACCTTCACCCAGACCAGGCTGCTAGGGTCCTCCCCAAGCCTGTGTCCCCGGGAGGGCCGCTGTCAGTGTGCAACCCAGGATATGCCATGGGACGACCCTGGGCTTGGAGCCAGCCGGGCGCTTCCCTGTTTGGCCTTTAGCTTCTTTGCTTTTACTTGGAGAGCTCATTTATTTAACGGGTGTTAACTGCGAGCCGGGTTATGTCATTCCCCAAGGAGCTGACACACGAGCTGGCTGCATGGCCCCAGGCCTGGTCCTGCTCTGATGGTGGATGTCCCTCCTCCAGCACCTGAAATTGCTCTCACTGTTTATCCGCTTGGGTTTGGCGTTGGGCACCCTGGAGGAAGAGGAGTGACAATGGCCTGGGGCATTTAAGCCTCTGATTTCAGCTTCCTGCTCTGGGCAAGAAGAGACTGGTGGGGAGGGCAGTGTGCCAGGGAAGCGATGTGTGTCAAGAGATTTAAGAACTTCCCAGCCTGTTACCCAATCAGGCCTCAGGAAACCACCGGGCTGGAGTCTGCTGAAGGGGGAAGAACCCCAGGGTCTTTCGTAATGCGTGAATTTCTCCCAAGCCCAGGCCAGAGGAGACAGGAGCGGGCAGCCTCTGCAGATCCGGGTCTCAGCTCCCCTGTTCCCCTCCCCGCTCTGGTGACTGCAACCTGCCACCACCCTGCTGGCTCCTCCTGAGCCCCCAAACCCTCCTCTACCCACCCCGCAGTGGTGGCACAATGAGGCCGGACTGCCCCACAGCCAAAGCCCCTTTCCAACTTCTTGGGGAATGTGGGTTCTTTCCCCAGAGGAACAGGATTCCTTCTGATTTCTCCCAGGTGTCCTGGGAGCTGTGGGGTTTGAGGTGGAACTCATCCTGAGGCCAGGCCTGCTTAGGGACCCACCCCACCCCTAGACACACGGGTTCAGTCACTGTAGGCTCTGTGCCCAAAAGGCCATGCCTTCCACTCTCCCTCACCGAATCCACCCAGGAGGGATCCTGTCCAGGCTGCAGGGTTGGGGCAAGGTCAGGGTCCAGCTCCATGCGGAGCTATGGGCCCCAGCCCCTTCCCCCAACCCCCAACTGCCCTACTCCCACCCAGGGGCAAGCCTGGGGCTGCTGGTGGCACCTACCTCCCTGCTGTGAGTGGAGGCCTGAGTCTCCCAGGCCGGTGAGGATGGCAGTGGCTGCCACAAAGCCTCTTTGTGAGGGTTGTCGGCTTCCGCTCCCCTGAGATCCTCTGCTGGTCTTATGTGACCCAGGAGAAACCTTGGCCTTGAGAAGTGGAGGGACTAGTAAGACAGTGACCTGATTGTGTCCCTGGCACGAAGTAGCCTGTGCAGAGGGACTGTCTCTAGGAACTGGGCGCGGGCCGCGCCCCCACCTCAGCGCCTGGCCCTGGAGGTCCCCTGCCTCGTTACTTCGGCTTGGGCTCTTTCAGACCTGGACCCAGAGCAGGGGGACGACGGTGCTTCTCCTGGGCAGCCTGGGGTCCCTCTAGATTCAGATTCCTGGGAGGGAGAGCGGTACGTCACCTCTGATTGGTGGAGTGTCGGGTCACGTGTTCAATTTCACCCGCGGGGAGGTGGGACAGGTGCCTTGATTGACGGCATCCCGGCGCTCACGTGGTAGGAAGGTCAGAATGTCTGCCTTTGCTCCGCACCAGGGGGTCAGTCCCAGGCCTGCAGCCCGCCAGCACCCTGTGCCCCGAATGGGGGTCTCCCTGCCACGTGCATGGATAGGAGGAGGCGCGGCTCCGCGGTGGGGCCGGGAACCCTGTGTGGGGAAGACAGGTCTGCCATCCAAGTGTCTCCTGCAACGCCTGCCTCCGGGACCCTCGCCCCCCACTCCTACCCCAGAGGGCCCGGCGGTGCCCCCGAGAAACCACCGTGTGTAGGGCAGTGGGCACTGGCTGTGGAGGTGGGAAAAAGGATCTCCTTGTGGTGCCTCAGCGTCCTGTCCGGGCGCTGGCCTGGAAGGGCTTCCCCGTGAGGTTAAAGGGCAAGGCTTCGTAGGACTGGAGGCCCTGATGGAGGCAGGCCCACTCTGTTCCTGTGAATGGAGATGTCCTGGGTGAAGGCACTCAGCCCCTCCCCTGAGGGCATTGAAATCAGCCTCTGGAGCAAGTGGCAGTGCAAATGGCTGCCATTGGAGGTCTTGGGGGGGCCTCCCAGCTGAGGCTGGGGGGGGAGGGGGAGGGGAGGGGGAGAGGGTGGTTACCCCTTCCATCCTGGAGGCTGATGAAGGCTGGAACCTGAGAAGTCTGGGACCAGAGCCAGGACCCGCCACCCACAGGAAGGGGACCCCCAGCATTTCCGGCACCAGCTTCTTGGGGACCCCACAACTGGGCCTGGCTGCAGAGGGCATGGAGGTCCCCAGGGGTCCGCAGCTGGAGAGAAGGGAGGTCAAAACAGCATACCCCCAGGCAAGTGTCAAGTCTCTAAAACCCAGGGAAATCAGAGCCCAAGAAAATAAGTTCTAGAACTAGGCTTCTCAAATTTAGAAAATTCACAACATGCTATGACAGAGAAGGTGGATCTCAAAAGATAGAAACAAAGTGTGTCACAGAGGACCAGAGGCACGGGCGCGGAAGTCTTGAGGGAAGAGACACCTCGGGGAGGTCTTTTCATCTTCCTGTGAATGTTAGGGGTTCCAGAAGGAGAAGAAGGTCTGGAGATGAAGATTACGATGAATAAACGATAGTGGAAACTTCCTCTGATCAGAAAAAAGGCCTGAGTGTGCAGAGAGAAAGGGCTGGTGTACCAGGCAGGGGTACTTAAAAAAAAAAAAAAAAAAAAAAAAGACACACCCTTGGCATCTCCTGGTGACATTCCTGAAATCTGCAGATAAAATCTCAGAGGCTTCCCGATAGAACGCATAAATTACTGACAAGGAGCAAAAAACGTACCGGCAACGGATTTCTCAGCTGTGGCACCAGAAGCGAGAAGATTCTGGGACACGGCCACCCTAATGGCCTGGGCCTGGGAGCCTCACCAGAGCACAGGACCGTTGTTCCCAGATGGTGTTACAGAAATAGACTCTGTAGGCCGTTTCCTCATGTGTTAACCTCCAAGGAGAGTAATCAAGAAAGGCTCCAACAAAATGGCAACTGATCGGGGTAGAGACCCCAAGAAAGGGGGTAGAGGGGAGGAAGTGAGGGAACAGTTCTGAATCTCGTGGGGTCTAAGTGGGGTAGAAGAGGAAGCTATCAGAGTTGGAAACCTTGTTGGGGCAGCTCTTACTGGGCAGGGGGAGGGGGAGGGCAGCAAGGCGGGGGGCAGAGAAAGCCTGGGGGGGGGGGGTGACGGTTCTTGTCCTGTTTCCACATAATGATTAAAAGTAAGAAACAAGAAGAAACCTTTAGCCGAACTTAGACACTAGCAGAAGGCGGAGAAGTGGCGGGTGGCCCGAACCAGCCAACATGCAGAAAGACAAAGGGAAGAAATAAGCCATTCACGTAAAATGAGATGGAGTCGTGTCAGATGTCCCGTCTCGGCAGAACCGGAGGCGCCTTCAGACGGGAGCGGCGGTGAGCGGGAGCTCGCTTCCAGGAGCATCGAAAACAAGGGAGTAGGACCAGGTTGAAAATTAACCGTCACCAAACCATGCCAGGCGCGCGCAACCAGGAGGAAAGCGGGACTGGCCAAGTTCGCGTCAAACACAGCGGATCCTAAGGTCCAAAGCATGAGACAAGGTGAGGGGGACGCACGACAACATGCAAGTTGTAAAGAGGCACGGTGACTCCCGCTAACCGCTGGGCGCCCACCACCCTGATGAGCAGCCCCAACGGGGGGCAAGAGAGGTGAGCGGGGAAGGAGGAGGGCTCCAGGCCCGGGAGGTCTAGGCTGCAATCCTCGCCTCACCACTCTCTCGCCACGCAGCGTGGACATACGACTTCCTTCGGCCTCAGGTCCCTCATCTGGAAAATGGG
This sequence comes from Lynx canadensis, assembly GCF_007474595.2. Classification (NCBI taxonomy): domain Eukaryota; kingdom Metazoa; phylum Chordata; class Mammalia; order Carnivora; family Felidae; genus Lynx; species Lynx canadensis. The sequence goes on along the minus strand of NC_044308.2, from coordinate 141,608,268 downwards.
CTCATAGTCCTTTCTTTACATGTGAGAGGGAGAGTTAGTCCACATGCAAAACTGAGAACAGTGACCGGCAGTTAGAGACGTTAATACTGTCTTAATTATAAACACTCCCAGCGGTAAGAGACCTTTAAGAGATTCACACACAAAATTCTAGGGAGGAGAGCGTGGGAGTCGAAGCCACCTTCACCTCACTGAGCCTCCCTTTCTCCTTCTGTGAACGGGGTCACGAGGTGCCTGATTCCCAGCGATAGTTACACCTGAACAGCACTCAGGACTCAGAAAAGGGTTCAGAAGCCAATTTGGACAGTGATGAGCCTTTGTCCCCTGAGGTTTTGGGGTTTTGGCAGAGGCTGGACCGATGCATCCTTGCGCGTGATCACAAAGTCCCGAGCAAACTCCCCGGGTCCCAGGCGGCTCCCACGCGGGGAAGGGAGTGGCCAACCAGTGCCTGTGCTGCCTGGGCCCTGGGTCAGTTTTGGGGGGTGTGGGGGGGGGACTTGATGCTCTCACCTGCACAGGCAAGGGGAGTGAGCCACAGACCCCGAGTCCTTTGGGAGCTTGGCCAGCTGGTGAGTGGTGGAAAGAAAAGTCAAATCTGGGTGGCCCTCTGACCCCAAGTCCACAATCCCTGGGGCGCCCCCTGCCACGCCAGGAGGTGTTTGGAGCAACGGGACCATCTCAGAACTAGCGTGTGCGGCTTCCGGGGGCCAGCTGTCCTCAGGCACGCGGACCAGTCAAGTGCAGTGGGAAGCGGGGGCTGGAGAGACCGCAGCGTTGGGTTGGACAGATCCAGGCTTGACCTCAGGGATGTCATCCCCCACACCCCACTGCTCGTGCAGGCACGAGGATGAAGGAGCCCACAGGGTGCCTGGCACACAGTAGGTGCTTGGTAAACGGCTTTTTCCCCTCCAGTCCCGTGGCTCCCATGGGGTCCTTGCAGGAAGGCCCCTGTGCTACAGGTTTCTGAGGCATTTGGGTGACATGCCCCTTTCCTCCCCCAGGTGTGGCAGGCGTGCTCGTGGGACACCCGTTTGACACAGTCAAGGTGAGTCTCTTGTCACAGTTTACTCTCAGGTCCTTGGGGAGGGGCAGACACTGGACATGCGCGGGGCCGGGACGGCTGGAGTCCCCTTTCCAGTGACCCCCCCCCTTTTAAAAAAATACTTATTTTTGAGAGCGAGCGAGAGAATGAGCGGGAGAGGGGCAGAGAGAGGGGGACAGAGGATCCAGAGCAGCTTCTGCGCTGGCAGCAGACAACCCGACGTGGGGCTCGAACTCACGGACCGTGAGATCATAACTTGAGCTGAAGCCGGACACTCAACCGACTGAGCCACCCAGGCGCCCCCAGACATCTTTTTTTTTTTTTTTTAAGTTTATTTTTTTAAGAGCGAGCGAGCATGAGCGGGGTAGGGGGCAGAGAGGAAGGGAGAGAGAATCCCAAGCAGGCTCCGCATCATCAGCACGGAGCCTGATGTAGGGCTCGAACCCACGAACCGGGAGATCATGACCTGAGCTGAAACCAAGAGTCGGACACTCAACCGACTGAGCCACCCAGGCGCCCCCAGACATCTTCTTGAAAGAAAGAGCAGTTCTGGGGCGCCTGGGTGGCGCAGTCGGTTAAGCGTCCGACTTCAGCCAGGTCACGATCTCGCGGTCCGTGAGTTCGAGCCCCGCGTCGGGCTGTGGGCTGACGGCTCAGAGCCTGGAGCCTGTTTCCGATTCTGTGTCTCCCTCTCTCTCTGCCCCTCCCCCGTTCATGCTCTGTCTCTCTCTGTCCCAAAAATAAGTAAACATTGAAAAAAAAAAAAATTAAAAAAAAAAAAAAAGAAAGAAAGAGCAGTTCAGAGAGAAAATGCAGAAATACAGAAAAGCCAAAGCTGGTCAGTATTTCCCATGAACGTGATCTTCACGAGTGGTCATCATTGGCACGAAACAGAGTGTTTCCCGAGGGCTGGTGTCCACCTGTGCGGAGTGTGTGGCCCTGGGCCAGGCGCTCAGTTAGCCAGTTTCTCGTCGATAAACTGTCCAGATCCAGGTGGTCAGATGCTCAAAACAGAAACAAAGGAAATCCACGTCCTCCAGCTGGAAATTCCCAAATCAGAGTCTCTCCCTGCTGCTGGGGTCTTGTGTCCTCACACCAGTCAGGTCTGGACCTTTCCTTGCCGGCTCCCACCTGGGACTCAGGGCGAGCTGGAAGCAACAGGGCACTGGGCCAGACCTTGTGTCCCACTGTAAACACTGAGCTTGGCACCTCATCCTGCTGGAGCGAGGGTAGAGCTAAGGCAAGGATGTCATCCCTAGCTGGGGTTGAGGTCACTTCCTGTCCCCTCTTTTTTCGGCAGAAGCCAAGACGGTCACTGGCCAAGAAAAGGACTAGGAACTCAGGGGCTGCGGTTTCCTCCGGCACAGGCATGAGGGCCTAGCTTTATGTATTGGCTCTGACCTTAAAAGTTCTGCCCTAGGCCTTGTACAGCCCAGGCCTCCGGCTAGCCAATCTGCTGTGTGACCTCAGGCCAGTTGCTTGACCTCTCGGCCCAGCATTCTCGCCGGCAAACTGAGGGGTTAGGCAAGATTACGGAGGCCATCGTGGTGCCCTGTGCTCAACAGTATAGTTTGGGTTGCATGAAAGGCTAGTTCTGAAGAGCACAGATTTTCTTCCAACCCATCGTATGCAAGTTAGGGGGCAGGCGGAAGGGCCACGCTTTCTTGCCACACGGCGACCCCTGCCCTACACAGGCCTGCTGAGAGCCTGTCCACACAGCTGCCTGTGCACTGCCTAGCTGGCCGTCCTGTGAAGCCCGTCCACAGGCCAGAGCAGCCCAGGGCAGCCTGGCACTGTCCACATTATGCTTGTGGTCACATGTTGTAAATGCCTCTGTATCCAGCCAAGAAGTGACTCTCGATTCACTTCCTCAGCCCAGCTTCTCTGAGCTATGACAGCCTGGGCAGCCCCAGGCCCCTTCAGCTAGCCCTTGCCCCGCCCCAGGCTGAGGCTCCCCGCTGGGCCCCCTCATCAGTGCCCCCAGGCTGGGAGTACTTTGTCCTGGGGTCTCTGTCCCTCTAAGCCCCTGGGTGATTTGGGTGCAGGAGCCTCTCCACCCCACTGGGATCCTCTCCTTGGACCCCCTTAGCTTGCGCCTGGAGGGTGGTCTTTGAAGAAATCCATTGGGTGACTTTTTTTTGGCCACTGTGGCCCAGCAGCATCACATCTAGGCAAACCTGTCTTTAAAAAGCCAATCTCTTTTTTTTGTTTGTTTTAATTTTTTTTAATGTTTATTTATTTTTGAGACAGAGAGAGCGCAAGTGGGGGAGGGGCAGAGAGGGAGACACAGAACCCGAAACAGGCTCCAGACTCTGAGCCGTCAGTCAGCACAGACCCTGATGCGGGGCTTGAACCCACAAACTGGGAGATCGTGACCTGAGCTGAAGTCAGACACTTAACCGACTGAGTCACCCAGGCGCCCCAAAGCCAATCTCTTTTAATGTGTATTTATTTTTGAGTGAGAGAAAGATAGAGCAGGAGCAGGGGAGGAGCAGAGAGGGGGAGAGAGAGGAGGGGAGAGTGAGAATATTCCAAACAGGCTCCGCACCGTCAGCACAGAGCTCGACTCAGAGCTTGAACTCACGAACCATGAGACCATGAGCTGAGCTGAAATCAAGAGTCAGATGCTCAACCGACTGACTGAGCCACCCAGGAGCCCCAGTCTTCTTATGGAGAGGAAAAACCCGTCCCCAGTAATCACCACTGTCACCCAATAGTGGTGACCCCTCTCATTCTAGTTATGGGCTGGTACACTCATTTGGTTTAATGTAACGCTGTATTACTAATGGCCATTGTTTTTTACTGGCTACTTTCCATTATGAAAGTTAAACCATTCTCATTAAAAGAAAATTGGAAAATGTAGAAAAGCCAATTAGTGCCTTATACTGACAAATCTTTTTGCACGTTTTGTACACCTCCTTCAGGATCTTACCCTCTCCGTCACACTTTCTTGGTTGGCTTTCTATTACAAAAGTAAGGTAGGCTGTAGAAAAAAGTTTTAACCATCATAGAGACATATAAACTAAAAAGAAAAAAAGTCCCTCATATAGACCCTTCCCCAACCCTTGTTCAGATTTCTGTTTAGAAATCTGAGCAGAAATGTACTCAGACCCATATATATTCCTTGCTTTTAGCAAAAGGGGGGTTTCCTTCAATAGCTCTGTGGTGGGTTTTTTTGTTTTTTTTTGTTTTTTTACATGTCTTAATTATTTTTGAGAGACAGAGGGCAAGCAGGGGAGGGGCAGAGAGAGAGAGGGAGACACAGAATCCGAAACAGGCTCCAGGCTCCGAGCTGTCAGCACAGAGCCTGACGCGGGGCTCGAACCCACGAACCGTGAGATCATGACCTGAGCCCAAGTTGGTCACTTAATCGACTGAGCCACGCAGGCGCCCCCGTGGTGGTGGTTGTTTTAACTGAAATTTGACACATGTAGAAAAGTGCACGCATGCTAAGGGTACAAATCTGTGAATCCTCATGAAGCACACACCTGGGAAAGTAGAACAATGTCCCCTCCCCCCATCAGGAGCCCCCCTAGTCCTCCCAGCAACGCTTGCCCTTTCTCTGGCCATCCACTCTCCTAACTTCTTTTTTAAAGTAAGCTCTGTGCCCAACGTGGGGCCCGAACTCATGACCCCAAGATCCAGAGCTCTTCGGACAGAGCCAGCCAGGCACCCCCACTCTCCTGACTTCTCACGCCATGGTCCCGTTTGCCTCTGCCCGAACCTCATGTAGTTGGACTTATGCTCCAGAATGCACGAGGGGACACCTGTGTCCCACGTCGGTTCATGCTGTCTCATGGCTGGGACATCCGCTGTGTGTTCCCAGACCCTTGGGACTGGGATTTGAGTCCAAGATTTGGCTTTCCTCTTCTTCTCCCAGAATCAAGCCCCTGTCCTCAGACACACTACCTTCACACCTGTTTCTGTCCGAAGGTACTTTTCTGTCCTACTGACTAGACACGACTGTAATCAGGGATGCTGGGGGTAAAACCACTTTCACCGGCCAGTGACCAGCCCAGGGCGGGGGCGGGGATGGCGAGGTGGGTGGGGGCTGGCCCCGGGGGCTCCACGCCCGGCCGTGCTGTTGAAATTTTGTGTTGCTTTAATGGCCTTTACTTTCTGAGCTAGGTGCTGCCTCCGTCCATAGCAAAAGTGTAACTTTGTTGTAGGTGAGCGTAAGCCTCGCCCTGGAGAGCGCTAGTGAGTAGACCAGGTGAACCGGACCCTTCTCTGCCCTCGCCGAACCTGACCCTGGGCCTGAACTGCACCCTGCCACGCCCCTCCTCCTCACCCCCCCAGAGTCCCCTCCCTGAGGAGCAGGGGACAGGTGAACTTGGCCCAGCGCAGGTCATGGGGCGGGGACCCGGCTGGGGCTGGTTGGGGTCTCTCAGCCGGGTGGAGAGTTGGGAGCCCTTCTGGGCGTGTGACAATCACCACTTGTCCGGGAGCGGGTCCACCAATCCGAGATCCCGTCACCCCAAAATGTTCACCTCAACTCTAGATATTACAAGACCTGGGCCCCATTTCACCCCCAAACCTAGTCCCCCAAGACACCTGGCCAGCAAGCACTCGTCCCAGGTCCGGGGGTCAGAAACAAAGGGGAGAGGGGCCTCTGCGCTCCCTGTGGGACCCGAGCCTGGCCTGGGCCTGGGCCTGAGCCGGTCCAAGCCGCAAAGACTGGAAGCCGCTGTCCAGGTAGGTGTCTGAATGAAAGCGCAACCCACAGCGGGGACGGCCGTACTTCCTGTCACTTCTGCTACCACGGCCCACTCGGTGCCCGTGTTGGGGGCTGCGCGCGAGAGAGAAGTGTTCCAGGTGGGACGCCAGACCACGGAAGGGAAAACGAAAAGCCCTCACGGCACAAAAACCACCCAGAGCGGCGCTCAAGGTGATCCTATGTGATCACTGTTGGACAAGCACTTCTGCCTTTCTCTGAAAATCCACCCCTCCCCCCCACCAAGAGCCGGCAGCAGCAGCCAGCCACAGGGTGCGCTCGGTCGTCAGCGCCTCTGGGGGCCGCGGCCACCAGCCGCAGAGGTCCTCCTGTGCGGAGATGGTACGTTCGTGTTCTTAGAAAACGTTCTTTTGTAAGTGCACTTAGCCATAGAAGGCCCACTGGAGGGCTCACACCAGCCAGCACCACCCCCCCACACACACTCTGGCCCCCACCAACGCAGACGAGCTGCCCATGTCGCTGCAGAGGACAGACAGCCTGGGCGGAGTTGCAAAACATCTCAGCCTCAGTCTACCCATCTTTGAAATGGGAGGGACAAGCGCACACACCTCGGCTGGTGATTCCAACGTTAGGCCCTCTGGTGCTGCTAGGCACAGGGTGGCATTCATGCCATGGCCCTGGCTGTGGTGATGATTGCTGAGTCCGTTCCTGAGAATGTGACTTAACCTAGCTCCCCCCCACCAACCCCCGGGACCTGGATTCCAAGTTCGGGAAATGTGCTCCCGCTCCGAGCCATGGGGCCTGAGCGTCAAGCCCAGAGATAAGCTCTGGGGTCAATCGAGAACACGGTTTTCACAGTAAGAGGTTCTGGACCACAGGGCTCCAAGGGTGGCTGGGCGTGAGCCCCCAGGCCCCGAACGTGGTGACAAGGTCCTGCGGTCGCTAAGGAGGCCATGAGCTCCTCTCCTGTCCCTGCTTGGTGAACTCACGACCACTATCCGCACAAGCGGCTACTGGCAGAAATCAGGATCCCTCAGCATCCGAGCCTCCTTGCCTTTAACACCCACGGAGGCACTGCCAGCCCCTGACGAGGGGAGCTGAGTGATAAGAATTGGGTGAGAAGCCCCCTCGGCACGGGCCATGGTTTGCCACCGGGACGGTGGGGAAGTCCGGGGAGGTGCATCGTGCAGAGACAGTGCCACAAGAAGCCTGGGACGTCTGAGATCCCGGGGGCCCTCTACCCCCTGTGCAGTTTGCCCACTGACACCCCCTCACTGAAGAGGCAAGGACGCCTGGCTCTGCCCCATCCTGGAATCCCAAAAGCCACGGAAGGCTGCTTGGCTCCCTGGCGCTCCTGGAGAGGGAGCCTCCGGGGCCGCCCCGAGTGCTGGGCCGCGGCAGCCAGGAGAGCTCCAGCCCCGCCCGCCCGCCCGCCTTTCACGGGGCCCTGTCCTTCCAGGTACGGCTGCAGGTCCAGAGCATGGAGAGGCCTCAGTACCGAGGGACCTTGCACTGCTTCCAGTCCATCGTCAAGCAGGAGAGTGTGAGTGGCCTGGGCCTGGGAGGTGGGGGGAGGGGAGGATGAGGGTGGCCCTGAGACACCGGGCCTCTAGGACGTTTGGGGCCCCAGACCACAGAGCGGGAAGCGAAGGTGTCAGCGGGACTACGGGCACATCAGCACTTTGGAAATGGGAAGGTGTGAATGCCCAGACCTCGGACATCGGGGACACTGGTTCTGGCAGGATTCTGCTCGGTCCTCCCGAACCCGCGGGCTGGGCTGGGGCCGCCCTCTCCCCCCCCCCCCCCCCCCCCCCCCCGCCTCGCCTCGCCTCCCCTCCCCTCCCCTCCCCAGGCCCCAGGCAGGAGCGCACCTGACGCGCGTCTGTGTGCCCCGCAGGTGTTGGGCCTGTACAAGGGCCTGGGCTCGCCCCTCATGGGGCTCACGTTCATCAACGCGCTGGTGTTCGGCGTGCAGGGCAACACCCTGCGGGCCCTGGGCCGCGACACGCCGCTGAACCAGTTCCTGGCCGGCGCGGCGGCGGGCGCCATCCAGTGCGTCATCTGCTGCCCCATGGAGCTGGCCAAGACGCGGCTGCAGCTGCAGGACGCGGGCCCGGCCCGCACCTACCGCGGCTCGCTGCACTGCCTGGCGCACATCTACCGGCAGGAGGGCCTGCGCGGCGTCAACCGGGGCATGGCCTCCACCCTGCTGCGCGAGACGCCCAGCTTCGGCGTCTACTTCCTCTCGTACGACGTGCTGACGCGCGCGCTGGGCTGCGAGCCCGGCGACCGGCTGCTGGTGCCCAAGCTGCTGCTGGCGGGCGGCACGTCGGGCATCGTGTCCTGGCTGTCCACCTACCCCGTGGACGTGGTCAAGTCGCGGCTTTGCCAAGGCCGACGGGGGTGCGGGGCGCCCCAGCGCTACGGCGGCTTCTGGACTGCGTGCGCCAGAGCTACCGCGCACGAGGGATGGCGCGTCTTCACGCGCGGGCTGGCGTCTCACGCTGACCTGCGCCGCCCTTCCCCCGTCAACGCCCCCGCCACACTTCGCCACCCGTCCCCGTGGTGCTCACGTATACGCGCGCGGCCCTAGGCCCGGCCCGAGGGCGGAACGCTGTGCCCGCCCCCGTCGGGGCCCGGCCTGGCCCAAGCCCTCCAGCCTGTGAAGGGCCGGCGCGCGCGGAGCGACCCGGGCTCCCGGGACCGAATCGGGCCCGGGGCTGGATCCCACGCGCCGGCCGAGGGGCGCCCTTGGGCCGCAAGGCTCCACTTCGTGCGCGGTGTCCTCGGCCGTGAAATGGGGGGCCTCACACCCGCATCGTGCCACTCCCCGAGCGCAGAGGCGGGCGCCCCGCGGCGCCCCGCGTGCACCGAGCCCCCCGTTGCTGTTACCTGGGGAGTCTTCCGGAAACCCAGCCGACACTCCAGCCCTTTCCTGGGGTCCGGGCCGACACCACCGCGGGGTCTTTGATGATCCACCCGTGGGCTAGCCAGTGACTAACTCCACCCGGCAGAGCCCCAGGGACACTTCTTGGCCACCTGTCCGTTCTCTGTGTTAGGGACAGAGGGGCAGCTCCACATAACTCCTGGTGTCCCAGAATACTCTGCCGGTACCCCCCAGCTTCTCCGGTTGGCGCGGCTGGGAACGCCGTTACTGCTGCCACTCCCACTGGAGGGTGACCTGGGGGACCCGCTCAGAAGCTTGGGGCCGGCTGGCGGCTCCGTATCAGCCTAGGGGCTGGGGGACCAGCCACTGGCCACTGGGACGGAAGATGGACAGTTAAGTCCAGCTGCGGAGCGGGGAGGGCTTGCCACCCTATAGTCCTCAGGCTGCCCGTCTATATAATGGGGACACGGGTCAGCTGCTGTGTGGGGCTCTGGCCCGCTACCACTGGCCAGTTCCCTAGGGTGTGCAGCGGTCATCGGGGACGTGGGTACAGGAAGATCCCCACTCCCCAGCAAATGAGGTCTCTCCCAGGGAGTCGTGCTTGGTGTTCCCGTGAGGCCACAAAGGAAGGGCTGTTCGTGGGCACAGGTGTGGCCAGTGTGGGCCCCTCTGGGCCAAGTGGGATCCGAGCCTGTGAGCCTGGGGCAGCCCCAGCACATCTGGAACAGCGTGGCCGTGTGTTTGGACAGGGAGGCGGACGGTTTTGCACAGGTTGGAAAGGACTGCGGCCTCCTTTGCCCTGAGTGGAGCTCAGCCTCTTGGGCCATGTGATACGTTCTCCCAGGAGGCAGACTGGGGTCAAGGATGACCAGACTCTAATCCTATTCTCGTGGTGTCATTGCTGTATAGAAACCGCTGAAGGAATAAAATATTCTTTGTTTTCTTAAGAGGCATGGCCTTGTTTGTGTATCCCAGAGGAAGGGGCTTCGGACCGGCCTGATGGGGTCTGTGCTCTGGGGCCCTGATGGCAGCCCGAGACCGGGGGGAGCTCCAGGGTACATCTAGACCCTCCGTTTCTCCGTCTGCAAAATGGGACTAACGTAGGCATGAGGATTATCAGGTGGGTAAACTCACAAACATGCCGGACGAAGTCTCAGCCATTCAGCAAATGCTCCCAGATGTCTGCGATTTCCCAGCAGTTTTCCCAGCCTGCGCCCTGTGCACCCTCCCCCCAGGCTGGCCAGGCGCTGTGTGCTGTGAGCCCCTCTGGGGTACCGAGGTGTGGTAAGGGCACAGAGAGGGGACACTCGCTGAGGCCAGAAACGGCCTCCTGGAGGAGGGGAGGTCTGAGTGGAGCTCTGAGAAGTGAATGGATCTGCCCATCTGAGATTAGACCTACCCCAGCCTGAGAGGCCCGTGAGGGCTCCCTGGAGGAGGCCTCGTTTGCCTAACGGGTGTCTTACTGTCTGCCCACCCTCACTTCTCACCTTCCAGGAGGCAGTTCTGGGTGCCCTGAGTCTCGACAGCTACCAGCCAGCAGTCTCTTTGCTTCTCAATTGCTTGAGCCAAGAAGCTTCTGCCTGACTTCAAGGAAGGGCCCGAGAGAGGACCGTCAGCTCTCCTGTGCCTTTACACCCTGTTCGGTCCCCCGCATCAGCCCGCGACACTGAGCTCGACTGCACAGGCTGGCTGGTGACCCCAGGGTGGGGTGTTCTCAGGCACCCTCACGGGCTCCTTCAACCCAGCGGCCCCCCAGCCCGGCGGCCCAGGCAGCACCTTCCCCCCGGCGGGGCCCCCTGGCCTCTCTCGCTTCTGTTTCCTCAGAAAGAGACCGGGCAGATGCCAAAAACTGCCCCAAGTGCAGAGGGTTAAACATTCCCGGCAAATCGGGCAGGAGGATGGGTTGGGAGGGGTGTGGGTTTTTTATGAATTTGCCATCTCATCTTCTCCCTGTTTTGAATTTATATTTATTTGGAGTAAGTAATGTGTTCGCGTGGTAAAAAAAATACAAATGTGAACGGAACCGGACTGTGCTGTGAAGCGGGAAGCCTGTCCCCGCCTCCCTGGCCCAGGCAGGGGCGGCCTCCGGCTCCCGGGGCAGCTCCGGGAGGGCGGAGCCAGCACGTGGGAACACGCACTCCCCGAGAAGCGTGACCTGGGTACTGACCGTTCTGTGCTTTCTCCACTCGACGGTGAACTTGCAGTAGTTTCCCTGGGCCACCGTAACAAAACACCACATGCTGTGTAACCGAAACTGACGTTTATTCTCTCCAAGTTCGGAGGCCAGAAGTCTGGGGTCCTGTGGCAGCAGTGAGCTTCCTTCTGGAGGTTCTGAGGGAGCATCCCTCCTTGCCTGGTGGTGGCTGGTGACCCTCGGCTTGCGGACACACTGCTCCAACCTCTGTCTTCGCGTGGCCGTCCCCCTGGGCCTCTCTGTCTTCTCCTCTTGCGAGAAGCGCACCGTCATTGGCCTGTGGGCCCACCCTACCCCAGCAGGACCTCACTTTGGCTAATAACATCAGCAAAGACTGAGGCTGAGGACTTCAACATCTCTTTTTGGGGGACACAGTTCAACTCACAAACAGAGACCTTTCCCTTATTAGTGTGCTCGAATTGGCCCCGTTTTTGTTAACAGCTGCGCGGCATTTCACCGGAGAAACGCTCCTGTCTATCCTGCTGGGCTCGGGAGAGTCCCCTGGAGACGCCTGAAGTCTCAGCAGAGCAGCAGCCTACCGGGCCACGGAGGGGACAGTGGGGCTGGAGCTGAGGGAGCAGGTGTAACCGAGGCCCGCGGGCAGAGGGGGGAGGGAGGCGGAAGGAGGAGCAGTGTGGCTCGCAGCGAGGAGGCTGGAGAGGGCCACCGGGCCGAGTCACGCAGCAGGGCCGAGCCCCCTGGGTGCCTCCCTAATGGCCAACCTGCCCTTTTCTAATGGGACACGATTTGCTCTGGGCCTCAGTGTGTCTGGCCTCGCAGCCAGAGGCGGCCCCGTGTCCCAGATCTATCTGGTCAGCGAAATGAAAGCAGCGGCTGGGGTTTCTGAGAAAGGTTTGTAAAAGGGACAAATGCACCGTGGCACATCCCGTGACTTCCGACCCTGCCCCCCTCTCCCCGGGGAAATGGGGATGGGAGGCCTGCAGAGGCCGGGCCAGCCTGGTCTCCGGAAGGCCAGTCCCACACTCTTCCTTGGGTTCTCTGTCGTGCGTCACGGCCACGGCCAGGAGCCGGCTGGTTTTGCCCAGGGGAGTGATAGGCTCAGAGTTATGCCTTAGAGACCCCACGGGAGGCTGTGAGGCGAGGGGGCGACAGGGGCAAGACGAGGAGGGCTGAGTTGGGGGTGCCTGAGCCAAAGGGCACCTCAGGGCGGGGAAGGGAGGGCTCCGAAAGGCAGGCAGGACCACTCAGGAAGGGATGATGATGCGCGAAGCCCCCGTGGCAGTTTGAGGGAGACTGGGTCAACCCGACAGACGGTTTCCCCCTTTCTCCAGTGCAAGCGTTCCTCCAGGCGTGGCGAGGAAGTGTCGGCCACCTCCTCTGGCGCTCACACGTGTCCACTGCTCTTTTCTTCTCCCTTCGGGCCCCAGGTGCACCGAGTACGGCGTCGTCTCCCTCACCCCCCTCTCACTGGCCACTTCCACGGAGTTATTCAGCGGCACTCGTAAATCAAGAGCCCCCCGTCCCAGAACGCGGCCTTCTCAGCCACCCTGTAGCCGGCAGGTTCTGGGACGTGACGACAGCTCTCACATCCTCCACTCCCCCCAACAGACCTCCATCTGCAGTGGAAGCCAGTGGGGGACAGCCCTGTCCGAGTTCACTCGGCCCTCCTCACACCCCTGCCCCAGGCCTGGCAGGGGACCCGCTGGGCCATCCTCCACCCTGCCGCTGGGCCATCCTCCACCCTGCCGTGGGGACTGTCACAAGAGCCAGGACCGGCCTGGGCTGGCTCCCTGGGCTCCTGCTGGTCCACTCACCAAGTTCTGTGGCTGCAGGTGACGGACACCCTGGAGCGGCGGGTCAGGCCCCAGAGGGGCAGGAACCTTGGACAGGGCCACGGCCCACCCAGCCCGTGTGCCCCTTGGTCTCTGCTTCCTTTCTGCGGTGGCCCAGTGGCTGCTGGGAGCTCAGCCCGCGGGGACACTGGCTCCCACCCTGCCCTGGCCACACTCTCCCAGGCCACCTGGCCTCACTCAGGCTGTAACCATCAGGCTGCTTGACCACACCCCTCCCCCACACCCTCTCATCCCTGGAGCCCCCTCCAGGCGTCACCACTGGGCGGCTCTCCAGGGTTGGCAGACCCTGAAAGCCTCCCTGGGGGCGTCCAGGCAGGTTTGGGCAGCACCGGACGGGGGGCTGACTACAGCAGGGACACAAGACAGGGGGCACACGTGGGGGGACGTGCGGGGCCAGGGGGTGTGAAGAAAGGGCGAGGTAAGGAGTGGACTCCTGCGTGGCGGGTGGCTGACGGACGGCAGAGAGGCTCCTGAGTACAGGGCCAGCTTGGGGTCTGCCAGGCAAGTGAAAGAGGGACAAGGGAAGGCGAGAACGTAGGAGGGAATGAAGCCAGGACACGGGGCTTGGAGGGGCCAGGTGGTGAAGGTATCGGGCCAGGGCGCCCAGGCTGAGAGGCTGGGGCTCGACCCTGGGGAGGGCAGGAGGGGCCGAGCGGAACCCCAGGACAGAGACCGGAGTGGGCAGGTGCCAGCGAAAACAAGGTTTGGGAGCCCCTGTGGCGGTGGCAGGCTGGGGCGGGGTCACCATAAGGAGGCCGGGAAGCAGCCTGGCTAGGCGATGCACCATCCCTGAGGACGGATGTTGAGGTCCCCAGGGGCGATGGGTGGGGGCCAGTGACCGGCATCGGAGCGGGTGACTCGGCAGAGCGGGGAGCGGAGGGGGATCTGGGCGTGGAAGCGGGCTGCTGAGGGGGCCTGTCAGACGAGAGTGGACGAGAAAAGCGGCGGGGCCTGGAGGGCTTCCCGCAGCTTCCTCCCAACCCGCTTCGCAGAAGCCCCCCCCCCCCCCCCCGGCCTGGGCCGCCCCTCCCCCACCCTCCGCGACACCGGGCTCTGACTCTCCCCGGGAAACGGGAGTGGTCGGCTGCCTGGGGCCTCTTCCCCCGGCCCCTCCGGTCTGGGGGGTGCACCAGAAGCCCTCCCGGAGTGGCTCCCCTGCCCTGCGGCCTCCCGCGGCCGCCCGGGCTGCCCTCCCAAGGGAGAAGGCCCCGCAGCCCGCGCCGAGGAAGACGAAGCCCCGGCGGCCCATCTGCACAAGGTCATCTGCACTTGGGGCTGCGCACCCCCCTCCTCGGCCCCTCCCCCCAGCCGTGCTCGAGCCCCCGACAGGCGCTGCCGCCCACGAGGGGACCCTAAGCGTCCCCGCCCCAGCGGGCTCCGGAAATCCCCCGGCTTCCCAGAAGGGCTGGCTTTCCGGGCCCCCGGGCAGCCAGCGCCGCGCGCACGCGCACCTGGCCCCACCCCTCTCCGCGGGGCGGGAGAGCGGCCGGGCACAGCGCCCCCCGCGGCCGGAGGTGGAGGCGCACAGCGAGGAACCCTCGGGCCCTGCGGCCCAGCGGCCCGGGAGGGAGGGCAGGGCAGAGGCGACAAGGAATTTGCCAAGGCCAGGCAGGGGGCGGTGGGGAGGGGAGGATGGGCAGTCCCCCCGCCCCGCCAGGGCCGGAGAGGGGCTCTGGCCACCAGCTCCTGGGACTCATGGGGACTAGTACATAAGCAACATGTAGGGGAGGGGGGGGGGGGGGGGAGGGGGGCTCGATCCAGGTCACTATCAGCTAGGCGCAAGCTTCCTCAGAGCCCGCCCTGCCACCGCCCCGCTAGCTGTAATGCAAGTTCCATTAGCACGGAAAACCCCGCCTGACACACAGCTCGCCCTCCGGACTGTTGCACGAATGAGCGAACCTGGGAGTTCCAGGGCAGGGGAAGCTTTGGAAATGAAAAACTGCAAGGGGAAGGTGAAGAGCGGTGGGAGAGAGAGGTTGGAAAAGTAGGTCAGTGCTGGGGCTTAGCTTTGAGCATAGGTGGAAAGCTTTGGATTTTGTTCTGCAGGAAGAGGGGAGCCGCTGCAGGTTCAGGTGGGGTGGTGAGAGCCCCAGCTAGGAGACTGGCTCAGTAGTGACTGCAGGAAGCTGGAGAGGAGCAGCCGGGAACCAGAATAAGGGGTTGAGGCCTGCTGGCCACTAGTGACCAGCCCCAGGAGCCAGCTTCCAAGGCCAGGAATGCCCTCTAAGACTCTGGGCAGGGCGGGTATGGTACTGCCCCCTAAATAGGGACCGCGGCTTCTACGTAAGGGGTCGGAGATCCACTCAGGCAGCGGGCCCAGTGGCAGGAGGAAGGCAGGCGGGCCTGGGTTTTGGATCCCGACTGCCGGGACCTTTGCCAGTGACCCTCGACCACGACATGGGGCTGTGCTGCAGAGCTCCTCCCAGAGCAGCTTGGAGGAGAAAATGAAACAATGCTCACCGTGCCGAGCATGGTCCTGGGCAAGTTAGGTTCTCAACCAATGTCCCCACAGCCAGCTGGAGGTAGGGACAAGGGCAAAGGAGGGACGCTGGCCTCACCGCTATGCGGGGGTGCCCACGGAAGCAACTCCACAGCCCTCCATGACCTCGCTTCCTTCCCATCTAAAACCCAGAAACGCACACTCGATCTTTGACCACGGCCGCCCCTCAGCTCAGCTCTACCTCAAGCCTTCGCTCAGCAGCTCTGGGCCTCACGCAGGCCTGGGACTCGCCACCTCAGCAACATTCTGTCAGCAGCCCCTTCCATCATTAGCAAAAAGGAGGGAAAGTCACATGAATCTCCTTGATCAGTACACCAAAAGACCAGGGCCCCAGCCAGGACAGAGCAGGACGCTCCTCTGCATTTTGCTTTTAGCCAAATCCTCAGGAGCTCTCGGTATATAGTTTATCAGGCTGTTAAGTCTTATCCCAGTTAGTAAGCCCTTCTTTTAGGCACCGGCGCTCCCAGAACTGCCACTGGGCATCAGTGGGCCGTGAGAATGTCATTTGGCCGTGCTGTGCTTTCTGAAAAGCGGGCGGGCTCTTCATGAAAACTCTGGCCCATCAGCCCATCTCGGAGCGGGGAGATGTTCAGGAAGCAGTTCTCGCCAGCACGAGTGGAATCCTGTGCGTTTCCGTTTCCGTGCCGGAAGGAAACCCACGAGGAGCCACCCCAGGCAGCTTGTGGCCAGGTTTCCCGTGTAAGGAGACTCGGGGAGAGGCGGCTTGGAGGACTGGGGGACAAACGAGAACCACAGGCATTGAAAAGCTTAACAACGTTATGCGTTTATTATATTTTATAGAGCCATGTTACACATGCGTGGTGCTTCAAACGGAGTTATCGTTATATGTTTTTCTGGATGCAAAGCCATCTGATGCTTGATGCGGATGCCTTAAATACTATAATATTTCTGCATCTATGACCTATGAGCTAAGGAAAAACCAAGGACAATTCCAGAAATGGCAGAGAACATTTAAGAAAAGGTGTACATGAGACACGACGCTAAGTCCTTGAGTCAGGGCCTACGGAAGTTACCAGAAAGTGAATAAAAACAGAATTGTTCTATGAAAATGGCTTGACGATCACCGTCCGGAGATACTAGAGCCTGGTTAACAGTTATGGATGTCGTAGAAACAAGGTTACTCTGTTCGGTACTGATGCCCCTTGCCCTCCACTATGTGCGCAGACACCGCGTGGCCTCCAGATAGAGCAGCAGACAGAATACGGCACGGCACCTGCCCCCTCCCCGCGACATCCCGATACCGTTTCTCGCGGCACCTGTCTGGAACGAAAAAGCTGTCGACTGGATCAAACTTGCCGCTTTGTGGAAAATCAATCCTCGTGACTTCGATGGAACGTGATCCCGCCGCACCCGCTCACCCTCTGCAGACTCGCACAACGCTGGTCGGAAACACGGGGAGCGGAGCGGGGTGACCGGCTCGCAGGGAGTCCCGTTTGCCTGCTGACCTAACTAAGGCCAACGTTTCGTTCCAACATTCCCTTCCAGCTGTCGTTAAGGGGAGCGGAGGAAGCGCCTCAGCAGTACGCCACCCACCCCCTCCCACGGTCTCCGCACGGTCCCAGCTTAGACATCCTCTCCAGCACCTTCCAGCATCCTCTCCGGCTTGAAGGGACTGCCAGGAGCCTGACGCCGCTGCTCTGAAGGGCCTGCGTTCACACCGTTCGGGCAAGCAGGGAACTTGTGCACAACGTGAGCGGTGACAAAGGAGGCCGAGGCCGGGAAGTCAGGGGGCAGTGGAGGGCGTGACCGGAGCGGCAAGGAAGCAGAGCTTGCAACCCGGGCTTCCTCCCCTGCCTTGGGGGTGAAGTCTGGGTGCTGCCATCACCCGCTGGACTTGACTAATGCCAACAGGAGCCAGGACAAAGGGCTACAAAGTCAGGCGAGTATCCCTGCCCCCTAAGGCTGGGCGTCTGCGGCCATCCAACGACAGGCAGGCTAGGAGGAGGCCTCCCGGCAGGGTCGTGGCGTGAAGGGAACGCCTGTAAACAGCTTCCGCTCTCCCACTATACCAAACCTCTGGGATCCTTGCTCTTGCTGGTGGTCAGATGTCCAGAAAACAGAAGGAACTTAAGAATCAAAAGAGGAATAACGCACGGCTTTCCTAAGCCGTGCTCGTCTCAGGCCACAGAGGAGTCAGACAAGAAATGATGGATTCTCGCTGCCTGTGCGGAGTGCGGGCGGGGTCATCGGGTCTCCGGGAGGGCCAGGGGTTCCTGCGCCACGGACATACATTCGGAGGTGAGTGACAGTGGCTAAGTGCGGCTGGGCAGAGCGGGGGCGGCAGTAAAGCCCCCTCACGGCACCGCAACTGCTCAGGCCGACCTCGAATCTCCCTGGGTTCTGGCTGAACCAAGTGACTCTCCTCTGTGAAGACACCATCTAGAACTCTGCTTGGAAACACTGGCAGGCACTGAGATACTAGGCTGTCAAAGGGCCTTACTTCACTCAGATCCAGCAAAATAAGTGACATTTAAAAGAACTTGCACATGAAAACCGAATGGGGGGTGGGGGGTGGGGGAAATCTTGATTTTCCTCAAATCCTCAGGCCTTGAATCTAGGCACAGCACACAAACACCATGTGAAACCAACAGCGTGAGTTCAATGTCACCTTGGAAAATAAAGGTCACTCTGGGGTGACAGTTCTTTATACAAATATTATGCTTCCCCCTGAGCCCCACTACCAAAAAGGGGGGGAAATAATAAGAAATCCAAAAATAGAAAACAACTTCTTGTAAAGTGTAAACTTATCCTCTGGAGTTTTTATATTACATATGCTAGAAACGTGCATTTGTTTCCGCTGGGATGTAAGAAAATAGGTCTATCAGTATTACTTATAAATCAGATTAATCCTCAAGACAAGTGACTCACTGTTAGAACACCACTTCCAATTTTAGCAAATCACATCTTTAGCAAAATTATAAATTCTCACCACAAGCAAAACGGGTTTGGGTTCCAGCCAATGAGAACAAGCTACCCTTAACACCGCCACTCGCTGATTCGTTTCCTACACTATTGGGAACGGAGGTTACCGCCAACGAGGAACTTGGGACCTTACGTGGTCTTCAAACCCCCAATCAAATTCCCGTCAGCAATGAACTCTGCAGACTGAGAGGTGACACACGGGCAAAGAGTCCCGGGGAGCGACGACGGTTCACTCAGAGACGAAAGGGGCGCAAGAGATGACCGAGGCATCCCCCAAGGATCAAGGCACAGAGGAAGGGGGGACCTCGCTCCACGTGGGAGCCTGGCTTCTCTGTAGGTCACGGCGTGGCTCTTGGGGTTGCTGGCGTGACACAAGTCTGTCTTGCCGTGGGTCCCCGGGCGGAAGTCCTGAGGACAGCACGGGCACCAGGCTCCCGTGTGGTGGCGCTGGGCGGGGTGGGGGTGGAGGGGACGAGGCTCTAGACTCCTAACACGGCCACCCCACCAGAGTGGCATTCGGTACGGCCACCCAGAGACTGCTCACCTGAGGGTGGGGAGGGAAGGTGTGGGCGTTTTATGCCACGGGCCTCGACAGAGGCCTCGGCCCCAGGTCTGGCCAAAGAACCGCGCGCGCGCCGGGGCGCGCGGCTCTGAAGGGGACCTCCAC
Source organism: Lynx canadensis (assembly GCF_007474595.2). NCBI lineage: Eukaryota > Metazoa > Chordata > Mammalia > Carnivora > Felidae > Lynx > Lynx canadensis. The sequence continues at coordinate 141,589,549 of NC_044308.2, read as the reverse complement.
CGCGGGCTTACCTCTCTCCTGACTGCCAGATACAGCAAAGCCTGGCTTATCCAGAGAACAGCTGGGGTCTTCTCATTAACTCACTTCCATCAAACTACCCAATGGATAACAGATTCTGAACGAATAAAACAAAGCGTCTGAAGTTAAAATTTTCATTTTATGATTCAGAAGGCACTTCAAAGTTCCGGAGAGCCACAGGGTCACTGTCATTAGGTCACCAGCCCTCCTGTGCAGGACCGATGGAGAAGGTGGAAGAGACAGGGCTACATCTTGGACCTGATGGTGTCCTGGACATCTTGTAAATAAATCTCAGGTATTAGCTAGTTTGTCAATTACCTTGCAGAGTCAAGCCTACAGCACAGAGACACCCGGTGTGTTTGCATTTTGAATACATGGGATTTTGCTGCATCTTGGCGGTTTATAAAACATTCTCACGAGCCCGATATGGGACTCGAAGTAAAATTCAAAAATTATAATCGTACATTTAGGAGGTCACAACGTGAGAGGTCAAGTACTCACTGAGTACAACTTTCTTAATCATCGCACCACCCTGCCAATCTGCACTCGGTACCCGGCTGGAAGCGTGACGTTAATAAGCCGCTGGGCACTCGACTGCTGCATCTGCCAGCGTGTGAAGACCCCACCGGATGGGGGAGCCAAGGCTCTCAAGCCAACAGCCAAGAACCGGAAGCGCTTCCCGAGCCGCAGAGGCGCCCACTGCCCCCTCTGCTCGCGCCCCGCCTGGTCGCCAGCTTACCTGGAGCGCGCACACAGGCCGGGGCACAACTGTTTCAGCCACACTTTTGCTGGGGGAGCTAAAATCAAAATCCTATCTCCCACGGGTCCGGCTGGGGGTCCTCTGAGGTAGTTCCTTAACTCGGGATGCCTGTCACCTACTCGCTCTCAGAGCTCAGCACGCGTAGGAAGGACCAAAACATCTATGTGCTGCTTCAATCACCAGTCACCGTAGCTGAGCGCGAAAGTAAAGGAAACTTCAGTTGCTTTATTTGGCTTCCAATTTCTGGGAGGCTCAAGAATTGGAATTATTCTGGACAACAAAAGGAAATAAGACTGTGCTTACAGAGCTTTTTCTGCCGTATTCTTTCTGTAGGATTGCTGTTTTATTGTTGCCCTTTCCGTTACATGGGCTGTACACATCAGGTGGTAAAAGGTACAATACATTCTACAACTGAGCACCACTTTCTGTAACTGAACAGGCAAAGAGAGTACACTGAACATCAGCATCTGGCAGTATTTTTCGGGAAAAAAAAAGTGACTAAAATGGGTTTAAATTGATTAACACTATTAAATCACATCTAATATTTGGTACTACATGATTCAATACAGCTATACGATACAATTATACAAAATGTGTTAACATCAAAGAATACAACCAAAATTAAGATAGCAAACAAAACCTATAGAACTTTTTTTTTTTTACAGGAAAATACTTTTGAAGTATGCATGTAACTGCCCATTCTTTTAAAGAAAATCTACTGCAAGCAAAGTTATCAACCTCCAGAAAAATCACACGTAGCATTACTAAGCATATCCCCAAAAAGTGTACAATATGCACACTTGGAAAATACAAAATTAAAAAAATTGTAAGCAACAGGTGAGCTTCGTATTTATAAGAATGTGAAAAGAAGTCCCGTTTTCAGCACTGTTGTATAAAGAATCGTCTTTTGATGCGAAGTTCATGAATTGTCCTCCTGTTGGGACCACACTTTACAAAAACACCGTGTTTTTGAAACGAGATTACAGAGCAAGACAGAGCATCGTAGCCATGTCATCTTATTAAAGTTTGTTTTTTTTTTTTAATTTTTACTACTTTATCAAAACATGTCCCTTAGGTGTGTAGGATTCATTTTTAAAATTCTTTCCTAGAAACAATATACAAAGGAGAGGCGTCTTTATTCCCCATCACACTCCTGGAAGATGCTCCCCGGGGTCGAGAAGGGTCTTCTCCGTTCTTCTTCTCACTGGTTGTTTTTGGCCTTAGCGTGTGTTAAGATGTGAGATTTCAGGTTAGTCGACTGAGCAAACTTCTTATTACAGCCGTCGAAGGGACACACGTAGGGCCTGTCCCCGGTATGGATGCGCACGTGTGTGCGCAAATTGAAGTCCAGTGAAAAGCGCTTCCCGCAGCCTTCGAACGTGCACTGTCCAGGAGAGACCAGAGAGAACCCGCTCAGACTCCGACCAGGCCCCGAGGGCGCCAGCAGCGGCCTGCTGCGCCACAGAACAGCCCGCTCCCCTCACCAGACACCGCTCCCTCCCTGTGCTGGGGAAGCGTGCCCGTCCCGTCACAGGGTAACTCCTGAACCTGCCTCACGACTTATTTCAGTACGAGGGAGGAGAAACACCAAGAATCTCCCTCGGTATCATGTTACGGTGTTCGTATTTCTGTCAATGCTGCAAATAATAAAATACAAATGAGGGGAGCCCGGGTGGCTCAGGTGGCTAAGGGTCTGACTTTGGCTCAGGTCGTGATCTCACGGCTCATGTGAGTTTGAGCCCAGCATCGGGCTCTGTGATGACCGCTCGGAGCCTGGAGCCTGCTTCGCATTCTGTCTCCGTCTCTCTCTGCCCCTCCCCCGCTAGCGCACCGTCTCTCTAATCTAAACCAACATTAAATAAATAAACAAATGATTAGGAAGAGTTCTGGTGTCAAGTGTCAAAAAGCACCTTGTCGGGATGCCAGGCTGGCTGTCAGAAAAGCATGTGACTCTTGGTTTTGGGGTCGTGAGTTTGAGCCCCACATGGGGTACAGATATTACTTAAATAAAAGTTAAATAAGGGGCGCCTGGGTGGCCGGGTCGGTTGAGCATCTGACTTTGGCTCAGGTCGTGATCTCATGGTTTGGGAGTTCGAGCCCCGCATCAGGTTCTGTGCTGATAGCTCAGAGCCTGGAGCCTGCTTCAGACTCTGAGTCTTGCTCTCTTTGCCCCCCACCTCACCCCCCACTTGTGCTCGATAAGCATTAAAAAAAGTTACAAAAAAAAAAAAAAAAAAAAAAAGAACCCCGTTTAGAGCTGTATTGCTAGTTCGTTCACTGGTCACGGGTTTCTAAAAGACAAGACAAAACGTTACCTATCCTTATTCTCGTCCAGTAAGATGCCGTGAGTTTCCGGTCGATTAGGAACTCAACATGCTTAAATCAACCACAGAAAACAAACTGCTTGCACACCACCGTGAGCGCACTAGCAATGCAGTTTTAGGCTTACTTGAGCAATCCTGTTGTTCTCTGCAGGTGAAATAGGCCCCCTCAACCCCCCCCCACCCCCACCCTACAGCCCGCCTCCAGGACCTGAGATCCGGCCTGTGGGGAAGTCGAGAGCCGGGCAGCCCTTCTCAGTATTTCCTCGGGACCCAGTTTCGTCTCCCGCAGAAGAGCACTCAGAGCGCTCGGTCTCTGGGCTGCGTCTCCCGAGCACCCGCGGCCCTGCCTACACCTGCGGGCAGCGTGGAAGGGGAAGGGACCGGCTCTACCTGAAAGGGCTTCTCTCCAGTATGAACCAGTTGGTGTCGTTTTAGTTTTGAGCTCTCAACAAAAGCTTTGCCACATTCTGCACAGACGTGGACTCTGGGGCCGTGGGTGTGCAGATGTTTTCTCATGGCAGAGTTATCCCTGAACATCTTTGTGCAGCCCTTTGAACAGAGAGAGAAGCTTAGTGGTTCACACTGCAGCTGTTACAAAGGATCCAACCGCTTAATAGCCTTCACTGATACAAGAAACCACGTAACCCCCCAACGCCCCCCCTTAAATTTTACTTAGTATTACAATAGAAATGTTATATCATTTAAGACAAAAAACCAGATAGCTGGAAAGGGCCTTCTCATTTAATGCAAACCCTTGTTTTACAGAGGAGGAAACTGAGGCTCAGAGATGTCTTCAGGTAGACTTGCCCAAGGTCACACCGCTAGTAGGAGCCGAGCTGGGAGTAGAACCCAGCACCCTGGCTTCCGGCCACACCGCAGCCGCCTCACCTGATAGGCCACGCCCACCCCCACCCCGATGAAGTAACACAAGCCCTGATAAACCAAAGGAGGTGAACTGGCGGCTGTCCACCACGACCTTGGGTGGGCCCCTTATTCTGTGCTGCAAGAATGGGCTGTCCTCCGTCGCCTACTGTTCCCTCTTCTCTCTTTGCCTCTTCCCCTTTCTTGACAGAGAAAGACGAGCGTCTCCAAGGAATGACAACTACAGAAGAAACTGACTCGGTGAGACACCAGAAGAGAAGCGGGCGCGCGGGCGCCAGGGCAGGGCGGGGAGGCGGGCGGGCACGCGGTGCTCCCGAGAAGCATGGCCTCGCGGCCCTGGCAGTTTCTTCTGCAGTTGCTGTCCAGGAATGGAGGAGTGGGGTGGGCAGACAGCACACCGGGGTCCTCCCGGGAGGGGAGAGCCACAGCTTTTCCACTTTGACCCTCAGTCTGGGTTTCCATTTAGAAGATGGGATTTTCAAAAACGTAATTTGGAAAAGAAGGACACAGAGAAGTTAGAGGGGACGACAGGCTCGGAAGGCGTAACTGTTTTCAAATGCTTATTTGCTTTTTGGCCCCAAAGGAAATAGTTTCCCATTTCAGGATCTCCGCGGTGAGAGCGTTAAAAAAAGGACGCAAAGAAGCCGGGAGGTCAACACAAGGACCAATTGAGACTTCTCCTCCTCCAACTGTTCATCTTTAAAAAAAATTCTTTATTCCATTAAACATTTCTCTCTTCTTTCTCTTCGCCTAGGTGGTACTTCTTTCTCTGTTTAGTTTTCCATCCATCCAATTAGGTGTGAAACACACCCAGCCAACACCTCCAAGGACTTTTTAGACCGGCCTTCTGTTTGGAAGGCTAACCACATTTGAAAACAATTAAGCACCCCTCGAGTAACACACAACTGACAGGGTAAATTAAGAAAATTGTGCAGGATATGAAGTTTATTAGGTTTGCTTTAGTGACATCCAAAATAATTTCCAAATTTCCACAATGAGTTTACAGTCCCATAAAGGTCCGCGGGTGAGACACAATCCAAAGTCTTAAGACTGACTTGTTAATGATCCAGTAAGGAGAAATAAAATCCTAACACTGCATATTCAATATATAATAAGAGTAAAAACATTGGCACCCTACAGTGACCCCATTTAATACCATTTAAATTTAAGTGGCCTTTACTGAACAACAAAACTTACATCACAAATAGAGCCTCCTGAATTTAGAAACCAAAGATTGTAGTTCCTCACTTAATTATCAGATGGAAATTAAAGTGCAGATTTCTCAGGAGCTCTCTAAATCTTTGCTGGCAGTTTATCGAAGACCTTCCCCCTAGCATTACTTACTTTATGAGGGCAAGCTATTGTTCTTGGAGCATCATCTTCTTTAATTTTTCTTGGCTTCATTCTTACCAAAAAAGAAAAAAAAAAAAGAAAAAAAAAAAGAAGAGAGAGAAAGAGATTTGTAGGAGTGGGTAGACTCATCTGGCATAAATCATATAGCCCCTGAAATGTTTTCCTTATAGATACAAACCACTGAGATCACAACACGCGTCCAGGAGGGAAGGGATGCGACCACCGCAGCGAGCACCCGTGACCGGGAAGCACCTTCCCATTTCACAGATGCGGAAGCTGGCGCTCACGGAGGTGGGGCCGCTGCCAGGGTCTCCCAGCGAGTGAGCGGGGGCAGCTCGGAACGGACCGGCCCTGAGGTCAGGGTGCTTCCAGTACCTGCTCTTTCCTTCAAGCTCTTTAAGTAACACAAGAGACCACCAGCCCAGACCACAGAGGAATCTCCTGGCGGGAGCAAAGCATAGTGTCCAGGGGCAGCAGCTGTGATGGTCAAGCTGCCTTGTGAAAAGGAAGCGGCAGGTATGGGAGGGTCTTGGGACATACATCCCTCCAATACCGCTACAAAAAAAGGGAGGGAGGGTTCATTTCATACTGACGGGTCTTATCTTTAAAATACTTTTTTAAAAGGTACAGAATAGTTCTTGTAAACAGAATTACTTACATTATCTCTGGAAAGAGACACAGTAACAAACTGTTGGTCCCGAGGCTTGACGGAGGAGCCCCTATGGGTTCCTATGGGAGCCCCTGGTGGCCAGGCGGGAACACCCCATACCCTTTCCCTTTCCCTTTCCCACTGTTTAATTTTTATCATACTACTTTTGGTGGCGATGGGGGGGAGATGACCATTTTTCAAAAAATAAGTGCGTTTTTTTTTTTTTTTTAAGTGACAGCGATTTCTGGCCCTGCTCCGGGACCGGGTAAAACAAGAGGCCTGATCACGTACGTGGGCAGCGGGGAGAGCCCTGTGCGGAGTCACTACCCAGAGAGCTCGCTGATTTGATAGCTTACCTACCTGCTATTTCCACTGAACCAACCTCTGGTCTTTTGTCAAAACTCTCTCTCCAAATACTCCCTACAGATCTGTGTGTGGTAGAGGGGTGAGAGATTAAGAGTTCCTAGAAAAACTAGAAAAACACATTTACATGTCTGAAACAGACGTTCTCTCCTGTCCCTACGTCTGTCACCTCACGCTCCTAGGTGAGGACACACAGTTAACAGGTAAGCAACAAAGTCAGTGAGGCCTTCCCAAGAAGAGCTAACTTACCAGCGCTCTTTCGGTACAAAAGATCTCTGTGGTCTTCTTTAAGTCAGCCAAGGCCCTAACAATACCCTTCTTCACCCTCGGTCTGGGGAAAGGGCGACCCGAAGCTTCCACTTGATAAAACCTGAACTCACGTAGTCACCTAGTTAAAACTCTCCATCCCTGGGCGAGCATCATTGAAACAATTTACCTGGTGGCTGTGACTTATTTCTACACTTCACTTGATCTCAGCCAAAAGGCCCGAGAAGTGATGTGTAATTTACTTCTAAGGAGTTTGTTCAAAGCCACATACCCTTCCCACTTTAAATTCTAGCAGAGCATTTTCATCTTGGTACCCGCCCCCATTCCAACCCTGTAGAAAACACGTTCTTTCTTGGACTTGGAAGATCACCCCATCAGTTAGCAGATACTTTCTAAGTGCCTGTTTGTATACAGGGCTCAGAACTATCCGGTTATCTTAAACACCACTAAATCCTGGAGCTCAAGAACGAGCTCACAGAACTAAGGAGAACAGAAATTTGGTGCCACTGCGCCACCTGGAGGTAACAGCAGAGTTCGGAAGACAACAGTGATTCACATAAAAGGGTTCTACTCCAGTCAGTAGTATTTTATTAAAAATAAAAAAGGGTCTATTAAGAACCAAGCTTCAGGGGCGCCTGGGTGGCTCAGTCGGTTAAGCGGCCGACTTCGGCTCAGGTCACAATCTTGCACTCTGTGAGTTCGAGCCCCGCGTCGGGCTCTGTGCTGACAGCTCAGAGCCTGGAGCCTGTTTCAGATTCTGTGTCTCCCTCTCTCTGACCCTCCCCCGTTCATGCTCTGTCTCTCCCTGTCTCAAAAATAAATAAATGTTAAAAAAAAAAAAATTAAAAAAAAAAAAAAAAAAAAAAAAGAACCAAGCTTCAGTCTTTATAATGTTCATCCTTTGACGACTGCACTGAAATGCTCTTTGTCTCGACTGCGCAAGTGGCTACGTGACTGCGCCTGTCCAAATTCTCTCAGGTGGCACTCACCTAAGAGAGGGTGGATTTCACTCTATGCAAATTACGTTAATAAACTGACTCTGACAGATTAAGTTGCAGACAACCACTTCCTGTCCCACCCATCTGGGGTCAATGTCAGTGAGGTGCCTGCATCAGTAGGACAGGTGTGCCCACGCTACCTTCCATACAGTTTCTTAAATTTATTCCTAGGAACTTGATTTTCAAAAAATGTTGATCATGGAAATTTTCAAATATACACTAAATTAAAGAGCATAGTACCCTGTACCATTTACCAAACTCTCGATTTCTTAAATGTCATTATTACCATTATCAAAATGGTATTCTTCTTAAAATGTCATTTGCAAAATGTGTGCCAGCATTTAGCAGTATCACTGATTTTAGAATGAAAGTTTAAAATGTACTTGGACAAACACCCTTGGACTCAAGAAGGAAGTGGAAGGCTTAACTGCGGCCACTCTTAAGTTCCTTGGCAAATCCTCCTTCTTCACTACAGAGTGGCAAATGAGGCAGTAATGTTGGTACCTTTTATATTTTACTTGAAGGCAAACACTGAAAAGGTCATTTTCCAAAACCTAGATTGAAAAGTATTTGTGTGTGTGTGTGTGTGTGTGTGTGTGTGTGAATAACGACTAAAATTAAAATCTTCGTGGCACCAACTGATATATAAACCTACAAAATAAAGTGGCTGAAATCCTAAAAAAGAACAAAGTTTAAAAAGACTAAAATCCTATGCTGCTACTCAGAGCATCTCCTCAGCCCATCCCAACTGCTCAGAATAACCAGGACCGGAGTTTCTCCTTGACTGGGATCCTTTGCAAAGGACACCAGGGACGGTGGCTAGGCGCTGTGGCGGAGCCAGAACGGGGGCAGACCTGGCGGGGACTCCTATGGCCGCGTGACCTTGAGCAAATCACTGAACTTCTCAGCCTCAGTTTCTTACTCTGTAAAAAGGCAGAATGCTACCTGCTTTAGAGCCGCCAAGACTGAAAGGGATGATGTACACGAAGCTCTTGGGGGAATGGCAGCTATTATTATCCCCGACTGTGTGCTAAGTGGGCCTAGCTAAAAATGAGTTCGTTCCTTTAAAAAAAAAAAGCCAGTCAGACTCAACAACCCAGAAGGTTCTGGTGCTCTAAGCCCCCGTTTTCAACTGAAGGGCTGAGAGACTGGAGAAAAATGGCACAAACAGAAAGGCGCCTTCAATGTATTGCGAATTACAAGCAGGAGCCAGGCAGCCAACAAGAGAAGCTTCTTGCTCTGTTATAAAAACAGGGCCCGGGCTCCCGGTGGCCTGGCCGCCGGCTTCCCACCAGCTCACTCCGCACACGTGGAGGGAACAACACGGTAAAGCCTGGACTCCGGGGCCAAAACCGGCAGGAGTTTCCTGGCACAATTTTCAGCAGGGGGAAACCGCCAAAGTTCTAAGTTGCCCCAGAAGCCAAGATGAAGCGTTTTTGAAGGAGCCGATTCTTGAATGAAAATCAGCCCGTTTGCTGCCAAACAAGCTTCGTCGCCTCCAGACCAGAAGCCCCACTGTGACCGTGAGTGACGGTGACCGTGCTGGTGGGGCTGGGGCGGAAGGCCCCCCGGGCATGGCTCTAACCGCAGCCGCAGCTCCCCTCCCTTCCCGGTGCACAGAATACCGCTGCCCCAGACAGATGAGCGAAGCAGACAGTACATATTCCCACGATGGTCCTCTCGGCCCCACTAGCACATCTCCTCTCTACGCCGACCCCATGAAGGAGTCTCGGGGTGGGAGTGGACGACAAAAATGACCAACCTGGGACTGACCTAACCGCTCTTAATTCTGCTCTTTCTAGACTACGGGTTTCCCAAGGGCTAACTTTAGTTGATGAAAAGGGCACACAGCTTGTCTGATTTCACCAGGAAGTGGAACTCGCCTGGTGCCACCCACCGAGCACTTTTTCAAGTATCAAAAAGAATGAAGGCACCGCCCCAATACCAGGACTTTCAAATTAAAGCCCTGATTTCTTACACTTGCTCCCACGCGTGTAACCGATTTGCCACTGACCGGTTTTCTAGGCTCGGTGTGGCAGGGCACCCGAACCATTTCTTGCTCAGTTTTCAGGTCCGGGGCGCACGCAGGAGAGGGAAAAGCAGCGAACACGCCGCCTCAGGCCAACAGCTGAGTCACAGAGTGGAGGTGGATAGAGATGGGAGGCCAGCAGAGCAAGTTCTGTGGGTCTTTACAAATGAAGACGATGGGGTCTGGCCACCGACAGTTGGAAACTTGGTGCCTTTCTGTCTTTGGCTTTCAGAGCCCCTGTCCCCAGTGCCAGGGCCCCTAAAGAACCCTATTCAGCAGCTGGTCACACCCATTCTCAAAATGCAAAGACCTAACAAAATAGGGCATTCCAGGCTCCAGCATCTCTCACCACCGCCACCGTCCAATTAGAGACTGGGTAGGCTTGACACGACCTGTTCCACGACACTATGGACAACAGGGATGAGCGTGCGCCCAACCGTATACCCCCACTTTGTATACACCGTCAGGAAGAGCAAGATCTCATTCTATTCCGTACACAGAATGAAATCTTTAACAGGCTCATTAGCAAAGAAACACGCACTATATTCAGAGTACGTACACACACTGCCTACTGCAGAACGTACCTGTGCACTAGGACCGCATTTCCTGCTCGAGGGGCCCAACGTGGGGGCTTTAGGACGCGGAGAGACTTGCAGAGTCGGGGCAAACACGTTCTCTGCACTTTATCAAATTTATGCCCATTTTTAGGCCATGGCTTTCTTAGCACTGCCTCTCTCTTCAGGGGGTTTCTGATTATCTTCCTTTTTTAGAAAACTCTTTCCCGTACCACTAACACCTCCTGGCTTCCCCTCCTACCCATTCTCCATTCCCACTGCGGAATGAACTCAACTTTTCCTGAAGAAACTCTTACAACTCACCCAACTTTCTATTCTGAGTTGAACGTGTTTCCAGCCTGCCTCACAGCTGCCTTCTTGACTGTCTGTTCACCAGATTCTTTAGGAAGGCTTCTTTGGATGTGCTGGAGTAGATCTGCAGGTGACCCCCTCAGAAAGGGTGCGTGCAACATCAAACAAATCCTTCTGTGTCTAAAATCGCCACTATTTTGCCTGGTATTTGATGGGCAGCTCGGCTGGATCAAGGATTCCAGGTTTGTAGTAACTTCCTCACAAATCGCAAAACGTGCCTCCATTGTCTTCTAATTATTGCTGGTGAAGAACAGTCTCATTCGGATTTCGTGGGGTTGAAGACAGCCCTGATGCCCGGGCAAGGCCACATGAAAACAAGCAGAAACGTCTACTCCACAACAGTGACACGGGCCTCCTGAGTATAGGGCCGAGCTTTCAGATCAGCTACCCCAATTCGTCAGCGAGAGGGAACAAGGCCGAGGGTCACTGTTCTGCTCACCAGCCCCAGGTTCCTTCTCTCCGTAAAACCCTGCCTCTACCCTCTGCTCCTCCACTGAAATACTTCGTGATGTCGAACTTAGAGAAATGTTATTTGTCCCTCTCTCGGACCTTCTGACCAGCCCAGAGGCTTCTGTGATGCTGTCCTTACTCTCCCAATCCACCCCCTATCTGCATGAATGGGCCCTCTCTGCGGTCACTGGTTCCCTTACCCTCCGGGCACAGGGTTTTCCCAAGCCTTTGTGCTGCGGTCTTTCCTCTCAGCAACCACCCTCTCACGGCACATCCGTCCGAGGCACCTTGCGGCTTGACCCCCCGCATCAGAGCAGTCTAGCCCTAACTTACTTCCTGAAACCACCTCGAGTCCAACAGGGATGATTCATTAGCATCTAAAACCAAACACTGCCGACCCTGAACCCCAGACCTGCACCCTCTCCCAATCTCCTGTCACCTAAGGTGCGAAGCTTTGAACATCCATTTTGATTCCTTTCTCGCGGAGACACACAGCCGGACTGGCTCTCAATTCTTTCCACCATCCCCTGCCATGTTGATCACATCGATTCTTTCATAGTCTGGCCGCCACAGTCCTGGCTCGGGCCTCCGTGACCTCTCCCTCTTGCTGGCTGCACCTGCACCAAGCCAGCCTGGAAGACGGCTGAAATGGAATCCTCTCCAAGTCCACCTCTGATCACAGAGCCCCTTCTCTACTGTTGACACACCTTTGGCCCCCGCCCACTTCACGCTGAAAATGTCCACATACGTTGGCCCAGTACTCACAGAGCTCAACGATCTCTTAAACTCCAACTGTCTCCCTGTGAGCATCTGAATTCCCAGCCAAACCTATTTTTCTGAACACATAGTGGATGAGGGCTGACTACGCACCTTCCATTGTGCACGTGCCACACTAGCCATCAGTCCCGAGGAAATCCCGTCTGCCCACCAAATCTGAGCGTCTACAAGGCTCAGATCACATGCCACTCCTTCTACAAGCTTTCCATGATTCCTATGCTCCGTGTCTCTACCCCTGAGAGAGCAGCCCCTATCCTCACTGAAGTCCAAGTGCAGTAACGAGACGTGACTAACTTTAAAAATACGTTGACAATACTAAACACTGGCAAGAAATCTGACTCAAATCTGTCCAAATACTCTAATCTCATTGCTGACTATGTATCTACAGACTCCATTTTTATTTGCGTTTTTGGGGGAAAGTATGGAGTTAATATTTGAGTAACATACCAGTATTTAAAATATGAAGGCAACAAAAGCCGGGACAAAGTGTCCTCAACAAGAGGACAGAAGCCTGAACTTTTTTGGGTAAGCCGTGATCAGTCAGAAATAAGCTAATGTGTATAATTCTCCACGACTGCAGTTTCACAGGATAGGACAAAAGGGCACAAACCCCTTTTTGACAACACATCTGACACGTGGTGAAACTGAGGCCCCAAATGGCAGGAGGTTACCCACCTTGTTTTCGGCAGGGCTGGGAGAAACGAAGACATTCCAGGGCCTCCAGCTCTTATCTACTCCCCTCTGCTCTCAGGAGAAAGAAAAGAGAGGGCCCCGTTCTGTTCCTAGATGGTGTGGGATCACAAAGATTTCTCTCTTCCTGTTCCTGCCCCTGCCTAACTAAATTTCCTGGCTATTCCAGGCTTCATTCACCCTCAGGTTGGGAAAAGAAGTAGTCCTTCTGCTCCAGAGTTTATGAGTTCTTTTCACTTTATTTACAAGTTTGTCTTTGAGTGTGTTCTCACATCCTCATAACGACTGCCAAACGGCACTGGAAAATAAACAACATGAAAAGCAGCAGAGGCTTCTGTGGGAACCCAGCCCGTCGCAGACAAGACAAACCTGCAGTGGGTTCAGATCGTCCTGACTGCTCACCTTGGACGGTCACGGGGGGTCCTGGCCCTGAAAATGCTTGATCTCATCCTGTCATGCCAGCTTTAATTAACAAAACACTGGGAGCTTAACTGATCGTGTGCTGCAGTACGAACGGACGTGCCTTCCCAGTGGCCAGCTGTGCAGGTCTAGAAGCAGCCCAGGGCCCCTGCAGCTGGGTCCGGCACGATACCCTCAAATTTACAATGTACGCCGGGCAGGGGGGTGGGGGGGGGGTAGGGGGAGGGAGTTGTGTTAAGACAGCGGCTTCCAAACAAATTATGTGCAGTTTTTTCACAGGCAGTATCAATTATGAAATTAAGAAGTATTCGCTGCATCTCACTGCCTGCAAGGATCTAAAATGGTGCCACTCACACTAATAGCATAGTTCCTACTCAAAATAAAACTAACTGCTTTTGTTTTCAGACGTTTCCCTAGAGCAAGAATACAAACCGCCCTTGTAACTTAGGCACCAAAACCACAGCGGCCGACACTCAAGCACTTTGTACCATTAAAAAGCAAGGCAAGTTCTTCCGTCTTACCTAGCAAATTCCGCCAGTTGTTTGGGGTCTGAGAGGTCAATGCCGGGTATCCCTCCAGGAGGAAGCTTCTTTCCTGTCATATACTCTGAGTAATCAGGAGGGGAGTTCTCTCCAATGATCTGCTCTTCAACCACTGTCTCATGGTCAATATCTTTTTTTTCATCTGAAACACGCCAGAACATTATTTTTAGTGGAGCAAAAACGTATGCGTGGGCAAATACGTTAAAGAACTACAAAAAGGGCTTTCGCGAGCAGCTTCTGACGCGGCTGATTTACAGCCGCTAAGCCTCGTGTCTTAGCCACCCAGGCTTCCTCCTCCATCTCTTGAAATCCCGTTTCTGCTTGAAGGTCACCAAAATCTGCGATGCCAAACCTCTGTGCTAGTGTGGCCGTCTTAGCTGGTCTGGGATAGTCTCCATTCCTGACTCCGCCTCCACTTGCCTGGGGCTGCTCCCCCTTCTGGAACTGGCTTCTCCTCCCTCCACCTCTCGGACTTCTGCTCTCTGTCTACCCTACACGCACCCCTGAAGCGGCCCCGCGGACTGGAAGCTCCTGCCCCAGCCTTCGCCCCGAAGCTGGCCTCCCGCCTCCCACTCCAGCCCCACCAGTTCTCGCTGCTATCCCCGTACTCTTTGCTCCGGCTTTGATGGCCTTTCAGCTCCTCTAAGGACTCCCAGCCCTTCACCCCAACCCCGTGGCCTGTGCACGTGCAAGTTCAGAATGACAGCACTATGCTTTTTGTCGGCTTCTCCCGCTAGACCACGAGGACGGGGATGCTTGCCAGTTCTGATCCCAGGGCCTTGTTCAGTCTGTGCATAATTGGCTCCCGATAAATACACGTTCCAAGAATGCACATCTCTACTCATAGGGCTTATTGTCACAAGTCCAACAGGTTAAAAAAATAAGGAATACTGACCCCCGTCATTAATATCCTACATCCCAGATAGCAAATCCTACTGATTTTTGAAAGGTCTTCTCCCCTTGCCCCACGGCCATCAAGGTAGCTCCTACCCTCATCTCAAACCTCAATGACCATCAATGTCTTAATTCATCCTTCCAATTCTGTTCTCTGCTGTAACGATGCCCTGTATGCCATAAAGATCAACTGGTGCACAAAATACAGTTGATGTATTTCCACCTGTGGTGTGAACCCTTGAGGTATAACTTAACATTTTTTTTTAATGTTTACTTAGTTTTGAGAGAGACATGCTGAGTGTGAGCGGGGGAGGGACAGAGAGAGAGGGAGACACAGAATCCAAAGCAGGCTCCAGGCTCTGCGCTGTCAGCGCAGAGCTCCATGCGGGGCTCAAACTCACGAACCACGAGATCGTGACCTGAGCCGAAGTCAGACGCTTAAGCGACTGAGCCACCCAGGCACCCCCAGATGCCTGCTAACTGAAAATTTCTGCTTCTTCATCAAAATGCTTCACAAACAGCTGTAACCAAAGGACTCTCCAAAGTGAAAACAGGCTTATTCAATTCTTACCTTTCCACCAGCTAAAAAACAAGACCAAACACCAAATCAAACCAAACCCTACAGCTGCTGTTACTGCTGAACAACTATGTTCAGCTGCTTAAACACACGGCTGACATCAGGGTATGTGGGCAAGATGCAGACAGAGGGTAGCTTTACTCGATTCCTTTGGTCATTATCATGTTCAGTCACTCCTGGCAATGAAAAGCACAGAACAGGACACTTTTAAACTTTAAGTGTCTCTCTTCTCCCACCACGCTTCATCTTAGAAAATGTTATTCATCACTGCAAGGAATCAGAAAATAGTAATAGCAGCCAACATGTCACTGAATGTTGACGTGGAGCCACTGTTTTAATTACAGCACGTATCGCCCTGGAAGTGGACAAATGAGCTCGTTCACGTTCCAGGAGAAAAGGCTGAGGCACCGAGACGCTAAGCAGCCGGCTCAGGGATAACTAGTCCGGTAAGGGGCAGGTGTGAACCCAGGAAGCCTAACTCTCAGATGTGTGTACTTCACTGTTAGGCCCAGCCGCCTGTTGTTCGGGCCTGTTGCTCGAGAATGATCTCGACAACATATCCCAGGTCACCTCTTTACAGACAAAGCAGCCTAGGGCAAAAATAGCTGCATGCCTTCAGGAAGGCCAGGCGACGTGGTTAATGATCCTAAGCTTGAAAGCTAGGTAGGACTCTGCACCACAACCGGATTCTTTAACTTCTTCCCAGCACTGTCCTCGCTCCTTCACCTTCCAATCTTCCAATGGAGGCACAACTTCTCCATCAACTTTCGGGTGCTACAGAAATGCTCTGAAGGGCAGGGGAGCTATGTTTCTTACGGATGTTCTGTGCTCCTATTACAAGGATGCTAGCAAGGCTGACGATCACCGCTGCTCTGAGGAAGCTACTGATCGGGAGAGGCTAGGGCAGAAGGTGGCCGGCCAGCTCGGCTCCTGGATTAAAGGGTCACAGGCTGAATTATTCCTTGCACAGTTCAACACACATCAACTGAGGCCTCCCTATGCCCCTGGCACCGTTCTAAGGCCCCGGAAACCAAAGCCTCTGCCCTCACGGAACTTCTATTCTAGTGAGAGAGCCGTCCTGGTTGCGGCCGCTACAGCACAACTACCACAGACTGCGAGGCTTAAACAGGTGTTTATTGCTCACAGTTCTGCAGATCGAGGCGTCAGCCAATTCAGTTCCTGGTGAGGGCGCTCTTGCCGGCTGGCAAACAGCCTTCTTGCTGTCACGTGGCAGATGGCCATCATCTCTTTCGTGGCCCTTCTTTCAAGGGCACCAATCCCATCGTGAGGCCTCCACCTCATAACCTAATTACCTCCCAAAGGCCTCACCTCCAAATAAGATCACACTGGGGGACTTTAACGTCTGAATTGTGGGGGGACGCAAACAAGTCAAATGAGGAAATGCTTCCTCAGGCTCCAGACTTGGTTCTCAGCTCGAACACTGAAGAACATCAAAGGGCCCAGAAAACAGTCACTGATATCACTAAGAACTACAATCAAAACATGCGTGAAATGAGTGTAAGTAGAGACTGACAAGTTTTACAATCCCCAAGTACAGCCAGTGAGCCAAACCCAGCCTGCCAGCCTCCCCCACTCCCATTTTCATGGTTTCCTTTTTATTTTTTTAAAAAACTTTTTCATTAAATAGACACTAATACAATGTTGATCATTTTAGTCATTTGTAAATGTAACCATTTTAACCACTGTAACCAGTTTATCCACCATAAATGTGCAATCAGTGGCAGTAGGTATATTCACACTCAATATACATGCATATATTTACATTATAGATCACTACTATGTATACCTGAAATTTCATCATCCGCGACAGAAACTTGGTGCCCATTAACAGTAACTGCCCCCTTCCCCTGGTAACCTCTATTCTACTTCCTGTTTCTACAAATTTGCCTATCCCAGGTCCCTTTTTTTGAAGTTTTTATTTTTGTTTTATTCTAGAGAGCACGAGAGAGAGCAAGAGTGAGCGGGGAGGGGAGGAAGAAGAGGGGGAGAGGGAAGGAGTTGGGGGGAGAGAATGAGAATCTTAAGCAGGCTCCACACTCAGCGCAGAGCGGGATGCAGGGCTTGATCCCACAACCCTGGGATCGTGAACCTGAGCCGAAATCGAGAGTTGGACACTCAACTGACTGAGGCACCCAGGCGCCCCTCCAGATATCTTCTATAAATGGAATCGAACAGTATTTGTCCTTCCACATCTGGGGTTTTCACTAAGCACAATGTTTTCAAAGTCCATCCATATTACAGCATATACAAAAATCCCATTCTTTTTCATGGCCGAATAATATTCCCATGCGTACACACATTTTGTTTATCCATCCATCTACTGATGGACACATGAGTTGGTTCCACCTTTTGGCTGCTGTGAATAATGCTATGAACGGTGTGCACATATGCCACCTATGTGGGGCTCGAACCCATGAAGGTGAGATCATGACCTAAGCTGAAGTCAGATGCTTAACTGCATGAGCCACCCATTCAAGTTTTATTTTGGAGAAGGACTACACATGCCTGGGTTATGAATCAGATGGGTGGGTGGGGGTCATTAAGGATGTTAAGCAGGCCTTCTAAGTCTCTTGCTTGCATTTCTGGGAGGATGCCATCAGCCAAGTTAGAGAAAGATGGGGGAAAGACGTGTACAGAGGACATGGAATTCTGCTTTAATCTGAGGTATCTGTGAGACACCTAGTGGACAGACTTCAAGGAGATACTAGAATATGCAGATGTGAGGATAAAAGAAATCAAAGCTAAGAGAACTACATGGACAGTATTGGCATGTGGACGGAGTTTAAAGCCAGAGAAATCTATTATAATATTATCTATTGGAGAAAACAGAGAGAGGAGATGGCTCAGAATGAACATCTGAGTGATTTCAACGTTCAGTGAATGAGGAAGACATTTTTGCAAAGGAGACCTAAGGAATTCTGCCCAGATGCAGGAAGAAAACTAGCTTTGTCTCACAAGAATTGTACTCAGTCACTTACCAAGTGAAAGTGACACACAGTCAAGGCAGTCTGTCCCGAATATAGACAATAACCACGTGGTCTGCACGTGTTGCAGACCACAATCACACGGATTAAAGACAATCTGCTTTTGATGACCACTCTACACCTGCAGTTCTCAACAGTGTCAGTGACAATATTCTTGCCTCGTAAGATCTTTTGTTGGGTCTTTCTAAATAATTGCTGTATGCTTTCATAATATGTATTTAAACTTCATGTTATTACGTTTGTTACTTATTCCTTAATAAAGAGCATTACACGAAAGTTAACTTGCTGAACTCCTTGAAGACCACCAGCACACAGAAATCATCAAAAGGGCCATTAAGGATTAAACAACAAAATGTCAGGAAATAAACTATTTATATAGAAAAAAAATCACACTTAAAAAAAAAGCTGCTACAGAAATGACAAAAGACACTAGGTTTTATGGTCAGAGAAATCAAAGACAATGTTTGCCTCATTTTCTCCAAGAACTGGACACACACTAATGCAACAGATCAAAGAATGTCAATGTCTGCTATTTTCTGGTCATTTAATCTCATTTTTGCAAAAGAAAGCTTTGGGGAGTTTTTGCCAAATATAAATTTATGATATAATACATTTACAGACAATAAGTACATATGTGTTTGCCCCTTAGTTCAAAAAATACATTAGTGAAATGTATTACTTCTTTTTGTACAGTTTTATTAAAAAATGTTTTGCTGTTATGTATTCAAATAAAGAAAAAATTCACTCTCTGCACTGGCCATTATTTTAATGTTTCATTTCATAATTACTACTGAAACAGGTTTGCCCTGTGGAGGGGGAAAGTATTAACTGATCTGCTCTGAATGTCAAGTATGTTACGGACGCCTACTGGCTGGTGTGTAATATCAAATACACACCTGGGCCAAGCAGACTCACAAAGCAAAAATATCTAAATCTCCTCTACAAATTGCTGCACATATAGATGCCCCTCTGGAGTGTTCCCTGAAGGCGGGACTTAGCAAATTCTCTCTGCACGGTTTCAGGGAGGCAAGCGAAGTCTCACCGCAGTGAGTCTCTATAACGGGTTTGACTTAAATTTAGGATCCTGAGAACCAGAACACAACTGGACAAAAAAAGCAAATTAAAGCCAAATTTCACAGTTCCTATTTGGAAAAAGCGAACACAGGTCACTGCTTCAAAGGGGGGTAGTGTGGTAGGAAAAGGCGTAATGAGAACTTCCAGTCGAAACTGGGATCAGGTTACTCCAGCACCCATGAACGGTCGCCACCCGCATATGACCTACAACCGACAGAATGAAGTAAACTGACCTAAGATGGAAGGGAAAAAAACAAAATCTAGCCAATTCCACCCGTAAATGGGGCACACACTTTGTATTCAAATGGTTTGGAAGTAGATGATCTTCCCGAGGTTTGGTCAAAGGGCCAACGGTAGCCTCACACTGTGGCTCATGCCCCGGGTCCCTCTCCTCATCTGCTCCTCAGACACGCCTTTCATCATCTCACACCATTGTAAGAAGGGCGAGGGGCGCCTGGGTGGCTCAGTCAGTTAAGCGTCTGACTTCGGCTCAGGTCATGATCTCGCAGTTTGTGAGTTCGAGTCCCGCATCGGGCTCTGTGCTGATGGCTCAGAGACTGCAGCCTGCATCGGATTCTGTGTTTCCCTCTCTCTCTCTGCCCCTCAAAAATAAATAAACAGTTAAAAAAAAAAAAAAGGGCGAGTACAGTACCACCACAGACAATTACAGACTTTTTTTTTTTTTTTTTA
The DNA here is from genome assembly GCF_007474595.2 of Lynx canadensis. Lineage (NCBI taxonomy): Eukaryota > Metazoa > Chordata > Mammalia > Carnivora > Felidae > Lynx > Lynx canadensis. The sequence continues at coordinate 141,569,861 of NC_044308.2, read as the reverse complement.
ATTTTAGAGGGGGTGGAGGGGCAGAGGGAGAGAGAGAGAATCTCAAGCAAGATTCACACCGTCAGCACAGAGCGCTACGTGGGGCTCAATCCCGACAATCCTGGGATCATGACCTGAGCCCAAATCAAGAGTCGGTCGCTCAACTCACTGAGCCACCCAGGCGCCCCCTGTGAGACATTTTAAGACAGAAACCACATCCACATAACTTTTATTACAGCCAAAGGTTGTAACTGTTCTATCATTAGTCTTCATCAGTAGTTTTAGGCATGCGTGGTTTCAGGCCTCCGCTGGGGGTCTTGGAATGCACCCCCACAGATAAGAGGAAACTTATATAAATATGTATAAATACACCTCTGTCCTAACCCTACCTCCCAACTGCTCAGTTTTCTTCTACATCACCAAAGCACCCATCACTCCCATCCTAGTTTGAGAGGCAAAGCAAAGAGACTCAAAATAATTTACAAAGTAGTAGGACTGGGGCCCTGGCTAGCACCCCAAAACTTTGAATAAAGACTCAAATATATTTAAAAAAAAAAAAAAAGGACAGGATTAAGTAACTAAATATTTGGAAAGGCTGGAAGCACTCTACAGGTCCTAGGTCCGGGTAAGAGGTGTAAAAAGTGGAGCTTGGGCACTTGGGTGGGTGGCTTGGTCGGTTGAGTGTCTGACTCTTGATTTCCGCTCATATCATGATCCCAGGATCATGGGCTCAGGATCAGAGTCAGGCTCTGGGCTGAGTGTGAAGCCTTCGTAAGTGTCTGTCTGTCTGTCTGTCTGTGTCTCTCTCTCTGCCCCCCTCCCTCCCCCCTCCTGGGGTGCCTAGGTAGCTCAGTCTGTTAAGCAGCCGACTTCCGCCCAAGTCATGATCTCATGGTTCATCGGTTTGAGCCCCACATGGAGCTCTGCACTGACAACTCAGAGCCTGGAGCCCACTTTGGATTCTGCGTCTCCCCTCTCTCTCTGTCCCTCCCCCACTCATGCTGTCTCTCAAAACTGAATAAACGTTAACAAATTTTTTTAAAAATTCACTCTCTGCCCCTCTTCCCTGCTCAAGTACGTGCCCTTTCTTTAGAAGAATACAAAAACAAAAACAAACCGGTGGAGACTCACCTGCCCTCCCCACTCCAACCAAACCAGCCCTCTCACAACAAGTTATTCAATGTCAATGTCGAAGAAAAGCTACGTGGTAGCTACAAGTTTCCCCTTTGCCCACCTCTCACCCTCCATCTACATCCAGTCTGCTCTCCAAAGCCCAAGCCTCTTTCCTGCAAGAGACCTCTTTCGTTCCTGTTACTAAGCCTTACTTGCTTTCCTCGTTTCTGAAAAAAAAGTAGACAGACCATCTCTAAGGCTGAGGCCAGGGAAAGCTTTAAATGGCAGCCACTATGTCTGGAGCACAGCAAGGAGGGAGCCCAAACACCATCCCACGTCCCCGACCCTCCTGGGTGTAAGGGGAATAAGAGTAGGTCCTACGCTTGATGATTTTTTAAAGAATGGTGAACTTCTGGTCAACTGGAGTATGCACGGAAAGGCCGTGGAAAATCCAGAATCGCCTTCAATTAGCTTACATTTTAAGTCTTCACCTGTCCTAAAACACCACGTGAAATTCTGGACACCAAGCTGGTTTGGAAGCTGCACATCATCACTCAGTGGGCCTCTTCATGTACAAGCAGTGTTTTAGAATTCAGTCCTAAGAAAGGCTGGACTTCTCTGGAAGCTTTCCTCATCTTAGATCAGCAGTAGCACTGTTTCCCTTTCCACCTTGACCCACAGGGAGCTCATGAGGGTTGGCCCTGAGGCTTCCTTTCTCCCCCTGGGATCCTGATTTTCTATTTTCACCAAGGCACACGTGTATTTACCGACTTACTTATTTACCCAGGTTGGCTAGATCTTGTTCCTCCACACCTTTCATCTCAGGTCATCAACTCTGGTCTGACCCTTCGACGTGACTTACGACAAAAACGACATTATCGACTGACCACTGCTATCACCCAAACCTTCGCTGGGGAGAGGGGGGAGCGCTAGCTATTTGAGATCCAGTGCTCAGCAACAGGCAGAAATCACTCACAGGCTGTTTCCACTCCTTCCCCACTAATAGAGAAGACAGGATACTGTCATTTACTGCATACCTGGCTTCATGCTGCAACTGCCATATTCATCGAGGCAAACAAAACCTTGAAGATATTAACCCCGTGCCTTTGGTCTAAGAAATAAGCCTCAGAAATGTCAAGTCATGTACTGGAAGAAGCATAGTTAAGCGGCAGGCCTAGGATTTGAAAGTAGGATTGACGGAAGTCCACGCCTTTCCTAAAAAGGGAACACTCCTCTGCCCTCACCTCACCCTTCATGCTTCTTTTCCACCTATGCAGTCATGGATGATGATGGTATTCTGGTCTCTAGGCCATGATTCTACCTTACTGTGCAATTTCCATGCACTGACTCAGTCATTTACCAAGAACCTTCTATACGCCTAGTGTTATACTAAGGCTGCAGGGTTACAGGCCCCAAACTTACTCTCTAGAGGAAGCAGACAGAAACAAGTTAAAGAAAAAAGCAAGGTAATTTCAGATAGTGCTCCAAAGAGACTCAAACAGAATTAGGAGAGTCAGAGTGGAGGACCAGGAAGGCCTCAGAGCTGAAATGTGAAAAACAATGCAACACAAGAATGTGGAACATGTGGGGTCCCCGCACTGGAAGTAGAGGTAAGAGCAAAGGAACAAGTTCAAGGAACGGAAAGAAGGCTGGTATGGCTGGAGCATAAAGGGAGAGGAAGCAGGAAAGGAAAGCACGGGCCCGATCATGTGTGGCCTCATGATAAGGAGTTTGGGCTTTAAGCAGCGTGATGAGAATCTGCAGGACATGTGTACGTGTATGTGTAAACACAAACATACTTACCAAACCATTAAACATTTTTTTAAATGTTCATTTATTTTTGAGACAGAGAGAGACAAAGAGCATGAGAGGGGGAGGGGCAGAGAGAGAGAGAGGGAGACACAGAATCCAAAGCAGGCTCCAGGCACCGAGCTGTCAGCACAAAGCCCGACATGGGGCTCGAACTCACGAACTCATGACTGAGCCACCCAGGTACCCCACTGTAACCATTTTAAAGTCTACAGTTTGGTTGCATTAAATAAATTCACACGGTTGAGCTGGAAGGGTTTTAAAGCAGGGGAGTGAATGAAGCCATCTGATTTAAGTCTTAGAAAATTCAGAAAGGTATAGATAGTGTGTGCCTAGATCCCAGAGGTGAAATCCAGAAGTCTGCACATAGTCCTTGTTAAGATTAATACAGGAGCCATCAGCATTAGCACAAACTATAAGTGAGTTACCAACAAAACAAGAAATGAAAAGCCAATTGTCAATTTGGAGAAGTGGATGTGGCTCCCATCCCTCAAGGCTTTTGGGTGCTTATGAGCTAGAAGACCTAGAAGGAAAAGAGAGGATGGAGTTGAGAACCACAAAAAGGCTGTGAGGTACCAGAAATTCTGTAGTTTGTGACTCTCCTAGAAGAAACAGGGTCCGGGGCACCTGGGTGGCTCAGTCAGTTATGCATCCGACTTCGGCTCAGGTCATGATCTCACCATTGGTGGGTTCGAGCCCCACATCAGGCTCTGCACTGACAGCTCAGAGCCTGCTTGGGATTCTGTATCTCCCTTTCTCTCTCCCCCTCTCCCACTTGCACTTGGTCTCTGTCTCTCTCTCTCTCTCAAAAATAAATAAACATTAAAAAAAAAATGGGTGGGGGGGGGACCACCACCACAAGACACGTGGTCCAGGTTCCAACAGAAGTGCTTCCAGCACGCCTATAGCAGGCTCCTTCCCTACTGCACACTTCTTACATTCAAGGGAAATCATTTACCCAAGAAAAAAAGAGCCCATCACAACTATTTACATTGTCTTCATGTTTAATCGTATCTGAGACCACTGTGTAAGACCAAAGTGATTTCATGGTTATTAAGAATTTTAGTCAGGGGCAGCTGGGTGGCTCGGTCGATTAAGAGTCTAACTCCAGCTCAGGTCACGATCTCGTGGTTCATGGGATGGGGCCCAGCATTGGGTTTTGTGTTGACAACTCAGAGCCTGGAGCCTGCTTCGGATTCTGTGTCTCCTTCTCTCTGCCCCTTCCCTGCTCGCTCGCTCTCTCTCTCTCACTCCAAAAAAAAAAAAAAAAGAAAAGAAAAAAAATTAAAAAAAAAATACCTCTAAAATTTTTTTTACTCATTGGGGAAGCTGGGTGGCTCAGCTGGTTAAGCTCAAGTCATAATCTCAGAGTTGGTGAGTTCCAGCCCCACATCGGGCTCTGGGCTGACGGTACAGAGCCTGCTTGGGATTCTCTCTCCCTCTCCCCTGCTCACAGGCATGAACATGCGCGAGCGTGCTCTCTCTCTCCCTCTCTCTCAAAATAAATGAATGAACTTAAGAAAAAAAAAGTAGGAAGAAAAAAAGAATTTTACTCAAGTTCCTAATACCTCATTCACCAGATCACTTTAAAATTAGAGTTCTGCTTTAAGAAAGTGAGTATATCTCCCTACTGTCATGCAGGAGTTCAGAAAGGAGTAGAATTTCTTTGTTCTAAAGGAACTGAAAATGCTGTTAGGGATCCCCTAACTCTAAGTCATTTGACAAAGAAACCAAGGTCAGACGTTAAGATTCCAATGCGAGATATTTGGTCAGTGCCCTCTAAAAAGGAAATCTGATGCTTGTTACTAATGATTCCCAGAAACCCAGGCTTGCTATTATTGATAATTACCCACAAAGTTAAACAGAATGGGACCTACTAACATAAGGTACTCAGGAATAGGAAACGGTTCTCCTGCGTCATTAAGTCCCCCACACATAGAGAAGTACCAACTCATACAGTACAGTCAACTAACTTCCAAACCTACGCAGCACATCTTCCTAATGTTCCATGAACCGTAATGAAATTATTACCGTCAACCTCCAAACAGTGTTTCAGATGCCAAATTTTAAAATACAAGATTTGAATGTTTACCCAACAATACTATAGAATACAACCCACTGGTAAATATTCAGATGTAGAAATTGTAAGTTTTCACTTTTAGGTCCTACATGTATGGGAAGGAGTAAAAGCAGAGTTCAGAGAATGGTCCCCCGGGAGGAGCGGATCAGGGGTTAACATAGGAATGCAGAGCTTAAGAAATGTTCATTCTAATAATTGTTTATACTCATAACAGGCCCTAAATGTCTCAGCCTTAAAACCAACCCACCTTACTAAGCAGACTTCAACAACAACAAAAAATAAAAAGCCTTTTGTAAGTATCTGTCCAGGAGTCTAGCGTACGTTTTCTAAATTATTACTTCATTTATTCTCTTTCAAGAGCCTAAAATGCTAGTTGTAGGTACCGACCTTTTCCTGATACAGACTTTTCCTTTCCCACCAGGGGGAGTCAGTGGTTGACAGTGGGAGAAAAAGTAAAGGCGAGTAACCTGGGGACAGTCTGTGCCAGCAAGCCAGGCTTTCAGGAGGACTACCAGGTCAGGAACCAGGATCTGTGACTTCGCCTGCCCTACGTAGGTCGCAAGGTTGACAAGATCACTTTGGAGGGCTTCCCTAGCTTGGCTCCATGGGAATTTCTATGCACAGCATCTCAGTTAAAGATAAACAGCAGATAAAAAAGGACGAGGTGGAAAACCCACAGAGGAGTGGCAAATGGTCAGGACTAGTAACTTTTAGCAAACCTGAACTTCTTAACATGTAGAACTGAGAGAAAATTAAACACTTTCCAACTTTCTTTCAATCTACTGATTTTAACATCAACGGTTTTCGAGTCTTAGATGTTTTACTCAATCCAGTACAAAGCACTTCTATATTTGGTCTAACATAAGATAATTAAAATACCAACAGCCTTGAGTGAAGGTCATAATTTCTGCATACCCGAAACCTCAAGATTTTAAAGCCTTCTTAGTCTTTTCTCAACACTACATGTTTTAAATACTCAGCTTTTATCATGAGCTTCTGTATTCGGCCCAATGATTAAGTGGTTTAGCTTATAGTAAGCTCTATAAAATAGGATGTCACTCCCATACAATAATGACGACAATTTAGGGAAAAATAGACATCTCAGACTGTGCCCTAAATCTAGCAACATGGCAATGTTCATTAGTCATACTGCCAGGGAAAAAAAAAACAAAAGTAAACACGGCCTTAAAGCAATGGATTAAGGATGTTCAAGACACAACTGAAGAGTGATGAAATACTAAAACATACATAGCGTATGTAGCCTTACTGGGCCTACATCTTCTCATCTGCAAATTTAAGCAGGTCCTGCTCTAGTATCTACACGATGGAAAACTATTCAGCCTTAAAAAGGAATAAAGTACGTTCTACAATGTGGATGAAACTTGAAAACAGACTAAGTCAGACACACGAGACCACAGAATGTAGAATTCCATTTAAATGAAATGTCCAGAATGGGCAAATCCAGAGAAACACAAAGTAGATTAGTGGTTGCCAGGGCCTGGGGGGCGGGGGGGGGGGGGTGCAGAGGAAAACTGGGAGTGATTGCTAATGGGGTTTCTTTCTGGGATGATGGAAATATTCTGGAATTAGCTAGCGGTGATGGCTGTACAACCTGGTGAGTATAGTGGAAGCCACTGAACTGTGCCCAAGTGAATTACACCAGTTAAAAGAGGAAACAAAAAAGTTGATTTCTAAGGACCTTTCAAGTCTAAAACTACTCTAGTATAGAACCAGTAGATTCCTTTGCTGTCACTCCATTAAAAAGATGCCAATCACACAGATTGTTGTTACTCTGTGGGAAATTAAAGTAAGACGGCATACAAGCAACAGAAACCCATAAAATCCAGATTTGGCTTCCACAAACATGCTGGCTCCCACAACATTTTTTTTTTTTTTTAACTAAGAGGTACTAGCGAATAACTAGAGCTCTGAGAATACCCTGTGTACAATTATTTTTATGAAGACTTCACGTAACTAAGCTTGGACTTGGGCAAAACTGTCACGTCACAGCTCATTTCCAATCTAAAGGACTTTTCACGAAACCACACTGTAGTTAAAACTCTCATGCCTGGGATCAAATGAGATTTGGTGGTGAAAGCACTGAGCATATCGCCTACCAGTCAGCACACAGACACGTAGAAATTCAGCCTAACAGTGAACCTGCTTTGATTTCTTCACCTACTATCAATTATCTCCTTATTTCAGTTCCAAAGATTACACTATATTCAGAATCTGTACTTGGGACGTGCATAGTTAATCACAAACTATTTAGCGTCTCTTTGGTGTTAATTCCAAACCACAAGGACAAGGAAGAGGGATAGCTTACCACAAAACATGTCTGAGGAAACAGGCCATACTATGTTATTGCCATCAAATATTTATAATCAGCTTTATGTACAGAGTACTCTGTTATGCAGACAACTAACTCTGCAAAGAAATGGGCATTAAAATAACCCCAAACTGTTCAACTCTGTAAGCAGCCACTTACAGGGGGAAATAATGACTTTTCTTTTTTTTTTTTTATTTTTTTTTTTTTAAATTTTTTTTTTTCAACGTTTATTTATTTTGGGGACAGAGAGAGACAGAGCATGAACGGGGGAGGGGCAGAGAGAGAGGGAGACACAGAATCGGAAACAGGCTCCAGGCTCTGAGCCGTCAGCCCAGAGCCCGACGCGGGGCTGGAACTCACGGACCGCGAGATCGTGACCTGGCTGAAGTCGGACGCTTAACCGACTGCGCCACCCAGGCGCCCCAAATAATGACTTTTCAAAGCTGACTTCATTGTAAATTACCTCCCATTAGTCAGGCCCCTCAAATGCCCCCCCAACCCCCCCCCCCTCCACTGGCTGACTTGATACGCATCACTTCATCAAGTAAAGCCTCCATTATCAAGTTTTCTGGGTATGGGAAAGCGGGTAAGCAACTTGGTAAGATCAAGGACAGAGTATATAACGCCCTGGTTTTCCAAATTTCTGCAAAACCAACATGTTCTCACTGTAAGAAAAAGTAAATTTACTTTTTATGTGGTGGGCGTATCTTTAGGTATCTAATACCTAATTTCAAATGGTATCCTGATTCCAGCAAAATTCAATAAGCAATTCATATTAATGGAAAAACAAGGCTTTCAGTTTCAACACGATCGGTGTACATGCGCTCATTCTTAAGCCACCAGAATCTACAGAAGGTGCTCTGACAACCATCAAATAAGTTAGTGGACAGGTCTCACTTAAACACGTACCTCCGACTAAACTCAAACTCCTAAGACCTCCACAAGACACTCTGAAATCCAGAACAGCAGCGCCTATTAATACCTGCTATCGAATTCTGGCAGCAACTCGGATCCCTTTGCTCGGTCCTCTGAGTCCCAGATCCGTCCGAGGTTAGTTAGCTCGTCTCGGGGCTTGCAGGAGCTACAACCAGACCAGCCTTCCCTACCGGCCTTTTCACCTCGCGCTTCATTTGTTCCTCTCAATTGTTAACGATCTTTTAATACTCAAGGGTCATCGCGCTTGGAGGCTGCGTCCAATTCTCAGAATTTATGGGACAGCGGTAAAGTAATCCTGGGAGAAGGATTCTACAACACAAACTTGGTACTACGTGTGACGATCTTCACAAATAGAAAATTAACTAGCCATGGCAGGATCATTCTCAGTGTACTTACTATCCCGGCAATTTAACTAGATAGCATGTGAAAAAAAGAACAAGACACCCACAGGGAAAAAAGCCAGCTTTTCCATGGTTATAAAGTTAAAAAAAAAAAAAAATTAACACGCAGTAAGTCCCTTTTGCTCTAGATATTTTCTTTGGCTTTGTAGAATCTCTTCACGGGGAAAGAAAGTAGATGGCCTTCTGTCAACTAAAATTCGTGCAAAGACTTAAAGTACTCGACTTTATTTAGTGACAAACGTCCCCAGTCGCGTAGATAACCGACCTATTTGCAACGCGCCGAACCCTCGACAAACTGAAACTTCCCCAAACGTAAAGGGTTAAGAGCAATCTACAAAACCTCGCGGACCCTCGCCCCGACGTGCTGCGGGGGGCGGGGGAGGGAAGCGAGGACCTCGCCGGCAGCGCAGTGACAGGCCCCGGCGGCGCGGAGCCTGCACACGCGAGCCCTACGTGCCGCCCAAGTCCCGCCCCACCGAGGCGAGCGCGGGGAGCACGGGGAGCGCAGCCGCGGGCAGAGTCCGGCCTGCGCGCCGGGCGTGGGAGCGGAAGGCGCCTCTCGGGAGCAGCTGAGGGTCCGGGGAAGGGGAAGGGGAAGGGGAAGGGGAGGGGAGGGGAAGGGAGGAGAGGGAAGGGGAGCGGGGCGGGGCCGAGACGCCCCCCAGAGGAAGGCGGGGGAAAGGCGACGGCGGGCGGCCCGGCCGGGCGCGAGCTCCGCGCAACCCGGCCGAGGCCCGCCCCGCGCCCCCCCCCACCCCCAGGCCTCGCGGGGGAGCCAGCCGGGCGGGGGCGGCGGACAACGGGCCGGCGGCCGTCCGTTGGCCCCAGCGCGCCCCGCCCCGCCGCGCCGCCCCGCCCCGCGCCGCGCGGCCGCCCCGCCCGGGGAAACTACGCCATTGCGGCCTAGCGGGCGGCGCCGCGCCTCCCGCCGCCATCTTCGGCCCGCCGGCCCGCCGGCCCGCCGCCCCCGCCGCGGCCCGCCATCTTTTGGGGCCGCCATACTTGCCCTGCGAAGAAGATGGCGGCGCCCATCACACACATAAAACATGGCTTCCCTTCAAAACAAAAACATCCCGGGGGCCGGCGCGCGCCGGCGCTCACCTGAGGACCACATGGTGACCGAGAATTCGCCCTCCAGGGTCTTGATCTGCACCTGCTTCTGCTCCCACTTCTTGTTGCCCGCGTCCGCGCCGCCCGCCGCCCCGGCCCCGCCGCCGAGGTAGCCCTTCTTGCCGCTCTTCTTGCCGCCGCCCTTCTTGACGCGGCCGCCGCCCGACGACGACGAGCCGCCGCCGCCGCTCTTGCCGGCCGCCGCCACGGTGACCAGCGTCTGCTCGATGTAGTCGTCGTCGCCGCCGGCCGGCGCGGGCACCGGGATGAGGATCTGGTCCTCGAAGCCGTCCTCGGCGCGCAGCCCGTCCGAGTCGTCGCCGCCCACCACCTCCTCGCGCGTCTGCACCAGGATCACCTCCTGGTGGTGGTGCACCTGGGTCGGGTCGTCGGTGACGAGCGGCTGCAGCGCGATCATGGGCGGGTGGTGGTGGTGGTGGTGGTGGTGGTGGCCCGCGTGCCCGTGGCCGCCCCCGCCACCGTGGTCGCCGCCACCGCCGTCCTCGTCGTCGTCGTCCTCCTCTTCCTCCTCGCCCACCACCGTGGTCTCGATGGTCTCCACCGGGATGGTCTCCACCTCAATCTCGTGCAGCTCCACGATCTCGGCCGGCATCTCCGAGCCGTCCGTGGCGATGTAGAGGGTGTCGCCCGAGGCCATGGCTGAGGGCTCCGCCGCCACGGCCGCGGCGGCCTCCGCTCCGGGGCTACGGGCGGGCGGGCGAGGAGGCGGCCGGCCGTGGGGAAGGAAGGCAGAGGGAGGAAGGCGGCGGGCGGGCGGGCGGGGGGAGAGGGGGCGGGCGGCGGGGGGAAGGGGCGGGCGCGGCGGCGGCGGCGGCGGGCTTCCCCGCCTCCTCGCCTCGGTGCGCCCCGCGCTCGCTCGGCCGCTGCTCGCCCCGGCGCCCCGCCTCGCCGCGCCTCGGCCGCCCGCTCTGGCCGCGCCTCCTCCCGCCCTCCGGGCCGGCGCTCCGCTTCCCCCTTCCTCCTGCGCCTCCGCCTCCTTCCACACAAATACCAACTCCTCACCCCGAGCCCAGATCTCGCCGCCGCCGCCGCCGCCACACTCCGCTCGGGCTCGGCCTCGCGAGACTTCCGCGCTGGCCTCGGCCCGCCCCGCCTCGCTCCCACTCGCCCACTGGCCCTCTCGCTCCTCCCCCTCTGCCAATCGATCTGCCCGTTCGCCGTCGTGGCCCCGCCCACTCACCCGGGCTCCTCCCGGATTGGGGTCGACGGGGCGGCCCCCGCGCGCGCCGGATGGCCGCGGCGCGTGACGTCAGCGCGCCGCCACCGCCCGCCGCCGAGAGTCGCGCGGCTCCCGCCCTCCGCGGTGCAACAGCAGCGAGACCCGCCGCCCCGGGCCCGGGCCGCACTCGGGAGCGGGGCGTCGCCGCTGCAGCCGCCGCCTCGGGAGCCGGTGAGCGGTGCGCGGTCCCCGGCGCCGCGGGGGAGGGGGCCTGCGGGAGAGGGCGGGGTCGGCCGCACGCGGGGTCTAGGCAGGCCAGCGGCCCGGAGGACGCGCGGGGGAGCGGGCGGCGCGCGCGGGGCGGCCCCGGCGCCCAATAAAGTCTGCTTTGACGAGAAACGCCTGTGCCTCCTTTTTCGCGTCGGGTGGCGTTTGCTCTCGGCGCCTGGCTCCGGGCGGGCGATGGCGGCGGTGAGTGTGCAGGGCCAGGCGAACAAAGGCGGGCGGGCCGCAGAGGAGAATGGCCGTGGGCCTCCGCGGGCCCGCATCTCGCCGCGAGCGCCCTTCCCCGCGAGGCGCGGGGCCCGGGGTGCCGAGCGCAGGTGGGCCGCGCCGGACGGCCGGGGCGGGGCGGCCGGGCGGAAGCGGCGCGCGGAGCCCCCAGGTCCACCGTTGGGAGGATGTCCGTTATCCTTTTGTGACCCGCGGAAACCTGAGACGGGGCCGTTGGGTGCCCGCTTCGCTGTAGAGCTTGGAACCACGGGGGCCCCCGCCGCTCGTCGTGTCGCTCGGCTCCTTGTGGCTTTCTAGAATTTCCTTCTGAGCTTCCCTTTCTTCGCTCTCCAGCCAATCAGTGTTTTCCTTGACCACCGTCTTCACCTATTTCTCACTTTCATAGACACTCCTCCCTTTGCCCACCAGGCTTTGCATTCGTCTCATCCTTTAAAGCTCCCCCGTTTCTCCATTCTTCGTGCAACAGAGCCTGGATTTTTCCTGGCACGAAATAACGGCAAGTTCAGCCTTCCTGAATGGCTGGTGCAGCGAGGTCATTTTGCCCTTACTCATCCTTTTGGTCGACCTGACATTTGGTTTAAAGCAATAAAAATACAGACTCCCTGATTTTTTCAGAAAATCTGGGAAGGCGTGTCTTTGTTTGCCCAGTTTAATGCCGTGCAAATTCATTGAATGCGTACGTTCTCCACGCTTATTCCTGGAATAGCGTTCCTGCAGTTGCAGCCCATCATTGTTCTGGACTGATCCATCAGTTCTTAGGTCCAACTTGTTAAAACCAGCAGGTGTCTTTGATAACATATTAGAGAAAACTTGATTCATTCTGATTAACAAGTGACTTGATTTAATATCTAAATGCCATTCGACTTGACTTTTGAGAATTTCAGCATAAAGAGTGAAAAATGAGATCATTTTCTCTTTGCATCTGAGTTTCAAAACCTGAGTAATTCCCCTTGGAGTTCTGCACCCACACAGTTTGGCAAAGTAAAATCTGTTGAAATAAGTCATTTCTGGCTTCGTAGCTTATAAATTGTGCATAAATATTTCACAAGCGAAAACCAGTTGTGGGAGAATTTTGTATGTGGCTTAATTTCACTTTCCCCACTCTCTAGTAATTGACAAGAAAATGTTTTTTGTAAGTAGTTGATACTTCCCTCTAGAAACACCAGAAATGGGGGAAGTACCTGCTTAGCTTCTAAATCCTAGATCTGTAGACGTTCACCGTCAAGGGGAGAAAACTGAAAAGGGCTTAAAACTTGGGAAGGATGGCAGGTGCAACACAGCATTAAGATGTCCCTAAGTGCTATCCTCACACCTGCTCCACGAGTAGCTTTTAAAACTTGCCCCAGAGCAGGTGACCCGTTTAACATAGGCCTGGAGTTTTCTGTGGTGGGAGATATTCTTGCTTTCAGCGCTTTAGCTGTGAAGGATCTTACGACAAGATGTGCAAAGACCCTGCGCTGTATGGGCACTAACCTCGCACTTGCTGCAAAAGGTGAATATCAATTTAAAAGGACAGGTTAAATTGCCATTTCAGAACCATGGCTCTGAAAGTTTGGGTAATTTTACTGCTTTTTCTCTTCTGTTTGGGCAGAGGGAATTGAGCCAATGAGCATTCCCTCTGAATGTTCTAGAGTCCCTTTGTTTTAGCAAGAAGCCAAATGATTAGTGTTACTAAATTAAGCTGGTATTTCTCTTAACGCAGATCTTGGGTGCTTTTCCCTTTCCAACTGTGAGGGCAAAGGTTATGGCTGTGTCTGTCTCTAGCTCCTTCTTTTATACATGGAATGATTGTTTGCTTTTTGGCTCATCAAAAAATGAAGGCGGCATGACAGGAGTTCTGTATGATAGTGCTGGACTGTTTCAAGGGTCTCAAAAGCTCCAACTTCACCCAAGACTTCCAGTCTACTGCAGAAATGAATGGAAACAACTGTGGAAAAAACTAGAATGTTGGAAGAATCCTGAGTCATACAGACTTTTCCAGGAGCTCGAGAAGTCAGAGCTCACTAATGGTTGAGGAGATGTGGTGACAAATATCTTGCAAGGAATGTGTCCTTTGGCCACCTGATCAGGACAGAAGCAGGACAGAGATGTGGACTGTTAGCCACAACTCTTAAAGTCACCTGCCTTCATCTTCCTAATGGTTTCTTTCCTGAAAGCTCCATTAAATGCTCAAACTCCGTTTTAAGAGCCTGTGGTTTAGGGAGACGCGTGGAGGGGGCAAATGTCAGGAGTGAGCAGAGCGGGGTGGGGGGAGGTAAAAGATGTGCATTAAAAAATGTTGGTACCTCTCCCATTTTCAGACAGGGTCTTATGGATTATAAGGCTGGCTGTTCAGTTTCATTCTGCCATATGTCCATTTTTTTATTTCTTTTTTAATGTTTTTCTTTTTCTTTTTTTTTTTGAGACAGAGAGCATGAGCAGGAGAGAGAGAGAGACACAGAATCCGAAGCAGGCTCCAGGCTCTGAGCTGTCAGCACAGAGCCTGACGCAGGGCTTGAACTCACGGACTGTGAGATCATGACCTGAGCTGAAGTTGGTTGCTTAACCGACTGAGCCACCCAGGTGCGCTGCCATATGTCCATCTGTAACAGATTGGGAATGGTTCAGGTGATGAACTCATGACGCTAAATAATTTCCCTTTCCACATACTGAGGTACCTTCCTTGTGAAATTCCTTTTGGTTAATTCTAAACATCGAGTCCTTTTGAAGTTACCTCCAGTCAGCAGGCAGTTAGTGGTCTGCATCAGCTGCAGAAAGGAGAATGTTAGAGCCGTGGACATTTTTGGTTTTTAACGGACAGGGAAAGCAGCTGAGGAAGGAACTGGTTGAGGTCACAAAGACACATTGCAAGGTAGCCACGGGGCTGCATGTAGAGCGAGCGTCCCCTGCTTTTGTTAGACTGCAATGCCTCCAAGTTTGCAGGGGTTGAATTCCAATTTAGGTCCAGGCCGAGTGTCCTTTTTTTTTTTTTTTTTTTTAATGTTTATTTTTGAGAGAGAGAGACAGAGCATGAGCAGGGGAGGGGCAGAGAGAAAGGGAGACACAGAATCTGAAGCAGGCTCCACGCTCTGAGCCATCAGCACAGAGCCCAACTTGGGGCTCCATCTCACAAACTGAGATCGTGAGCTGAAAACACAAGTTGGATGTTTAATTGAGCCACCCAGGTGCCCCTCAGGCCGAGTTTCCAATAAAATACTTGGGAAAATCAGGTTGACATTTCACGTTTGTGCATCTAAGTTATGCTAACTTTGTATCAATACAAGTCAAATGAGGGACGCCTGGGTGGCTCAGTTGTTTAAGCTTCTAAGCTTCAGATGGTGATCTCACAGCTTGTGAGTTTGAGCCCCACCTCGGGCTCTGTGCTGACAGCTCAGAGCCTGAAGCCTGCTTTGGATTCTGTGTCTCCCTCTCTCTGTCCCTCCCCTGCTCGCGCGCTCTCTCTCTCTCTCTCTCTCTCTCTCTCTCTCTGTCTCAAATAAACTTTAAAAAGACAAATACAAGTCAAATGAAACACTATAGGCATGCATTTGCTGTCTTAATCATCTAAACTATAGTTCTCGGTTATGGGATCTATGAAATCTGGGCCACGAAAAGCATACTCCCCACTCCATCAATGTCTGTATTAGATTTGGAGCTTAAGTTGTGGTAAGGTGCCCTGACGAGACCTCTATTAAGCTGACATTTATGTACTATTTCGCGTCCTTTTATGAGACCTGAGTCAAACTCTCTTCTCTGAGGCCAAGTGGGTTCTTTCAGTACATGGATCCGGTTACTACCCATAACACTAAGGAAAGTGGAGGTCTTCGGTAACACACGAACCTAGTTCTCTACTTTGCTGGTCGATAGCCTCCCGAAGAGACGCTAGACCCGCTTTTGCACTGACATTGGCTGCTCCCACCTGCCCAGCCAGGCAGATGCAGCGTGTGCACCTGAACAGAGTGAGCGGATGTTTCTCTTTTCAGCCCCGGTGACTTTTCTAGCCACGCTGGACTGCATTTGCATGCGTGGGGCGGGTTAATGCAGTGGAACAGGACAGCTTACGAGCACTAAGGGGTTAGCTTGGCCTTGCAGACGGGGTGGGGGTTTGGAATCCAGCCTCTCGGATGGATTTTCTCTGTAAAGAGGAGTGGCCCGGGGAGTTCAGGTGAGTCTGGCTGGTCATTCTCCTCGCCAAGTGCCTGGAGGACACAGCTGTGAGCGAGGATCACACACTTGTCTTCGGGGCACCTGCAGGGTCGGAGAGGATAGGTCCCAGATGGGTGGTTCGCAGATACTTGGCAGGATTCGGGTTACGCGAAGTGCTAGGAAGAAGAGGAGAGGTGGGGGATGCTGTCAGGTAAAGGCCTTCCTGAGTAAGGGACAGCTCAGCTGGGACTGAGGCTCAAGGGACCAGAAAGTGCCTGACCCAGTGTTTGGCCACACACCAGCCTTTCATTCTTTTATGTTAGTTTCTTTAAAAAAAAACAAAAACAAAAAACAAAAAACCTTAGAGCAGTGGGGGAGGGGCAGAGAGAATCAAGTAGACTGAAGGCTCCGAGCTGTCAGCACAGAGCCCGTCGAGGGGCTCAAACTCCCGAACCGTGAGATCATGACCTGAGCCGAAGTTGGACACTTAACCGACTGAGCCACCCAGGGGCCTCTGTTTTATGTTAATTTCTATGTGAGACAGCAGTAGATAAATCGGGTGATAAATGTGTAAATATTGGGGCAAGCCCATAACCCTCATTGTTAGCCTTGGAAATTCATCAAATTAATAGATTAATCCACTGAAACTGCTTTTGGGGTTGGCTGAGGTTTTCTCACTCGTACTTGGTTACTAACATCATGTCCTACTGTTGTCTTGTATCAGCCATTCCTTCTTCAAAATTCACACCTGAACTTGGGGATTAATAATGGAAATGGTTTTGGAACTCCAGACCTTGCGAGACAGACCAGCTGCAAAGCTGATCGGTGGGAAGAGCAGACCGGAGTCACCACAAGCTTGGGGTCAGGTCCCAGTGGCGCAGTTTATCAATCGTGTAACATTAGCAGAGGCTTGTAACCTCTACACCCTTCATTTCCTCTGCTGTAAAATGGGCCTAACAATGCCAGTCTTCAGGCGTTATGGGCGTGCACAGTAATGGTAAGGAAAATGCCCAACTTTTGGGCTTTTTTGGTATGTAGGGTGCTTGTACGCCTCAGGACCAGTTACGTTTTCTTCCCACGCTTCTCTTTTCCTGGGTGAGCTAGTTCCTGACCCTCACGTCTCAGCCTCTGCGCCTGTGCTTTGCATTCGGGCGCTGCTGGTTTTGCAACTAATGATTGTAGATGGGATCCAACACTCACTTGGTTTCTTAGAGCAAATGAAAATTCATTTACTAGCCAGGTAGATTTGCCGTATCAGAGGTAAGTATTTAATCTCTCTGAGCTAGGTGGATTGCTGTCTATTAAAAGTAGAATAAACAACTTGCTTTTGTGTTTTCCATGTCGATCGGAACCAGTCTTGGGGCGCCTGGGGGGCTCAGTTAAGCGTCTGACTTGGGCTCAGGTCATGGTCTCGCAGTTCGTGAGTTCAAGCCCCACGTCAGGCCCCGTGATGTCAATGCAGAGCCTGCTTCAGATCCTCTGTCCCCCTCTCTCTGCACCTTCCCCACTCATTCTCTGTCTCTGTCTGTCTGTCTCTCTCTCTCTGAAAAAAAACATTTAAAAAAAACTCAATTTTTCAACATTGGAGCTCCCTTTGGACATGTCTCTACTGCGGACTGCTGGTGTCTCGCTCACTTTTCTTGTGACACAGGTGCTCTGGCTGGAGAGGGTGGACCCAAGGAGACTTGGCACAGGCGTTGTCATGGTGGGGTTCAGCCCCCGCCACAGGAACAGCAGCCTAGAGGTGGGAGTCAGGAAGGAGAAAGGCTGTTGATCTATCCTCTGTGTTCCCATGAGCCACGTTCTGGTGCTGAGTTGCCATCTGACTTCCTTGGCACACCCTGGCGCACGGTTCTTTCCCTGCTTACGTCACGTACAATTTTGAACTTGGGATTTGAAGGATGGGGGTAGGGAGGAAGGACCATCATATCTAAACTGTGCCATCCTGTTACTCCCCGAGGAATGGGTTGGGAGTCTCCTTGCACCATTCTGCTTAGATGGCATTGTCATCGTGGCGGGAACGCAGTCGTGGGTTGGGTGCGCCTTTTCCTAGGGATGTTTTGACCAAATCCTTCCAAAGGCAGTGCTAACCGCGACCCAGTGTGAGGCTGGTGCCACTTCAGATGCTACTCTGGCATCGTCTCACCTTCTCTTGTATTTTTTGAAGACCTGGGGCTTCCTCTCACACCTGAACCATACCAGCTCTTAGGTGACTTGAGTCAGCCCTCTGACAGCCCTCAGGTCTGTATTTTGGCCTCTGCAATTCCATTATCTCATTTCCCCTCTTCAGCTGCCATATCCCGGTCCTTGTCATTCCTGAGAGCAGCAGCACATCTGGAGTCTTAAACCCCCAATACCCTGCCCCTTCCGACTCATACCTTCCATCCCATTGACCCTCTGCTTCAGCCTCAGACCTTTATTTAGTGTTCTCACCCCTCCTTTCTCTCCCAGACTAGAAACCCATGGTTAATCACAAGCGTCTTCAGCATCCCGTCCTGCTTCTGTCTGATAAAACTTCACCCTTGGATCAACCCACCTCTGTCTCTGCGCTTCTGAAATCCTGGGACCCACTGCAGGAGACACCGTTCATGTATGTAGACTTCTGCCGTAACTTACGGTCTCCAGCATCAGCTATGTTGTTTAAATTTTTTTTTTTAATGTTTTATTTATTTTTGAGACCGAGAAAGACAGAGCATGAGAGGGGGAGGGGCAGAGAGAGAGAGGGAGACACAGAATCCAAAACAGGCTCCAGGCTCTGAGCTGTCAGCACAGAGCCCCACATGGGGCTCGAACTCACAAACCTCGAGATGATGACCTGAGCCGAAGTCGGACGCTTAACTGACTGAGCCACCCAGGCACCCTCTCCTGGTCTTTAAAAACAAGCCCCTGTCTTGACCCTGTGTCTCTGTAGCCGTAGCCTGTCTCCTGTTCCCAGCTAAGCGTCCCGAGCCCGTCTGTGCCACCCCAGGCCCTGTGTCTCCCGGCGGTCCACCAGACATTCCATCACTGGCCACACAGGCGGAGGCTTTCTGACCTGCTTCCTCGCCTTCTCTTGCACCCGACACCGGCCGCTACTCTGTCCCTGGACTTGTCACCTCGGCTGTCTGCACCGCTCAGCTCGATCTCCCCCTTCTCACTTCTCCTCTTGCCACTCTCCGTGTTCCGCGTGCTCTGCTGGGTCATCGGGTCCCCACGTGTGGCCCCAACAGCCACCTGCGTGCTGACCACTCTTAGCTTCCGTCTCTATTCTGTTCACCCCGCTGTCCCAGATGGCCCCATGCACTGTCCCGCGGCACCCTGGACGCACCGCCCGCCTAACCACCTCTCTGTCCGCGCCAGCCCTGCTCTTCCAGCGGCTTCCCTCACCACCGCACTCACTTGCAGTGAACTTGGGAATTCACCCTGGACTCCTCGCTCCCTCATCCCCCGTGTGTAGCCACCAACTCCTAATGAGTTTACTTCCAAAATATTTTTTAAAGCCCGCTTTTCTCCATTCCCGCTCCTACTGTCCTCACGGAGGCTCTGGCTCCCTGTCACCTGCCCTTTGGCCAGCCCGCTGCTGCGCCTGCCACCGGTCCTCCTGCGCCAGGGGTCCCCTGAATTTTTCTAACGTGTAGAGGGGACCACATCGCTCCCCGCTTCAAACCTCTGGGGCTCCGGGCGCCTCGGGACAGCCGGCTCCTCCTCGAGGCGTTTCGAACCTTTCCGCCTCGTTTACTCGCCTTCGTGCCACCTGCAGACCCTGTTCATTTCCCTCTGCCTAAAACGGCCTTTCCCGCCTCCTTCACCTTTACTCATCTTCCAGAACTGCTCAGGTGATCTCTCCGGGAAGCTTTCCTTGGAAGGGTATTTCCATAGGCACAGTTACCATTGTTCTCACTGTAATGAACATGGCTCCTACCCGGTCTGCTTTTCTCACAAAATCACACATTCCTTAAGGGCAAGGACAGTGTCTGGTTTGCCTCTTGCTCCCAGAGGAACAGGGCCAGCCCAGTACAGGACACACGGGGGGCCTGTCTGAGCAGAACTACCCAGTGGTGTGGTTGCCTTGTCCTCCTCCCTGCTGCACGTGGAACGAAGCCCAGGGTCCTTAGCTGGGTTTCAAGGAAACCTGGTGTAGCAAAAAAAACAAATAAATAAGAGACCTGGATTTGAATATTTGTCTCACCATGGATGAATTAACTAAGAGATCTTAGATGAGTTTCTTAACCTCTCTGGATCAGTTTCTTTATCTGTAAAATAGGAATGTTGATGTTCAAGGTTGTCGGAATGGCAGATTGTAATAATATATACAGTGCTCCTGGCTATAGTAGGTGCTTAGTAAATTCCCTCATCGTTACGGCTTTCCCTGCCCCGTCCTGCTCCACCTCGACCCCCTCCCCCAACACCCAGCCTCACAAAAGTTGTCTTGCTTCCCTGCCTTTGCTCCGTCCGTTAAGGAATGCCTTTCTCACATCCACCGGCGTCCACTCGGTTCCGTCCTGCCTCACGGCAGGCCCCAGATCCTCCGGTTAGAAATAACCCCTTCGCTGGTCTCCAGTCCCCCATACATGTGATGTTCCCAGCTGATGACCAGCTAGCGGTCTTCTAACTACCTGTAGGCGGTTCCTGGGTTGGAAGCTTCTGGAAGGCAGCGACGTTTCTTCTTAGTTTCGCAGGTCTCCGTGCTTCTGAGCACTCAGGGCCTGGAACATCCTAAATGTTAAGTGAGGGGCTGTTTACTTTGATGGGGATTGGGAGGTTGGAAAATGCTTCTTTGCCGGGTTAAACTGTTGTCGGCGTCTTAAAGGAATCAAACCCTCTGGGAACTCTGAATTCTAGCTTACCCAGCCTACTTGTCCGTAAGATTTTTTGCCAGAGGTGAACATTCCCATTTGCAAGCAAATAAACAAGTGTCTGGAAATTAGACATCATTCTAGAAAATCCATGTCAAACACGGTGAAAAATCATCAGTCTTGAAATTAGTTTATAGGGGCGCCTGGGTGGCGCAGTCGGTTAAGCGTCCGACTTCAGCCAGGTCACGATCTCGCGGTCCGTGAGTTCGAGCCCCGCGTCGGGCTCTGGGCTGATGGCTCAGAGCCTGGAGCCTGTTTCCGGTTCTGTGTCTCCCTCTCTCTCTGCCCCTCCCCCATTCATGCTCTGTCTCTCTCTGTCCCAAAAATAAATAAACGTTGAAAAAAAAAATTAAAAAAAAAAAAAAAAAAAAAGAAATTAGTTTATAATGTGAAGAAAGCAAAGCCTGTTGTTTGCTCCAAGCTACAGGAAAGTGATGTGTATTTCCAATTATTTCTCAAAGGCATATTCAAAAAGGAAATTCTTTAAGTAGACTGTGCTTTGGGAAGATAATCTCATTTTGACCTGCTGAAAGGAAGCTGACACAATCTCCTCCCGCCCTTTTATTTTTTTAAAAAAATTTTTTAACATGTATTCATTTTTGAGAGGGAAAGACAGAATGTGAGTGGGGGAAGGGCAGAGAGCAAGGGAGACACAGAATCGGAAGCAGGCTCCAGGCTCTGAGCTGTCAGCACAGAGCTCGACGCGGGGCTCGAACTCACGGACCGCGAGATTATGACCTGAGCTGAAGTGGGACGCTTCACCGACTGAGCCACCCAGGCACCCCAGCCCTTTTATTTTTACATTTTATTTATTATCTTAGAGTTTTTATCTATTTAAGTAATCTCTACACCCAACATGGGTCTCAAACTCAGGACCCCAAGATCAAGAGTCGCACGCTCCACCAACTGAGCCAGCCAGGCGCCCGTCATCCATCCCTTGTAAAGCGAATGGTGTTGGCCAGTAAAATCCCATCACACCCACCACAGCAAAGAGAGTCTACATAAAAAGACCATTTCCTGTGGAAATAAGCGTCTTATTGATTGATAAATCCAACAGTTAGCAGGTTAGCAATGCTGTTTGCAGACAGAGGTGTTTTAGGACCTGCTTGCACGCATCTGTCACGGCCATTAAGTGGTGATTTCCCTTGGACACTGCTCATCCCCTTTCCCCCCAGACCATTGAATTCTCCATGCAAAGCCTACTCATTGAGAGAAGAGAAACAGTCCCCTTGTGGCTGCGACCCAGGCAGGTAGCCCTGTCCAGCAGGGAGCTTATGATGTCAGAGTTTATCTGAACTCGTCTCTTGCAGCGTTCAGGGTTGCAAACTGGCCAAATTCAAACTTGTTTTTATAGGATCCAAATTTAGCAACTTGTATACAAAATGTAACGTGTAAACCTCCGTCCTATAAACTACTTCTGCCCCAGGAACATCAGGGTGGGGAGGTAGCCTGGCTGTCATCCAGCCTACTCCTGCCAGCTCAGCTGGCTCTCGGGGGGGACGGGGGGGGGGGGTCCTCTTGCAAACTGGGGTTCCACATTCATAAATCTAGAAACAACCAGGAGAAATAGGTGAATGCATTACTGTGTCACATGCATGTGTGCGGATGCGTTTGTTGAGCAGAATGTGTCGGGGGTCCCCGTGGCCTGGCTGATGACTACTCTTAGCACCCGGTGCTTCCTTCTTGCAGAGCCCCAGTTTTCTCAGGGCAGGTACCAGGGAGAAATTCGATCCCCTGGGAAGGGTCTGAGGAGCTACCTTTGCTTAGCAGACAAATCACGATTGGGCAAACAGCCAGGGCCAGCGTATTTCCTTTAGCCAGTGACTGATCTGAGAAGGAATCAAAGAGAATGTAACGCAGTTCTGGCCAATGAAATCTTCAGGAGAGTGTGTATTGCTGAAGTGGCTTTGCCTCCCTAATGACAAGATACAGCCTGAAGAGAAGACAGTCCTACTTCTTCCTGCCCCAAAACCGGTGTGATGGCTAGGGCTGTGGCAGCCCTTTTAGGACTGTGAGGAAAGGACTAAGGGATTTGGGGTCGTTGGTCCAGCACCATGGACCTGTGAACCCACTGGTACCGCGGGGCCTGTGTGAGCCATTGCACAGGTCTGTTCTTGGCATGGTGGCACAGGTCGGACTGTGAGTATTTCCCTCTGGGAACAGGGGGAGTGGGATGGAGGGCTGGCACACCAAAGGGGGTGCTGCTCTTCTGTATTTTCTCTTGGTAGGTTGATGGGATATTGTTTATGCTTATTTACTTGTTTTGAGAGAGAGAGAGAGCACAAGTGGGTGAGAGGCAGAGAGAAGGAGAGAGAATCCCAAGCAGGCTTTGTGCCTTCAGTACAGAGCCCGATGCAGGACTCAAACTCACGAACGGTGAGATCATGACCTGAGCTGAGATCAAGAGTTTGACACTTAACCAACTGAGCCACCCGGGCGCCCTGGCTTTTAAGTTTTGTAAACAGTTTTAATAATATGAAAAACTGCTATGGTAAAATCATCAAAAATGTAGAACATTTGAGTATATTGTATAATCCCAACTTTGGGGGGGGAAAGGTAGAGAAACAGTGAGGAGGTACGTAGGTCACAACAGTGCAGTTTTCTTCTGGGAACTGAGATTCTAGGCGGTGGTTTTCTTTGTTTACATGTGTGTGTGGCTTTCACATAAGGGATCTTTTTCCTGATTTTTTTTTTTTATTGCAATAAAAGACAAAGCAGAAAATGTACCATCTTAGGCATTTTTAAGGGCACAGTTCAGGGGCACCGAGCACATTCACACTGTTGTGAATTCATCATCTCCAGAGCTCATCAGCTTGCAAAACAGAAACTTCCTGTTGAACAGTAAGCCCCCTGCCCGGTCCCTTCAACCCCTGGTGCTGACCGTGCACTTTCCACCTCTGTGAAGTTGACCGTTCTGGTGCCTCACGTGTGTAAGTACATTGTGCAGGGTCCTTTTGTGACCCTCTGATTTCACTTAACGTCCTGCAGATTCCTCTGTGTTGGAGCAGGGGTCAGAATTCCCTTCCTTCCTGAGGCTGAGCCGTAAGTGCCTCGTGTGGACACACCACACCCTTGTCCGTGCCACCATGGGCACTCAGGACTGCTTCCACACTTCAGTTGTGAATAATGCTGCCGCGCACATGGGTGCACAAACAAGCATGAATTTTGTAATCAGAGGGAAAGTAGCAGGGACGCCTGGCTGGCTCTGTGGGTGGGGCACGCGACTCATAATCTCAGAGTCGTGAGTTCAAGCCTCACGTTGGGTGCGGCGCCTACTTAAAAGAGAGCGAGGGGCACCTGGGTGGCTCAGTTGGTTAAGTGACTGACTTTGGCTCACGTTGTGATCGAGCCCCGCATTGGGCTCTGTGCTGACAGCTCAGAGTCTGGAGCCTGCTTCCAATTCTGTGTGTCCCTCTCTCTCTCTGCCTTTCCCTGCTTGCTTGCTCTCTCTCTCTCTTTCAAAAATAAACATAAAAAAAAAAAAAAAAGACAGAGAAAAGTAGCAAATGAAGAAAATCTTGGGGAAGCCACATCATCTATTTTGAATTTGTGCTAATTTTCCTCATCATTTCTCATTTTGTATCAGACCTCTTGAGCACTTAGCCAATAGTAACGTTTCCCTCTCTTCGGGAAGGGAAAATTAGTACCTGGACGCTTTCTCCCCGCTTGAAAGCCTGATGGCCGTGCAGGGTTAGCTGCTTTTAAGCACTCGCACCTGCTTCCCATGTCCTTCCCTCACTGGGCCTGGTCACGACTCCCGGAGAGGGCGGCCCTACGCACTCCTGCCTGTACCTCCAGGCTGTGTGGGGCTGTCGGGCTGTTTCCCCAGCCAACTATACAGAAGGCAAAACAGCCATGAGTCCGCTCGCCAGCAACCCAGGGCTCCCGGTGGTCACCGCCCCACAGAGACCCCGGGGTTCAGGACACGTGGGGCGACCATGTGCCAGTTGCCCTGCACCCAAGCGTCTTCAGGGCAAGGAGATGCCGTTAGAGCTCACTAACTTGCTGGAAGGGGCAGCACTTGAGTCAGAAAAGACCCTCTAACTGATGTAGTCCAAGCACTTGAGATGCCCAGGCCGGGTGTCCGTGCACCATGCTGAACCGAAAGTGCCTTTTCTGCCCTCAACCGGGTTGACGTGGCAGCCGGACCAGCACCGCTGGGTCTGAGCCGGCCCCATGGTGGTCACCTGTGCTTGGAAGCCTTTGTTGGGCCCTGCTACTCTGCCAGCTGGCTCTCGAGCCGCTCCAGGCGGTCTACGGGCACCCAGATGTACCTTGTCCCTCCCTGCCGCTCCTGCCGTCCCCGAGGTCTTCCTCCCCAGGCTCTCTCTCTGCACACTGGCCCCTTTATTTATTTATTTATTTATTTATTTATTTATTTATTTTAATTATTTTTTTTTTCAACGTTTATTTATTTTTGGGACAGAGAGAGACAGAGCATGAACGGGGGAGGGGCAGAGAGAGAGGGAGACACAGAATCGGAAACAGGCTCCAGGCTCTGAGCTGTCAGCCCAGAGCCCGACGTGGGGCTCGAACTCACGGACCGCGAGATCATGACCTGGCTGAAGTCGGACGCTTAACCGACTGCGCCACCCAGGCGCCCCTGGCCCCTTTTTTTTTTAAATGTTTTTTTTTACATTTTTTTATTTTTGAGAGACAGAGACAGAGTGCAAGTGGGGGAGGGGCAGAGAGCGAGGGAGACACGGAATCTGAAGCAGCTCCAGCTCTGAGCCATCAGCACAGACCCTGATGCGGGGCTCGAACCCATGAACCGTGAGATCATGACCTGACCTGAAGTCGGACACTTAACCGACTGAGCCACCCAGGTGCCCCTCTGCACACTGGCCCTTTAACTGGTGCCCCAGGGCCCCCAGCCAGGTCCCCCAAGTGTTCATGGTGCCGGCTCAGGCTCTGTGCTGGGGCCTCCCTCTCATCTCCACTTGGCCTCTCTGTCTACATCCCTGTGCTACCTGAGCCCGGAGGAAGGGCCCGGGGATGAACGCTCACTAATACCACTTCCCTCTGGCAAGTCTCTGGGAGGATAGAGAATCGAAGATGAGCCTCTCTGTTGAACTGGACCAAGCTGGGGAGGGAGGTCCCGGGACCCAAGGGAAGCGGGTGGCCCCACCCTGGGTCACAGGGAGGGGTGCGTCTGGGCCGTTTCTGCCAATTAGGGCTTAAGGCAGTGACTCTGGTGAGGAGCTAGAAGCTGCTTCTAGAAGCCTGGTGTTATCTTTTACACGCACAGGGAACTGCGTAGAGTTATGTCGTGGCCTCTGCAGCTGTGCACCCGCTGTTTCCCGTTCCCTGCACCCGGCTCTCCCTTCCTGCTCCTTTAGTGTCCCTCTCCATGTCTCGTTTTCCCTTGCTGTCCCCTTGTGTCAGCCTCCCACAGACCCTCCCTCTTTCATACGGAGGTCATGGGTGTCCATTCCACACCTGTCTGTCTGCCCGCAATGGCTTTATGTGCTATTAATAGAGCCAGCACGTGACTTATGGTTTGGAGCTTTTTTTTTTCCCCCTAGAAAAATTCCAGCCCGTTATTTTTTTCAGTCAATGGGCTTTCATTGATTTTCCTCCCCACGGATCAATGACCTTGTCCAGAAAAGCTCACCACCACCCTGTAGAAATGCAGGCCTGGGAAGGAATCCCAGAGCCTCTGAGTTCTGTTTGCAAAACTGAGCTCTGGCCCCCGAGCCCACCCTCACGCTGCTGTGTTTCATGATCCCCACCCCACCGCCCGCCCGTGGCACACACCAAAACCGGGAACCTGCCTTCTTCCTTCCCCGTCCAGCCCGTGGACAGGCAGTGTCGGGTGTCTGGGCCTCGTTTCTCCACTCTCCTCCCCCCCAGCCTGGGGCTGGGCTCCCTCTTCCGTGTGCTGCTTCTGGGCAGGCCGAGACCAGAAAGGTAAAAACTCTCTCGCGCTCCCTGGTCACGGGTCCTGGGCGAAAATCGGGTGCCTCTGATCAGATGCCCAACTCGGAAAGCCGATGGTAAGGGTAGGCTTTGGCATACGTGGGCACGTGCAACGTGTATGTGACAGGCTGAACCTAGAGCGGGAAGCGGCACTGCCCCCTCCCTGGCGCCGAGGGCCATCTGTGTTGGGAACTGGGAAACAGGGCCCTCTCTGCTCGAGGCTTCCCGGGACATGTTTTCTGGGCATCGCCAGGAGAGCCGCGTGGGGCGCTCGCCACAGCAGCGGCCACACTGTTCTCTGATCTCTGTCCCCACCCCCACCTCCCCTGCTGTGCGCGCTTGGCCCTGTGGCCTCGATGGTGGCCCCCACCTTCTGACCGGGGCCCTTTTTGGCGGGTCAGCCATTCCTGGGTCCCCGGCGCATGTTTTCAGCACAGCCAGTGATTCGGTTAAGCTAACTCCTGTGCTGGCCCTTGTCCATTTGAAGTATCCGAACCTTTGTGTCCCCGCCAGAGTCCTGTGTTGCAGCCTAATCCCCAGCGTGAAGGTGTGAGGACGTGGGTGCCCTTGGACGGTGATTTGGTCGCGCGGGGAGGGAACCCTCCTGAATGGGGTCCGTGCCCTTCAACACAGGCCCCCAGGGAGGCCCTCTGCTCCTCGGGCCGTGTGAGGACACGGCAAGGGAGAGGCCGTCTGCAGCCTGGAAGAGAGCCCTCCGCAGAACCCGGGTGTTGGCACCTCGCTCTCAGACTGTGAGAAATCGTGTCTGTGGTTTGTAAGCCTCCCCGCTATGCTGCTTTGTGACAGCAGGCTGAACAGACCATCCTCCCCTCCCCCAGGTCTGGGGACCTGCTGTTTCCTCTCATTTGATTGTAAGCTCCTTGAGCGCAAGCGTTGCGTGTGGGCGGTGCCCCTATGGAGAGCTCACTCAAGGCTTGCTGGGTAGAAAGCCTGGATCAGCTTGGGCCACCCCCCCAGCCCCCCACCCCCAGCAGCACCTCTGACCACAGTGGTTTGCAGCCAGGCAGCGTCCCGAGCCTCACTTGGGAACTGGACGGAGTCACCTCCCCGCCAGGAGCCTCTGTCTTCCCAGTTCCCAACAGGCCCCCGGCTGCAGGGAGGGGGCCGAACCCACTAAATGACCACGACCACCGTGCCACTTCCTACTTTGCATTCAGCCTGCGTTGCATACGCCTGGGGTCGCTTCGAGCCTGCCGGGCCCCATCCTTACCCCAAGTTGCTGGTTGGTTTTACCAGGTGGTTGTTTTGTTTTTTTAAGGGGTGCGTGTGTGTGTGTGTGTGTGTGTGTGTGTGTGTGTGTGTTTTAAAGAGGTGGCAGAGGGGCAGAAAGAAGGAGAGGGAGAATCCCAAGCAGGTTCTGAGCTGTCAGCACAGAGCCCAATATGGGCTCGAGCTCATGAATGGTGAGATGGAGACCTGAGCTGAAAACAAGAGTCGATGCTTAACCGACGGAGCCACCCACGTGCCTGGGTGTTACAAGGTTCTGATCCCACTGACAACCCAAAAACCCATCTTGGAATCAAGGAACTCTGTAGGAAGACCCAAGGTCATGGGTGTGTCTCTGTCTTAAGGGCAGATTCCTAGCCAGGATCTGAGAGAAAGTACTAGGCCTTAAATGAGGCTGGAATCTAAATCAGCTTAAAAGTTGTAAAAAAAAAAAAAAAAAAAAAAATAGTACAGGCTATTTCTGGAGTGGGGCGACGGTCTCATGATTAAGGTGAGGTGAGGAAGCCGCCTGGAGCTGCAGGGGAGTGGTAAGGGGGGGCAGACGGGATGGAGGAGACCTCCCGGGGCAGTTCCTCTGCGTGGGCGTCTTCACGACGACTTGACTTCTCGGTTGGCGGTAAAGACAGAGTTAAGTGGGACAAAGCGTGTGAAGGGCAGGGGCCGGGCCGCCTGTGCTTGTGTGGGCGTGTGGGCCCTCGGGGCTGGGACTCCGCCTGTAGAGCCCGATTCTGCCTTCACTCTGGTTGCGGAGGGAGGTGCTGTAGGGGACCCAGTGCGCGCGCCCTGCCTCTGGTGGCCCTCTGACCAGGGCTTTGTGTGGAAGCACAGAGCTAAGCTAGGAAGGGGCGAGCTCTGACCCACGGTCAGACCGTGGGTCAGGGCTCGCATTTCTGTTTATCTCCACTGCTAACCTCCTGTGTCCTTGGGTAGGTCCCCTCCACGTTGAAATACTTATTTAATGGCATCTATGAAAAGTACCCCCGCTAAGCTACAACATGGGCCATTTCTGCTAGTTTCTACGCGGGCTTTTATCTCTAACTTACAACAGCATCCAGGGGCTCAGGACCCAGGGTGGGAAGACTGCAGGATTCGGGCTCCCTCTAACCTGCTGCTATGGGTGGGGTCGTCTGGCTGTGGAGGCCCTCCTCATGGACGACAGCTGTCAGTTGGGAGCCTGGTCACTAACTTACCCAGGAGCTCATGAATGCCAGGGTCGGGGGCACCTGCCTTTCACCCTGTGCCCAGCCAGAACACGGGAAATGCAGGCAGCGAAGCCGATCCGAACAGATGTGAGCGACAGTGGGTAGGCAGGCCGTTGCGTGGAAGCCAGCTCGAGCCCGGGACCCGACAGGTATGTGAGCAGGTGCTGTGCTGTGGACAGGTGTGGCTGCCTGCCCTGATGAGGCCCGGCAGCTGGCGAGGGGAGCTTCGCTGGGCAGTGACAGCTGGACCGCACTGGAGCCCGTTCGGGATGGGGCTTAGCAGGCTGAAGTGGTTGGTAGAACCGCACCGGGGGTGCGGGAGGCAGGAAGCTGGGGTGACGCACGGAGGAGAGCAGAGTGGTGGGGGTTTGGAGCGGTGGGACGTCGTCTCCGGCGCACCTGGGCAGGTGGCCAGAGCCCAGCTGGTGCATCAACCCCGGGAGCACGGTCTCCCGGAGGCGTGGGGCAAGGGGATCCAACCCTCGTTCTTCGTCCAGAAAGGCTCCAGGGGCCTGT
Organism: Lynx canadensis; assembly: GCF_007474595.2. Lineage (NCBI taxonomy): Eukaryota > Metazoa > Chordata > Mammalia > Carnivora > Felidae > Lynx > Lynx canadensis. The sequence goes on along the minus strand of NC_044308.2, from coordinate 141,540,566 downwards.
TGGCTGGGTGCCAGGTACCTTTTGGGCATCCTGAGGGCTTGGGTGCTTTTCCTGCCACTTCACACGGGGGAATGATGTCAAGCAGCTGGTAGGTGGCAAAGCCAGAACTCAAACCCCACCCCTAGATACCAACGGGCTTTTTTTTCTCTCCTGGTTTTCAGCATTACAGACAAAGCTGGCAAGGAGTAAATTGGGTTTTTTTTTCCTTTGGGATTGTTTTCAGGAGAACAGTTTACAGGGTCAAGGCATAGGCGCATTTTCATAAATCTTGATGTATAATTTTGGGGGGCATCCACTTCTATAACGGCCAAGAGCAGTGGACCAGGGTCACCGTTAAATATCCCCTCCCCCCACATAACCACTGCTTCACCCCTAGAAACCCCTCCTGTTCTGACCTCTGCCCTCCCTTCCCCTGCAGGTGAGCCCAGTGCAGAGTTTTGTGATTAGCCCCTTAGGGTTTTAACTGGAGCTGCACTGACCTTACAAGTCACGGGGGGAGAGTGGACCTTTCCTTTTATACTGTTCAGTCTTACAATCTACGGTCATGGTCGATCTTGACACTTGACTGAGGCATCTAACGCACAATGAAGGTGTGGGTTTTTTTTTTAACTTTTTCTTCTTTTTTCACTTTTTTAACATTTATTATTGAGAGACAGACACAGAGCATGAGCAGGGGAGAGGTAGAGAGAGGGAGGAGACACTGAACCTGAAGCAGGCTCCAGGCTCTGAGCTGTCAGCACAGAGCCCGACACAGGGCTCGAACTCGCAAACTGAGAGATCATGACCTGAGCTGAAGCCGGTCGCTTAACCAACTGAGGCACCCAGGCAGCCCTTAACTTTTTTTTTTAAAGTAAGCTCTAGGCCCAACGTGGGGCTTGAACTCACAACCCCGAGATCTAGAGTCGCATGCTCTTCCGACTGGGCCAGCCAGGTGCCCCCACGATGGGGTTCTATGATTTTCTCCAAAGAGATCTTGGACATATTTCATTAAGATGCCTATGTTCGATGTCTTTGTAAATGGTTGTTCTTACTTCATTTTCTTTTTTCTTTCTTTCTTTCTTTTTTTTTTAAAAGAAACCAGAGACAGTCCTCACTTAGTTTTGTTTCCTAAGTACTTTACTGCCTTCCCAAACCAGTTCTCTCACTTCATTTTCTAATTGTTATAGCTTCAGTTGTTTAGGGGGTATTTTGCATATTGATTTTTATTCCCAGCAATCTTGCCAAACTCCTGCGTGCTAGTAGCTTATCTGTTAATTCTTTGACTTTTCTATCATCTCTAAGTAATGCCAGGGTTTTTTTTCGTTTTTTGTTTTTGGGTTTTTTTTTAGCAGTTTGGCAATTGTTTTTTTAAGTGTATTTATTTTGAGAGGGGGAGTGCAAGTGGGAGAGGGGCCACTTGAGAGAGAGGAAGAGAAAGAATCCCCCGAGGGGCAGAGAGAAGGAGAGAGAGAGAGAAGCAGGACTCACCCGAAGCAGGGCTCGAGCTCACCCCGACGCGGGGCTCGAACTCACGTGGCCTGAGCCGAAGTCAGATGCTTAACCAACTGAGCCACCCAGGTGCCCCAATGCCAGCTTATTTATTTATTTATTTTTGAGAGAGAGAGAGAGAGAGAGAGAGAGAGCACAAGCAGGGGAGAGGCAGAGAGAAGGGGGAGACAGAGGATGCGAAGCCGGCTCCACACTGACAGCAGAGAGCCCGACGTGGGGCTCGAACTCCCGAACCGTGAGATCATGACCTGCACCAAAGTCGGGCGCTGAACCGACTGAGCCACCCAGGTGCCCCAAAATAATGCCAGTTCTGTGTCTTCCTTTTGAATCTTTCTGCTTTTTTCTCCCCCTTGCCGTATGGGCCTGACCAGGACCTCCAGTACCATCTGACCCGTGCTGGCAGTGGGAACAATGGGGATCTTGGTCGTGTGTCCAGGCCCACAGGGGAACACTCGGTGCCCCGGCATTGTCTGTGATGTCATGGGGGTTTGCGATTGATCAGGGCCTTGATCAGGGCGAGGAGGTCCCTCACGAAGGGTTTTGCTAAGGGTTCTTCTCATGAACGGATCTTCGATTGTATCTGCAACCCTAGAGAGGGTGGTATGACTTCTTTTTTTCCCCCGAAGTAGATTTTGCTGAGTTTTCCGATACGGAGCCCGACTCGCGCTCCTGGGACAAACCCGGCTTGACCGTGGCGTAGTCTCCTTCTTACGTATCGCCAGCTTCAGTTCGTTCCCCGTGTGGGAATTTTGCGTCCGTGTCCACGAGTGAGACTGCCCTGTGCTTTTCTCTGTCTCATTTCCTGTATCAGGTTTTGCCGTCAAGGTTATGATTGCCTCACAGACGAACTGGAACTGGGCACTTCCCTCTTTCTCTGTGTTCCGCGTTTACCCAAGGCGGGAGCTCTTTGCTCCCTCAACGCATCTGAGAACCCCGGGTGGGGCCGTCGGGGCCGGAGTCTGCTCCGTGGGAAGGTCCGCTCCGGCTCAGCGCTCTCTTCGGGAAACCACATTCCTTCCTTCCCATCCTGTCGGACCACGCCACCTGCCCACCCTCCCTCTGCTCTGCCCCACACAGCTTGTGGCACACCTGGGCTTCCTGTCTCGGGGCTTCCGCCCACGCAGATCGCTACCAAAGACTACCCTCCCTGGGCCCTTCACGACACTGAGGCCACCGCTTTCAGCGAGCTTGGGCCCCCTTTCTCCTGGGCTCTCTGTGTCTGCCTGTTATCAAAACTGCTTTGCGTTGGGGCGCCTGGGTGGCTCAGTCAGTTGAGTCTGACTTCAGCTCAGGTCATGATCTCACGGTTCGTGGGTTCGAGCCCCGCATCAGACTCTCTGCTGTGAGCCTGGAGCCCGCTTCGGATCCTCTGTCCCCCTCTCTTTCTGCCCCTTCCCCACTCACTCTCTAAATAAATAAACAAACAAACAAACATGTAAAAAATAGTATCTTGGGCTCCTGGGTGGCTCAGTCGGTTGAGCGTCCGACTTTGGCCCAGGTCATGATCTCACGGTTCGTGAGTTCGAGCCCCCCGTCAGGCTCTGTGCTGAATGAATGAATGAATGAATGAATGAATCTTGGGCGCCTGGGTGGCACCTGGGTCGGTTGAGCATCCAACTTCGGCTCAGGTCATGATCTCTCCTTCTGTGAGTTCGAGCCCCGCATCGGGCTCTGTGCTGACAGCTCAGAGCCTGGAGCCTGTTTCAGATTCTGTGTCTCCCTCTCTCTCTCTGCCCCTCCCCTGCTGGACCTCTGTCTTTCTCTCTCTTAAAAAGTAAACATTAAAAAATATTTTTTAATATCTTAAAAAAATGCTTTGCATAGAATTATTCTGTCCTCAAGTGGGTCTTCCCAGAGGGCAGGCATATGTTTCTAGTTGTTCACTTGGTCGACAGACAGGTCCAGGGGCGCCTAGGTGGCTCAGTCAGTTGACCACCTGACTCTTGCTTTCGGCTCAGGTCGTGATGTCGCGGTTTGTGAGTTCGAGCCCCGCTTCAGGCTCTGCGCTAACAGCTCAGAGCCTGGAGCTGCTTCAGATTCTGTCTCTCCCTCTCTCTGTCTCTCTCTTTCTCTGCCTCTTCCCCACTCTTGCTCTCTCTAAACAAATAAATAAACTTTAAAATGTCTGTATAATGGGTAGAGTTGTGGGTCCTGTGTCCTGGCTTGGGGGCCCAAGTTTTTCACTTTGCTTACTACATACATCTTACTGTGGGAACACAGAAATGTGCATTCTGTCCTCCACCTCAGTATCACACCAGTGCCTTCACGGGCCAGTGCCCGTGCCTACCCGGTGCCTTCACGGGCCACGGCGGCCACAGACCCCGCTGGGGAGTCCAGAGGCCTGGGTTCTAGTGGCCGGGCCATCAACTCACTGTGTGACCTCAGACTAGTCACTTGGCCTCTCTGGGCCTCAGTCTCCACATCTATAACAATGCTGGGATTTGGTCATACCACTAGGGGCCTGAAGGATCCCTTTCTGTTGAGGGCCCTTGGACCTCTGCCTGGCTCAGAACCCAGAGCTCTGCAGCTTTGGACAGATGGGGGAGTGGGGCTGGGGCTGTGCTGCCTGAGCACTGGCACTCTGCAGGACATCTGGAGACCTCTGTCCTCTTTCCCGCTCGGCCTCCTCGCCTGCATCACCGGGAAGTGCGAGAGTGACACAGAGGGTGTGCTCGGATCTCCTGGTACACTGGGGCTATACCCTCGAAGTTCAGGGTTTGGGGCTGTGCTAGATGGCCCCGGGGTGGGGATGTGCCTGGCAACCTCCCTTCCTGACAGGCCCCACGGGGTCTCTGTGCTCCACGGACTGGGTGGCCAGTCCTTACAGCTGTCCTATCCCTGGCAGTGTGCCCCTCCCTGCCTGCTGGCTCTCACCCCACCCCAGTGACTTGCCCTCTCTCTAGATAAGGCACCTTTGACCTTTGCATGCCATGGACCCCTGAGGCCGACTGGAGAAGCATATGAACTCCTCAAAACAATATCTTTATTTCTATTTCTTTAAGTTTATTTATTGATTTTAGTCATCTCTGTGGCCCAACATGGGGCTCAAACTCACGACCCTGAGATCAAGCGTCACATGCTCTTCTGACTGGGCCCAGCCAGGTGTTCCCCAAGATTATTTTATTTTATTTTATTTTATTTTATTTTATTTTATTTTATTTAAAAAAAATTTTTTTTTCAACGTTTATTTATTTTTGGGACAGAGAGAGACAGAGCATGAACGGGGGAGGGGCAGAGAGAGAGAGAGACACAGAACCGGAAACAGGCTCCAGGCTCTGAGCCATCAGCCCAGAGCCTGACGCGGGGCTCGAACTCACGGACCGCGAGATCGTGACCTGGCTGAAGTCGGATGCTTAACCGACTGCGCCACCCAGGCGCCCCTTTTTTTTTTTTTTTTTTTAATTTTTTTTTTTTTCAACGTTTATTTATTTTTGGGACAGAGAGAGACAGAGCATGAACGGGGGAGGGGCAGAGAGAGAGGGAGTTATTTTTTTATTTATTTTGAGAGAGAGCATGAGTGGAGGGAGAGGTAGAGAGTGAAGAGAGAGAGAGAGAGAGAGAGAGAGAGGGAAAGAGAGAGAATCCCAAGCAGGCTGACCTGAGTCAAAATCCAGAGTTGGACACTTAACCTACTGGGCCACCCAGGTGCCCTCCAAAACAGTATTTTTAAATAAGTACATGGAGGAAACCAATCATGTAGAAAAGCAATTCATAAAAGTTTTAAATACATGTGGAATGGAGTAGTGTATTTATTAACATTAAATAGCAATACCAAAGCTGCAAGTCTAAACTTTATCATTTTGGGGGCGCCTGGGTGGCTCAGTCGGTTGAGCGTCCGACTTTGGCTCAGGTCATGATCATACAGTTTGTGGGTTCGTGCCCCACATCGGGCTCTGTGCTGACAGCTCAGAGCCTGGAACCTGCTTCAGATTCTGTGTCCCCCTCTCTCTCTGCCCTCCCACTCACACTCTGTCTCTCTCTCTCTCTCAAAAACAAATAAACATTAAAAAAAATTTTTTTAATAAATAAAATTTATCATTTTGAAGTAGCAGTGTAAATGATATTTAGAGATTTTTGATTCATTTGAAATGTGACTTGAGGGGCACCTGGGTGGCTCAGTCGGTTAAGCGTCCGACTTCAGCTCAGGTCACGATCTCACAGTCCGTGAGTTCGAGCCCCGTGTCGGGCTCTGGGCTGATGGCTCAGAGCCTGGAGCCTGCTTCGGATTCTGCGTCCCCCTCTCTCTCTGTCCCTCCCCTACTTGCACTCTGTCTCTCTTGCTCTCAAAAATAAACATTTAAAAAAAATTTTAAGGGGCACCTGGGTGGCTCAGTCGGTTGAGCGTCCGACTTCTGCTCAGGTCACGATCTCACAGTTCATGAGTTCGAGCCCCGCGTCGGGCTCTCTGGTGGCAGCTCAGAGCCTGGAGCCTGCTTGGGATTCGGTGTCTCCCTCTCTCTCTGCCCCTCCCTGCCCATGCTCTCTTTCCCTCTCTGTCTCTCAAAAATAAATAAATGTAAAAAAAAAAATTTTTTTTTTAAGTGATTTGAAAATATCTGGATTTCTGTTGGTGAGAAAGTCTCCGCTGAGGTTTGTGGCCCCCGTTCCTAACTGACAGGAAAGTAAATATCAGAGGTGGGTAAAAATGAGGATGTAAGTTTTTTTCTGTCCAATTTCAGAAACCCCAGGCTCCCATCCTCTGGCCTCCCTTTCCCCAGGGTTCTCTGTGGACCCCGGGTTGAGAGCCCCTGCTCTGGGTAATACAGGTGTTCAAGAGGGACTAAGACAGAAGTGGGTGAGGTGAGGGGCAGAGAAGGAAAGTGCGGTTGACTGCGTGGGTCTCTTTAAAAGGAGGGGACCGGGCCAGTTTTGATGCTTCTGGGCCTTTGTACATGCTGTTCTTTCTGCCAGGCTTTCCCATCCCCTGCCCCATCTGCCACCTCTAACTCCAGTGTCTCCTTCAAAGCCTTCCATCTGTCCCACCCACAGCACGTGGTCTCCCTCACTCTCGCCCCCCACCCCCCAGTGTCTGCTCAGAGCATGTGCAGTGAGCTCAGGTGTTTGCATGCTAGACTGACCCCGGCAAAGGCTGGCGCCGCTCCGTCTCTGGATCGCCAGGGCCCCGCTCAACACCGGTGCTCAGTGTTGGTTGGAATCAATTTGTGAATGAGTGAGTGCGTGAGTCAATGAATGAAAGAATGAATGATAAAGTCATGCCCCGCTGCGCTCCTTAAGTTCTTTTTTTTTTTTTTTTAAGGTTTATTTATTTTTGAGAAAGTGTGAGCTGGGGAGGGACAGAGAAAGAGGGAGACAGAGGATCCAAAGGGGGCCCTGGGCTGACAGCAGCGAGCCCGATGCGGGGCTCGAACCCACGAACCGCGAGATCATGACCTGAGCGGAAGTCAGACACTCAACCGACTGAGCCCCCCAGGCGCCCCTGGGTTCTTTAAGCCCTTGCCAGCAGCAGGAGCACCTTGCCGGGCTCCCATTTCAGAGAGGACTGCTTGCAGCAATGTGTTACCTTCCTCATATCTTTTGGAAAAAAAAAAAAATTATTTTTTTTTTAAAGCAGATTAAAACAATGCGTAACAGCGATGGAATATTATTTGGCCATAAAAAGGAATGAAGTATTGATTCATGCTATAGTATAGAGGAACCTTGACCACATGATGCCCGGTGAGAGATGCCAGCCACAGAAGGCCACAGGTTAGGTGATCCCATTTATATGAAAAGTCCGGAATTAGCAAGTCTAAAGAGACAGCAGATTAACTGAGCTAAATCCTCATCTCTCAGCTGCAGGCAGTCACTGGATCGTTTCTAAAGGCAAAAAAATCAGCAACTGTCAGCATAAGCCTGTCACACGTGTAAAGATGAGAGCCAGAAAAAACATTTAGAAGAGTGCAATGTCTGCTTCTGAGGGGGAGAACCCAGGCTGGGCGGAGCAGGAACAGGGGACTGCTGTTTGCCATTCCAAGCCTTAGAGTTCTAGTTGTTCTTTAAAAATGTGTACCTATTATTTATTGGAAATGAAAGCTAAAGCAAGAAGAGAGGAAGAAAATGGAGAAATGGAGGATCAGAGGGGTGAAGTCACTTGCCCGCTGTCACACAGGATTCAGAGCTGAGCCTCTCTGAGTTCCGGCTCACTATGGAGGGGGGGCCCCGCGGCCCCACTGGCCTGATGGTGGGGGCGGGCGGCAGGCTGTCTGCACAGAGGGACCAGCCTCTGATGAAGCAGGCTATTTTCACTCTCAGATGTTGCTGAAGTGAGAGGCATTCATGTCAACAAGCCTTTTTGAAATCAAAAGGCCCTTTTCACAATCTGACCTTGCAGGCTGGGTGCTGGGGGTTCCATGTCCACCAAAGCCCCAGCTCGATGCCAGCAAATCAGCAGAGTAGTCCCTCAGTAGACTGCACTTTTTTGCGAGCCCACTGATAAGCTGTTCTTTGAGGGCAGCCATAAATGTGTCAGGCAGAGGGGCTGGATTTGAATTCATGTCTCGGCATGTGCTTGTCCTCAGGACTCGGTCGGGGCCGGTGCTCAGCAAGATTCGGTCTGGAAAGTAGGCATGGGCCCTGACAATGTGATGGAGGCAGGCCTGGGTGGATCCAGGAGACAGCAGCACGTGCAAAGGCCCGGGGGCCTTGGTGTGGGAGCTGACATGGGTCAGTGTAGTTGGAGAAGGGGTTGGGGGTGGCAGTTGAAGAGATGGGGTTGAGGGGACAGCAGGGCTTTGAGGGCCCTTCAAGGTGCCCATGCAGTCACTGGACAGTAGTGGAGGCTCGTGCGTGTCCTGAGCACACACCCGCACTCACCTCCCCCAAGTCCTCTTCCCTTTTCAGTCTACTCCAGGCCCTGACCCTCCCTTAGAGGGACTGTCCATCAGTTTTCCCCAGCAGAGACCCCAGGCCCAGGCTGCCTGGCAAAGCGGGTGTCCATAGCCAGCCAGTCCTGCCCCTGACCAGTGCAGCTGAGGAACCCTGGGCCAGCCATTCAGTTTCTTGGCCTTCCCTGACTCCCCAGGAAGAGGGGACCCCAGTTCCTCACTTCCAGGGCTATCACATAACTGAATGTCAGTCAGCCAGCCCTACGACAGTGCCTGGCGTGGGGCCTGGGACTCAGATGATGGGATGTTAGTTCCTTAGCCATCATCTCTCTCCTTGGTTCATATCAACACAGGGGCATCAATACAGGGGCTAAGTGCCTACTATGTACCTACTATGTACTATGTACCCCTGCTTGGGGCAGGGAGATACAGAGATGAAAGATACAGAGATACAGCCGCCCAGGGCAGGGTGGTCCGTGCACGGAAAAAGGAAGACCCTAGGATCTGCACAAACCCCCAACGGAACCTTAACCCTGTGCCAGCCCGGGTCTGGAAAGATCAGCCAGAGAAAGCCAGGAGGAGTGGGGGGAAGGGCAGGCTAAGCAGAGGACACAGGCTGGGTCTAAGGTCTGGGGTTGGAGGGAGCAGGTGGCAGAGGGCCAGGGTAGCTGGAGTGAAAGCTGGAGGGAAATTCAAGGCCAGAGGAGTGACCCTGAGGCCGCAGGGCCCAGCTCCGCAGAGTCTGGGGCCTGACAAGGATTCGTGCCTTTATCCCCCAAAAAGCCAGATTTGTGCCTTTATCCCCCAAAAAGCGACTCTGGGGTTTGAAGACTTTGCTCCAGCCGCTGGGTGGGGAAGGGAGGCGGGAGCACCGGCTCCAAAGCGCTGGAGCCTGCGGTCTCGGCGAGGCCCCCAGCGGCTCAGCTCTGCTCTCCCAGCACCGATGTGGGCGGACCCATCAGCCCCGCCGCCCCGCCCACAGCCCGGCGGCGAGACCCCGCCTCCCCCGCTGGTTGGTCGGGACGGGGACACCTGATCCGGGGCAGCCAATCGCCGCGCTGGGTTCTAGAGCCAGCCGCGTCGACCCGGCGGCGGCGCAGCTAGCCGCGGACCGAAGCGCCAGCAGGGGGCGGCACAGGGCGCGCCGGGCCACCGGAGCGCACCAATTCCGAATGCCCGGCGGGTCGGCGATCAGCAATCCTGGGATGTCCACTTGGCTGAATGACCAGTTCCTACGGACTTCCTGTGACGTGTGTTCTCCGAGGCCATCCGGCGTCCCCGGGCCGCGATCGTTTCTCGTAGGGTCTGGCACGTAGTCCCCGCCCCACCCGTTCCCTGAGAAGCCTCAGCTCTTGGCCTCTGAGGGTCGCGAGGCCTGCAGGGGGCCGTTGGAATTACGAGTCCCTTCTCCTCCCGCGTAACGCTCCACCCCCTTTGTGAGGTCCCGACCTGCATGCCGCTTCCTCCAGGAAGCCTTCCCTGCTGCCCGGGCCCTGGACTCTCCGGCATTCCAGGGCCCCCTCGCTACTCTCCCGGCCTGGAAGTATCGTTCTGTGGGGACGTTTCTCCCAGAGGGCTCTTCCTGGACAGGGGCCCCTCCCTAGCTGCAGCCCCAGGCTCCTTGGGGGCCCATCAGGGCTAGGTAAAGGGCGGAAGTCGGCCAGGACCACCTCTCCTCGCTTACTCTCGAGCGCCTGGGGGGGGGGGGGTAGATGCAGCTGGAGAAGCCCCTGGCGATGCCGGCGGCCCCTTGTGAGGTGTGCAGACTGGGAGGCAGGGATGCGCCCCCTGGCCTCTCCGACCCGCGGGGCACCCTTGAGCGGCCTGCACCCTTCAGGCAGTGGCAGGGGGAGGGAGATGCTCCTTAGCCTCCAAGGGGGGACCCTCGGCACCCAGGGTTCAACCCACGGAAATAGCATGCATGTTAGCGCCCAGAAGAAGCCAACGCGCCAGGACGCGGGCAGAGCGCAGCTTCGGGAAAACAGACTCTCCTGGGGGGTAGCATGTCCTGCTGCGGAGGCCGCTCGCCCCCGTGGCAGCAAGGGCTTTGCCAAAGCCTGGGACGCCAAATCGGACCTTACTGATTTGTCCCGGATGGCCTCAGGCGCTGTCGAAGGGCAGCTCAAAAGGCACCAAAGGGTGTGCAGTGAAAAGTTTGCCCCAGTTATCTTTTCCTTTAGTGTATTTGTATGTTATTCCTTGTTTTACATTTTTTTATTATTTTTTTTAACTTTTATTTATTTTGAGAGAGAGAGAGAGCATGAGCAGGGGAGGGGCAGAGAGAGGGAGAGAGAATCCCAAGCAGGCTGCATGTTGTCAGGGCAGAACCCCATGCGGGGCTCCAACTCACCAACCCTGACATCATGGCCTGAGCTGAACTCGAGTCCCACGCTTAACAGATTGAGCCAGCCAGGCACTCCTTATTCCTTTCTTCTTCTGACCAGACCAGTTACTGACTTAGCTATTTAAAATTAAAAATAGATATATACCTAGTGGATTTATTTTATTTTACTTTTCAATGTTTATTTATTTTTGAGAGAGAGACAGAGTGTGAGCAGGGAGGGCAGAGAGAGAGGGAGACACAGAATCTGAAGCAGGCTCCAGGCTCTGAGCCGTCAGCACAGAGCCGGATGTGGGGCTCGAGCCCACAAATGATGAGACCATGACCTGAGCCGAAGTCGGATGCTTAACCGGCTGAGCCACCCATATTCATCATTATAATGTGCTCCTCTTGGGGCACGTGGGTGGTTCAGTTGGTTAAGCATCTGACTTCAGCTCAGGTCATGATCTCAGGGTTTGTGAGTTCTAGCCCCGCATCAGGCTCTCTGCTGCCAGCACAGAGCCTTCTTCGGATCCTCTGTCTCCCTCCCTCTCTGCTGCTCCTTCCCTGTTCGTGCTCTGCCTCAAGAATAGAGAAGCATTTAAGAAAATTAAAGCGCTCCTCTTGACTTCAAACAACGTTTTGCCTTGAACTTGACCCCTGCTTTCTGTTTGTTGACATTGCCTGTTACCCCTTGCACCATCCTTGTATTTTCGTTCTGAGTCTTCTTGTTTGGGGAGTGTCTCTTGCCTCCAGCTTAAGGCTGAATGTGAACCATCTGCCAGGCATTTCCTTTTACAGATGAGTTAACCCACTTGCATATATCAATGTGACAAATCTATCTCAGTCCCAATTAAGTCAATTTATTTGATGCTTTCTATTTTTGTAGGTTATAAAATATTTGCTTAATTTGGGGACAAGCGTTCCTTTTGGCGTCTTGGAAATTTGGTAGCTGCGTACCTATGGTTACCTTTATAATTTTATATAACACACTTCATCCTTCATTTCCCCGAAGATTATCTATTGACTCCCAAGTATGAGTAATGACATGATGATGTTTTTTCTTCTTTCTTCCTCCTTCCTTCCACAATCCTTATTGCAATACAATCTTAAGTGGAAACCAACATCATATATTCCATATATACAGCTTCGGTCCTAAGATGTCACAATTTTCAGATGCTCCCTTGGTGTAGTAACAGCTTTTTGAATGAAAATGAAGCTCGGTCCCATCCCACATTCCCTACAGAGGGCCAACAGTGGCCATGCTTGAGATGGAATTCAAGGGCATCTTGATTTTCTTCTCTCTGAGCCCCGTGTCCCTACGTCCCTGCCTAGGCCACCCGACAGATCCTTGTCCTCCCTGCCTCCGCTTGGAGGAGGCGTCTGGGGCCCTGACCAGGGGTCACAGCCATGAGTGTCTCAGCGGAGCCACCCACTGCTGGAGGGGCCTGGGGTGTGTCCCGGATTTCAGGTGGCCCAAAGCTCTGTGCCTAGGCAGATGACGTCAGATCCATCCCGCCCTAATGCTCCTCTTTTCTGATCCAGGCATCGCTGGCTGACACCGGGCTCAAAAGCAGATCACGTTTGGCATCATCTTATTAAAGCTTTCTGGACCTTTCTCAGGACCCCAGAGTTCCGGGAAGAACCCAACATTCCCTGGTGCCAGCCTGTGGCTGTGCCAGTCACATCCGCCCTGCTGAGCCTCCTCTAGCTCCTATGTACCAGCCCAACCTGGGCACCCCTATCCTGACCACACCTTGTACTCTCCTCTCTCCAGCCCTTTGCTCCTGTTGTTTCTTCCACCTGGGCTGCTGTCCCTCCAGTTTTTGCTGGTCGAAACCTCATCCATCCTTAAGGCTCAGCCTGCGCACGCGTCCTGTGGCTATCAGGTCCCTCCTTCTCTGGCTCCTCGTAGCCTGGCCACGGTAGCCGGCCCTGGTGTGCTCCGGAAGCTCACGCTCGTCCTCTGACTCACTTCTCCGTCTCCCCTCCCAGAGCTGGGGTGGCCACAGAACTTTCTGGGAAGAGCTTTGGAGTCAGACAAGACCGGCTTCCGCGGAGCTGCAGTCTCGGTGGTTGTGAAACGGGGGTATTGATGATCATTCGCCACCGTGAGGAAGCGTGGAGGGAGCTGCCACCCGGAGCCCGGGCACCCGTCCCGGCGCTGCCCTGTGCTTGGCCCTGGGGACACAGCAGTGGAGACAGCCCTGCCTGCCAGCATGGAAGCGGCTTGAGCTAACATTAGTACTAGCGGTCTGTTATTATAGCAGCTTTATTGGTGTATTTACATTAAAGTACAAAATCTTGGGGCGCCTGGGTGGCTCCGTCGGTTGAGCGTCCGCCTTCGGCTCAGGTCACGATCTCTCAGTTCGTGAGTTCGAACCTTGTGTCGGGCTCTGTGCTGACAGCTCAGAGCCTAGAGCCTCTTTGGATTCTGTGTCTCCCTCTCTCTCCGCCCCTCCCTGCTCGCTGTCTGTCTCTCTCTCTCAAAAATCAATACACATTAAAAAAAATTAAAGTACAGAATCTTTGTGAGTGACCAGATGAATGTTCCCATATGTCCACACTGTGGCTCCGTGCGGATCGAGTCATAGCACCTTCCAGTCCCCCAGGAGCCTCCACCGAGGGCAGCTACTGTTTTGACCTTTACCTCTACAGATTAGTTTTTTAATCTAAATGGAATCATGCAGTATGTGGTCTCTTGGATCTAGCTTGTTTGGCTCAACATCACTATATATTATTATCTATATGTTGTAATAACAGTATGTCCATGTCCCTCCCCCTGAGGCCTGACACGTGGCAAATGGTTGCTTAATAGAGTCCTGGTTGAGGGAACTTGACCCGTTGAGCGTTTATCTCGTACACTAGAATGTGACGTGAACCAAATCCATTGTTGGAAAAGGCACACGAGATAGAAGTTGGGACAGCAGAGTTCATTTTACAAGGAGTGCCTTTTACAGGCCACTGATATCTGTGGTTTGGCCTGGCTGTTTATAAATGCCCCTGGCAGCCTCCTGAGGTCATCTCGGGCTGGTGGCTGTGATCTGCCCTTAAGGTCACTGGGCCTGGCCCTCCTCTCCTCCCTGGCCCATCCTGGAGAAGTGCCTGCTCCTTGCCTAGGCTTGGCATCTCTACCTGTCAGGGGCTCTCGTCCTCTGTGGTCCAGAGCGGGCACCCAGGAGGCGAGACACGCGAGGGGCCCCTGGGTTTGATCTCGGAGGAAAAAAACATCCACTCGTCCTGCTCCAAGGCCCCCAAGTAGAAATCTCTGGGTTGATGGCAGCCCAGAGGCTCATAGGGGGTGGATTCCCAACGGTCCCCATGTCGCTCCTGGAGGGACAGGCCATGGCGCTCTTCCCAGCATCTATTCCACAGCTGGAAAACCAAGGCTCCGAGGGCAGGCTGAGTCTTTATTCGGTTGGTGGGTGAGGAATACACTCGGTCTGCACCTATTATGTGCCTACTGTGTGCCCTGTGTTGGCACTGAAAACCCAGAGGTAAGACAACCTGTCTCGGCCGAGGGGAGCCACGCTCAGGAGAAGTCTGGGAAAGCTTCAGCTTTGAAGCATGGGACCTCTGCTGGGCCCAGGTAAGGGCACGCCAGGCAGAGGAACTTCCCAAGCAAAGGCATCCCCGTGTGAAAGGTACTGGGCTACACTGGTGAGCAGAGCATTCAGGACAGAGGTTCGGCTCAAGCCGGTCAAAGACCCTGCTTGGGGGTGGTGATGGTGAATGCTGAGGTTCCTTTTGGGGCAGGTGCAGGACCGCAGCTCTAGGCTCTCCCTCCCGCCCTCTGTGTGACCCTGTGTGCCCCACAATACACCCTTCTCTGTGGCAGATGGATGAACGGGGGGTGGTGTGCAATGAGCCAGTGAGTGTTGTTTAAAAGCAGTCGGGGCCAGGTAGGCAGACGGGGTTGAATGAGTCAGGCCCCTAGGGCCCCGAGGTGATTTTTTTTTTAAGTTTACTTATTTATTTTTGAGAGAGAGAGCACGTGAGCGGGGAAGGAGTGGGAAGTGAGAGGGAGAGAGAGAATCCCAAGCAGGCTCTACGCGGTCAGCACAGAGCCCGATGCGGGGCTCGAACCCGTGAACCTCGAGATCACAACCTGAGCCAAAGTCAGACGCTTAACCGACTGAGCCACGCAGGCACCCGTCATGAGGTAATTACCTCAGCACAAGGATTAGTCCTGGGCATGCTATTTGTTCTTGCCTCCTGGAGCGGGCCCTTCCTGCACTCCACTCTTCAGGGCAGCCAGTCTCTGGTTCAATCAGTGACCAACAGGCTGGATGTACCTGTCTCTTTCAAGGTCTCAGTTGCAATCCCCTGTTTGCCTTTGCTCTTTGCAGAGGTGTAAGTGTCACTGACCCAACCCCCTGCCAAGCTGGCCCACCCAGGAAGAAATGTTCGAGGAGGATCCACTCTTGGATGGATTTGTTTTACAGGACTTTTTTCTTTGTGTGTTTTTTAAAATTTACATCCAAGTTAGTTAGCATATGGTGCAATAATGATTTCAGGAGTAGATTCCAGTGATTCATCCCCTACGTGTAACACCCAGGGCTCATCCCGACAAGTGTCCTCCTTAATGCCCCTTGCCCTTTTAGACCATCCCCCCACCCCCACCCACAACCCCTCCAGCAACCCTCAGTTTGTTCTCTGTATTTAAGAGTCTCTTCTGTTTTGTCCCCCTCCTTGTTTTTATATTATTTTTGCTTCCCTTCCCTTAGGTTTATCTGTTTTGTATCTTAAATTCCTCATATGACTGAAATCATATGATATTTGTCTTTCTCTGACTAATTTCGCTTAGCATAATACTTTCTAGTTTCACCCACCTAGTTGCAAATGGCAAGATTTCATTCTGATTGCCGAGTAATACTCCATTGTGTGTGTGTGTGTGTGTGTGTGTGTGTGTGTGTGTGTGTGTGAGATACACACACCACATCTTTATCCATTCATCCATCGATGGACATTTGGGCTCTTGCCATACTTGGGCTATTGTTGTTCGTGCTGCTATAAATATGGGGGTGCATGTGCCCCTTCGAAACAGCACACCTGTATCCCGTGGATAAATGCCTAGGAGTGCCATTGCTGGGTGGTAGGGTAGTTCTGTTTTTAGTTTTTTGAGGACCCTCCATACTGTTTTCCAGAGTGGCTGCACCAGTTTGCGTTCCCACCAACAACGCAAAAGAGATCCTCTCTCTCCGCATCCTCGCCAACATCTGTTGTTGCCTGAGTTCATGTGAGCCATTCTGACAGGTGTGAGGTGGTATCTCCTTGTGGTTTTGATTTGTATTTCCCTGATGATGTTTTTCAGGACTTCTATTTTGATTTTTTTATTAAAAAATTTTTTTTAAACATTTATTTGTTCTTGAGAGACAGAGGCAGAGCATGAACAGGGGACACAGAGAGAGAGAGAGAGAGAGAGACAGAGAGAGAGAGAGAGAAAATGAGAATGAATTGAATCCAAAGCAGGCTCCAGGCTCTGAGCTGTTTGTCAGCCCAGAGCCCGACGCTGGACCTGAACGCGCCAACCGCGAGATCACAACCTGCGCGGAAGTCTGACGCCCGACCGACTGAGCCGCCCAGGCGCCCCTTTTCCAGGACTTTTAATGGTCCTCCCTTGTGGCCGCATCTCATGTCCACATCCCCTTCCACCTCCCAGCCCCTAGACACCCTCCCAAGCCTCATGCGAGGGCTGTTCCCCACCCAGGAACACAGCATCTGGCTCCTTCCCCCCGCAGGCCTTTCCTCTGCTGGGCATCTCTTTTCCCTTTTTCTCTCCGGTCAGGAACTCTCTCTTCCCTGTCCTTAGAGGCCTGAACCCACGAATCCACCCACACCTTCCGATTTCGCCCGACCCCAACCCCAAGCCATGGCACGGCCTCAGACACCGGCAAGCAATTCTCCCCTCTACCGCCCCCACCACCCGCATGGGTGCACAGCGCCCTGACTGTGTCCCAGGGTGGGGACGGGGCGGGGAGGTGGGTGTTGCCCCCACTCTAGCGGACCTACGGACTGGCGGAAAAGAGGTTAAAATAAGAATTTCAAAAGCCAGAATTTCTCTGCCCCTCCTTTGGCCTCGCGGCCGCCGGGGGGTGGGATGGGGGCCCCTGAGCACCGCTGCGGTTCCCTCCGGCTACAGGCACGTCAGGGCCCCAGGAGAGCCCCAGGGGCGGAAAGAGGGGTAGGTTCCTGGGCCTCGCAACGCTTCTGGGTCAAACCGCTTCGCAAAGGCCCCGGGGGCGGTCTCCACCCCGGTGCAGGAGGCAGCGCTGACGGACCTCCTGCCGGCAGGGGGCGCGGTGCAGGAATCGGAGGAGGGCGAGTCTCCGGGATGCTCGCCCCGAGGGAGGGGGACGCTAATTTTAAAACATGAATTAGATATCTTTTATTTTTTTTTAATGATCCACGCTTGTGAAACAGAGCAGAGCAGCTTGTAAAACAACCACCCTGACCTCACGGCCTCACCTTCAGGAAGTAATCCCTGCCTCGGGGTTGGGCGCATCCTTCCAGGTTTTCTCCAGAGCATTTATTTGCTGAGACACAACGAAGGCTCACACAGATATCACCACACTGGCAGACGTGTACACACACACACACACACACACACACCCCATGGGAACACTTGGATCCCTAAAGAGACTGGTCAGAATAGGCCATGCTGTGGGTGTATTTATGCAGACACGTCTCCAGTGATGAATCGACACACACACAGTGTATTTTTGCAGGTTTCCCGGCTCTCCTCCTGCCACGCCATCGACAGGCATTCCACATTTCCATCCCATCTTTCACGCTGTGGGCGACGAGCCTGCTGAAGCTGCAAAACGCAAGGCGGCTGATGACACATTGCCAGGGCCGTTTGGTGGGGGCGATGGGGTGTCCTGGGTGTGGGCGTGGGATACACTCACTCATGCCTTGGGATTCAGGAAGATGTGAGGATGCGAGGGCAAAGCCCTCCAGGGGAGAAGTCAGAGATCAGCGGCTCGCAGAGGCTGGCCCTTGACCTTGGTAAGGGACATACCTGAGGCCTTTGGGGCTCTCCGGATTTGTGTCAGCCACACACATTGATTATCCCCTGCAAATGCAATCACGTTGAACTGAGACCCCTAAGGAGAGGCCTTTCCCATGTCCAGGGTCATCTGAACAGGTGGGGCCCCACCCACTCTGCCTGAAATCCCACATTACCCTCCACTCTGTTGAGTTCCAGGGGGGTTTCCTCTTCAAACCCACTCTACTCCAAGGGGGCCGTGACCCGAACCCCAACAGGGTCCATGCGTGGGGCTGAGTGGTTGACACTGACTTCCACGGTGAGTTGGTGCATCGGGTGGGGGGAGCCCGGCGTCTTCCTGCCTCCCTGCCAGCATTTCAACCGTCAGCCTCCTCTGTCCCAGGACCAGCTCCACGGACCTCAGCATGGAAAGCGTTTCCACTGGGTGGGGCCGACAGCACCCCACACACCATCTGAACGGGTCCCTGCAGACCGTCGGGTCCGGGAGCCCGCCCTGTGGAGGTGAATCCTGACGAGGCCCACGGACGGGTGGCAGGAGGGGACGGAGTCTGCAGTGTGCCAACCCCAGGCCGCTCCAGCGCCTGGCTGCCACACTGTTACACCTGGGCCTGGGCTGGGGAGCCAGCCCTGGAAACCACGAACATTCTAGAGCTTGGATCTGGAAGCCCCAGCTCCGTGGACATCCATATCCTGGAGGAATGCTCACGAGCCAGACAGGCTTCTAACTGGGCCTGTGTCGTCCACGGTGAAACGGGACAGTGAGGACTCCCAGCTCACAGAAGGACAAGAATTGTCACTGTTAACCCAGGGTGGCCCCGGCCTGGATCTGGAGGAGGGCTTGACTTCTGGCTTGGAGCTGATGCCTGCCAGAGGGCTGATACCGTGTTCCAGGCGCCAGATGTCGACACCCGTTTGTGTTTGTGTGTGGTGTGCAGTTGAAACCCCCCACCCCCACCCCGAAACGGGGCCGACTTCTCCGACCGGTTTTTATTTTGTCCTTAAGGCACACATCTGAAAATGACATAACCAAAGAGGTGTCAGGGATTAAACCCGAGGGCCAGGCTGTCTGCCGGTCAACCTCCCCGGCCCGACGGAGGAGACCTCTGGTGATCTGGTCAGCTTCACCGGGCAGCTGATAACTTCCTACAAGGTCCCAAGTGCGCTCCCGGCCGCAGCAGCCGGGTTCTCCCTGCTGACCCCTGCTGGTGACCGAGGGGCTATGTGCCAGGAGTACAGAGGTAGTGCCTGCTGCCTGGGCATGAGAAACCGGAGACGAGGCAGGTGAGCGGGATAAGAAATCTGGGGACACAGGGAAGCGTGGGGATGGGCGTTCAGCCGTGTGTGCACATGCGCATGCGTGGACCAGGCTGCAGTGGGAGTGGGGCAGGGGCCCTGCTCCACCGCCTCCCTGCCCACAGTGTGGCTGGTGAGGTCAGTGGCCAAGCTGAGCCTTGTTCTTTCGCAAGTAATGTCTTTTCTGTTTCTTCTTGGAAGCCTTTGGGGTTTTTCTCTTCTTGGGCGCCCAGAAATGTCTATACGGTGTTTCTAGATGGTGATGCCCAGCTTTTCAGTTATTGTTATATTGTGTTCACTTTTTAGTTCAAGTGTAACATACAGGGGCGCCTGGGTGGCTTAGTCCTTGAGCCTCTGACTCTTGGTTTCAGCTCAGGTCCCGATCTCGTGGTTCGTGGGTCCGAGCCCCGGGTCGGGCTCTGTGCTGACAGCTCAGAGCCTGGAACCTGCTTCAGATTCTGTGTCTCCCTCTCTCTGCTCCTCCCCCACTCACACTTTGTCTCTCTCCCTCTCTCTCTCTCAAAAATAAAGAAACATTAAAAAAAAACTGTGTGTCCGTGAAGATTCACTCTGTGATACCAAGGTCTTTGAGTTTTAATAAATGCTAATGTCTTCTATCCACCGTTGCTGTCTCCTGCACCATAATTTCCCCTCCTTAAAAATTCCCTTGCGGGGCGCCTGGGTGGCGCAGTCGGTTAAGCGTCCGACTTCAGCCAGGTCACGATCTCGCGGTCCGTGAGTTCGAGCCCCGCGTCGGGCTCTGGGCTGATGGCTCAGAGCCTGGAGCCTGTTTCCGATGCTGTGTCTCCCTCTCTCTCTGCCCCTCCCCCGTTCATGCTCTGTCTCTCTCTGTCCCAAAAATAAATAAAAGTTGAAAAAAAATTAAAAAAAAAAAAAAAGATTCCCTTGCGTTGCACCTGTTCAACCCTCACCACCCCCCAGCACCCCTGGCAAACTACTGTTCTGTTTGTATAGTCTCTATAGCTTTACCTTTTCTTTTCTTTTTCAACGTTTATTTATTTTTGGGACAGAGAGAGACAGAGCATGAACGGCGGAGGGGCAGAGAGAGAGGGAGACACAGAATCGGAAGCAGGCTCCAGGCTCCGAGCCATCAGCCCAGAGCCAGACTCGGGGCTCGAACTCGCGGACCGCGAGATCGCGACCTGGCTGAAGTCGGACGCTTAACCGACTGCGCCACCCAGGCGCCCCTAGCTTTACCTTTTCTAGTATGTTATATCATTGGAATCATACAGTACTTAGTGTTTACAGACTGGCTTCTTTCATTTAGCAGTATGCATGTAAGATTTTTCCGTGTCTTTTAGTGACGTGTTAGCTCATTTCCTTTTTTTTTTTTTTTTTTAAGGTTTACTTATTTATTCTTTTATAATCTCTACACCTAACACGGGGCTCAAACTCATGACCCCAAGATCGAGAGTCGCACGCTCCACCCACCAAGCCAGACAGGCACCCCCAGCTCATTTCCTTTTATCTCAGATTGATATTCCCTTGTCTAGGTGGACCACAGTTTGCGTATCCATTCACCTATCGAAGGGCACCTTGGTTGCTTCAGGTTTTAGGTAACTACAAATAAAGTTGCTATGAACACGCACACTCAGGTTTTGTGTGGGCCTAAGTTTTCACATCATTTGCGTAAACAAATACCAAGGAACACAGCTGCTGGATTGTGTGGTTTACTTTTGTAAGATACTGCCAGACTGCCTTCCAAAGTGGCCGCACCATTGCGTAATCCCCAGCGATGAATGAGCGTCCCTGTCACTCCAAGTCCTCGTCAGTATCTGGTATTGTCAGCGTCCCGGATATCATCCATTCTGGTAGGTGTAAAGGTATCTCGTTTATTGCTCTAATTTGCATTTCCCTGATGACAAATGACGTTGAAGTGTCTTTTCATACACTCATCTGTCATCTATGTCTCCTGTGGCTAGGTGTCTGTTCAGATCTTTTGCCCACTTGTTAATTGGGTTCTTTGTCTACTGTTGACTTTTAGATTCAGATTTGTGTTTCGCAGGTATTTTCTCCCAGTCTGTGGCTTGTCTCCTCCTTCTTTTACAGAACAAAAGTTATAAATTTTAGGTGCACCTGGGTGGCTCAGTCAGTTAAGCATCTGACTTCAGCTCAGATCATGATCTCATGGTTCATGAGTTCCAGCCAACCCCGGACTCTGTGCTGACAGCTCAGAGCCTGGAACCTGCTTCAGATTCCGTGTTTCCCTTTATCTCTGCCCCTCCCCCATTCATGCTTTGTCTCTTAAAAATAAGTAAACATTGGGGCGCCTGGGTGGCGCAGTCGGTTGAGCGTCCGACTTCAGCCAGGTCACGATCTCGCGGTCCGTGAGTTCGAGCCCCGCGTCAGGCTCTGGGCTGATGGCTCGGAGCCTGGAGCCTGTTTCCGATTCTGTGTCTCCCTCTCTCTCTGCCCCTCCCCCGTTCATGCTCTGTCTCTCTCTGTCCCAAAAATAAATAAAAACGTTGAAAAAAAAATTAAAAAAAAATAAGTAAACATTTAAAAAATTTTTTAAAAGGTATACATTTTAATAAAGTTTAAACCATATTTTTTTTCTCTTTCATAGATTGTACCATTGGCGTTGTGTTTAAAAACTCATCACCAAGGGGCACCTGAGTGGCTCAGTCAATTAAGCATCCAACTCTTGGTTTCGGCTCAGGTCACGATCTCACAGTTCGTGAGCTTGAGCCTCCTGTTGGGCTCTGTGCTGACAGTGCAGAGCCTGCTTGGGATTCTCTCTCTCCTTTTCTCTCTCTCTGCCTCTTCCCCACTCTCACTGTCTCTCAAAAATAAATAAGTAAACTTAAAAAAAAAACAACTCATCACCAAACCCAAAGTCATTTAGGTTTTCCTCAAGAAGTTTTGACATTTTGTATTTTACATTTAGGTCTGTGATCAATTTTGAGTATATATTTTTTTAAGATCTTATTTTTTTAAAACATTTTTTTTTTTTTTTTTTTTAATTTTTTTTTTCAACGTTTATTTATTTTTGGGACAGAGAGAGACAGAGCATGAACGGGGGAGGGGCAGAGAGAGAGGGAGACACAGAATCCGAAACAGGCTCCAGGCTCTGAGCCATCAGCCCAGAGCCTGACGCGGGGCTCGAACTCACGGACCGCGAGATAGTGACCCGGCTGAAGTCGGACGCTTAACCGACTGCGCCACCCAGGCGCCCCTAAGATCTTATTTTTAAGTAATCTCTACCCCCAACGTGGGGCTTGAACTCACAACCCCAAAATTGAGAGTCACATGCTTTAATGACTGAGTGCCCCCATTTTGAGTCCATTTCTGTGTGAGGTCTGTGTCTCAGTTCATTTATTCTTTTGCATATGGACGTCCAACGGTTGCAGCGCCATTTTCTGAGGAGACTATCCTTTTTGCACTGAATTGCTCTTACTCTGTTGACCAATGAGAGAAATGAGCCCACAGACCCGATCAAAGGAGGGACGTGGAGACTTGGGCACAGTGAAGCGAGGCTTTAGTCAACGTTCTTGCAAAAGCAGGTGTCTGATGGACAGGCTCACTCGGGGCAGTAACAGCAGACAATTTATCTCCTAGCAAGAAGCCCCTCCCCCGATTCCTCATTGGCTGAGCACTACAGAGGTAAGCCCCTCCCCTGGCTCCTCACTGGCTGAGCACTGAAGAGGTAAGTCCCTCCCCTGGTCCCTTATTGGCTGAGCACTACAGAGGTTACAGCTTTGCCCTGAAGTTGCCTATGCCCATGTAAGGCAAAAAGTAGTCTGATTGGAACCAATGTACATTCCTTGAGGTGACGCAGGGACTTCAGGTCTTTGGCGCATGCTCATTGCAAAGCCTTCAAAAAATAAGCTCATGAAATGGAGAGGGGCAGAGGAATCAGGAAGTGAAGTGTCTAAGGGTTTGGGACTCCATTGTGGCGGTGGGGTGTTGGGTACATATTCCCAACAGGTTGTAAACCTACCGTTTACAACTAGGCAGCACAGCTTTTATTTGGTATTTCTGGTAAGAAATCATCTCACTTACCTCTCACATTCCAAGATCAGTTGACTAAATTTGTGTGGGTCTATTTCTTGGCTTTCTATTATGTCCCATTGATCTATGTGTCTGTTGTTTCACCAGGGCACATTGTCTTGTAGTTAAGTCTAGAAATCATAGTTATGAGGGGTGCCTGGGTAGCCCAGTTGGTTAAGTGTCCAACTCTTGGTTTTGGCTCGGGTCCTGATCTCAGTTTGTGGGATCAAGCCCTACGTCGGGCCCTGGGCTGACAGCGTGGCCTGCTCGGAATTCTCTCTCTGCCTCTCCCCTGCTTGGGTGTGTGGGCCTGTGCTCACTCTCTCTCTCTCTCTCTCAAAATTAAATAAGTAAACATTAAAAAAAAAAAAAAGAAATCTAGTCCTATGAGTCCTCCAACTTTGTTATTCCTTCCTATTGTGGTGCGTGGGCTCTGAATAGATACCTTTGTACGTGAAAGTCACACTTAGAGGCTAGTCATTTACTATCTCTAAGAACTGGCTAGCCCTGAGAAGGGCAGGCTCTTCAAGACCAACGAGATATCGTAACATCAGAATTACGGAAAATAAATGATTAGTACAATTGGCCCTCTGAGGCTTTGGCATCACGTACCAGTTTCATTGCAAGACCTGGCGCGTTTATCAAGCTAAAATTTGTTAGCAATGTTTGCTCGTCTTGCGGAACCCTACGGGACAAGTTACTCCCAGCCCAAGGTTTTCCTGCGTGTGTGTGTGTGTGTTCATTTTGTTCTCTTTCAAGAATACCACCTTGGTGTGTGTTTCGAGGGTCAAGGTGGTAGGTGCAGCAGTTATGCTGTTGGGGGCTTGAACGGCTGGTTTAGGAAAGTCTGTGTGAAGTTGTGTGGGGGACACGTGTGATCAGGAAGAAGGGCGGTCACAGTCATGGGGCGAACCACAGGGCCAGAGGTCTTGGTGAAAAGCTGGAGCGGGTAGTAGGACAAGGGACAGAGATGGGGGAAGGAGGAGTCCTCTCCCCAGGGGGGTCAGGGTTTAATTGGTGTGAGGCAGGTGCCCCCTGGGGAAAGCAATGTCTCCACTAATCGGTGGACCGGCAGGGACAGTAGTAACCTTGGCCAGATTTGCCTTTAGGCGTGGGAGTGTTGGCACATGTACACAAAGGTGTGTAGCTTCCTGGCTAAGCAGACAGCAAGCTCGGAAACACAGTAGAATTCCTAATCTCAAAGGAAGATAAGCAGGCAGGGTCCGTGTCCACTTGGTGCCTTAGCGGGGGCGGTCCGCGGGCAGAGGTTCAAGCGTCTGCTCGAAGTTGTCCCAGTGATCTCCAGCTTCTGGACCACGGAGATGTCGTCTGAAATGTGGGCCTGGGCTGTGCTTTCCAAGCAGGTCCCCACGCGGGGAGATGAGGGTGCTGTTCTTGTGGCTCTGGGGTGTTATGACAAGGCTGAGCTGGGGCTCCAGTGCGAGTCTGACCGAAGGCCCTCCTATCTGGCCGATGACTACGGGCCCTTTGCTTCAGTTGTCGGTTTGGTTAGTGGTAGAGTGGTGAGGTCTTTGTGGCGCTTGGATTAAGCAAACCCGATACCTGGTTGAACCAATGGGTCACTGGGAGGGTTTGGGCCTTTGATCACAAACCAATGAAAGCGCCCAGACAGAGAGTAGTGACACCGGTAGTCCACAGAAAGGGTGTGGTTGCACTTGACAGGTGTTGTGTTTATTCCATGTGTGTGTGTGAGTGTATGAATCAGGCTCGGATGGGCCCCCTATCAGATGAGCAGCTGCCTGGCCCATGGGACAGTCTGGGGTTAATGGGTCCAGGAGAATAGGTGTCCTCGCTCTGGCCCCCAGTCCTTCTGGGATGGGGGCAAGGTTGGAAATTTATAAAGATAGGGGGAGCCGTTATTACAGGTCTATATATAATATATAATGAGTCTTTATGTCCATCCAGGGGAGACGAATCCCCCTTTAAATGTAGGAAAAGGTGAGTAGAAGATTTTTTAAACTCCACATTGAGTTTTGAATTGGCCAAGGACCTTGAATTAAGAAAGTTTAAGGCCTGGGGCAAGACAGAGGCCTTGTTAGGGGTCGATTTGCTGGATTGGAATTTGAAAAGAAAACATTTGAGGAAACCATTATGTCTCTCAGGTAACTTCTCTGGTGCCCATCATGGACAGGAAAGTTCTACTGAGGGCCTCTTCCAAGAGCCCAGCACTGTGTACGTTGAGAAGTGAAATGGGTACCTGGTTACTACCTGTCTGTAACTCCAGAGGGGATGGGAGTGGGCTGGCCAGACCTTGTTCTGTGGCTTTAGGATATGGGGGGGGGGGGGATTTGGGTTTACATTTTGGGTATCTGTGAAGCAAGAGATTCCCAGAGTTCTTCACCATCAGTCAGTGGCCCAACAGTGTGTAATCAATGCGCCGAAGGACCGGTTGTTGGCCAGGGCACCAGTGCAGAGATGACTGCCGGAAGTCTGGCCAAGTATGTTGACATTGGGTCCTGTCCTTTGTCTGGGACACCCTAAGAGATGAAAAGCAGCCATGTTCCAATGAGCGCTGTCATTTTTATGATGGTGGGCGGTGCAATTCACACTCTCATTGGTGTTCATTCAGTTAATGGGAGGCTCCTGGTGAGCCAAGGGGCCGGGGGAGGGGTGACCCCCCCCCTGGGAGGAGCACTGGCGTTTGGCCAGGGACTGAGGACAGGGAAGGCCGGGTGGAATATGCCAGAGGGCCCAGGTTTGGCTCCTTCCTGTCGAGGGAGGCCTCATCAGCGGTGCTGAGCTCGTGGGGTGCCGCTTCCATGACCCAAGCAAAGAGGTAGCTGCATTTGGAGGGTCCTAGGCTCAGCGTCTGTGAGCACCTCTATTAGCAGGAAAGCCCAGTATGTAGCCAGCAAGTTTGTTTTTAACAGTGTTTAGCCAGAGGCAAAGAGGAGCATTTGTTGCATCAGAAGCCCTTGGGGCATTTGGGGCATCAGAAGCCCTAATGGCCATCCTGGGTGGTCCAGAGAGCCCAGGGGCAGGAGAGGAGATGGGTGAGACCTCTGCAGTGAAGGGGTGAAGGTGTCACCGAGGCATGGCGGGAGCCTGTTGACTCACTTTGGACAGATCTTAGAGCCTTTCATCAGAGGGGTCTCACTGAAGCTGGGCTGATTCTAAGTAGTAGCCTCAGTTAGATTTAGGTAGAATTTCTTTTTATTAAAAAAATTTTTTCCGGGGCGCCTGGGTGGCTCAGTCGGTTAAGCGTCCGACTTTAGCTCAGGTCATGATCTCACGGTCCGTGAGTTCGAGCCCCGCGTCGGGCTGTGTGCTGACAGCTCAGAGCCTGGAGCCTGTTTCAGATTCTGTATCTCCCTCTCTCTGACCCTCCCCCATTCACACTCTGTCTCTCTCTGTCTCAAAAATAAATAAAGGTTAAAAAAATTTTTTTTCATGTTTATTTATTTTTGAGAGAGACAGAGACAGAGCAGGGGAGGGAGACACAGAATCCAAAGCAGGCTCCAGGCTCTGAGCCGTCAGCACAGAGCCCAATGCGGGGCTCGAACTCATGAACCGCAAGATCATGACCTGAACTGAAGCCGTACGCTTAACTGACTGAGCCACCCAGGTGCCCCACGTAGAATTGATCTTGAAGAGAGAGAGAGAGAGAGAGAGAGAGAGAGTGTGAGTGGGGGAGGGTCAGAGAGAGAGGGGGACAGAGGATCCCAAACAGGCTCTGCACCGAAGGCAGTGAGCCCAACACGGGGCCCCAACTCACGGACCGTGAGATCATGCCCTGAGCCGAAGTCTGCCGTGCAACCGACTGAGCCACCCAGGTGCCCCAGATTTAGGTAGAATTTCTAAATGAGGAACGTGTTGCCAAAAGGACTAACAGATGTGGATTTGTAAGACCTTAAGGGGTGTGTCGGATGACTCTCGCTAGAGGAAGATGCCAGCCATGTAATGTCTGATGCCTGTGCTCCTGGAGGAAGGCGGGTGCCGGCCAGGTCTTGTCTGCAAGGATGGTGGGGGAAGCCAAGGCTGTGGACGCCCCGGGTAGCCTGGAAAAGGTGTGTGTCACTTCAGGGGTGAAGGCAGACGGGCTGAGGGCACACTGAAATGGGAGCCGAGTAGAACCTATCAGCCAAATCTCTAAGGGCAAAATCTCTCCTGGGTGGAGAGATTGGGTGGAGTTAGTAATTTTAGTAATGTTGGGTATTGGGGACAGGGGCCCAGTGGCCTGGTTCCTTCTTCTCCCCCTCTTCCCTCATCCCCCTTTCTCTCCCCCTCCTCCTGCGTGTCCTCTTCCCCCCCCTCCTCCCTCCCTCCAGATTCTCCATGGGTGTGATCCCTCCTACCCCCACTAAGTCAGGGGAGGAATTGGGACTATCGCAGGCAAACAGCACCATCGCGGCCTTTCCCACAGGACCTGTGGGGTGCTGTGGTCCCCGAGCGGGTTGCCCTTGCCTTGGCTCTGTGTGTGGTTTGAATTCACGGGTGGCTCTACGCACGGGTGTTACCCACGTGCTCCGCTGGGCAGGCGGAAAGGCAGGGAGCAGGGTGTCCGTGCTGTGCACTCTGGCCTGGCCATACACTCAGCTAGTCCCCCAAGAAAAGGGGTGCCCGGGAACCCTGCAATCTAGGCAGGTCACGGCTCAGACGAGAGCCTAAGGAGGTCCGGGTGGGAGTCCGGGGCCACCCCAGGCAAATGCGACAGCGGCAGGGGTGGGGGAGGGCACCTGCAGGCTTCACCCAGGCCCAGGCTGCAGCTCACACCTGGTGCAGCGGGTCAATAGCCCCTGGCGTCCTGGTGGCATGTCAGTCCCCACTGAGGCCAGACCTCCCGCTTGCTGTGCTGCTTGTTTACCACACCAATTTTATTAGGCCCACGGATCGGGAGACAACTGCCATTGTTATGTACAGTTCCAGGGAGGAGGGCGCACACCTTAGGTCACAGGGCCACCCTGGAGGCTGGGGCAGAGAGGCCAGGAGCCTTGAATGTGGTTTCCACGGGAAGGTGTGGTGAGGCAGGGTAAACAGGTTTAGGACTGGTCAGCCTGAATCATTTTATTCCAGTCGTCCTTGGACGTGTGGAGGAGGAGGAGGTGGCCCGCATGAGCTCTGGATGGGTTAGTTTGCCCGGCGTTTACCATCGCCAGGAACGGGTTAGTCCCCGGGAGGGGCAGTCTCTTCAGGGTCTGCAGATGTCAGCACCAGAAATACAGAAAATCAGGAGCGTCTGGCTGGCTCGGTCAGAAGAGCACGCAACTCTTGATCTTGGGGTCGGGAGTTCGAGCCCCAACCTTGGATGTAGAGATAACCTAAAAAAAAAAAAAAAAAAAAGAAAGAAAAGAAATACAGAAAATCAAAATGCACGGATGGTACACCGTGTCGGTGCGTGCATAGCATTTCCTGTTTTATTCCAGCGTGTGGATGACCGTGGGAAGTCTGTCTATCCACTCGCTGTGCTTGGAGGTTGGGATTCTCTCCAGGATTGGGCTTTTCCCAATAAAGCTGTTATGAATATTCCTACACGTGCCTTTGGTGGATATATATTTTTGTTTCTTTGGGCTCTGTGCCCAGCAGTGAGATTCCTGGATCAGAGGCAGGTGCGTGTGGTGCTTTAAGAGATATTACGGCACATGGGGCGCCTGGGTGGCTCAGTCGTTGAGTGTCCGACTTGGGCTCAGGTCGTGAGACCCGCGTCTTACTTCTGACCTTAGGAATCCCCATTTATTTCTTGTTTGACGTGATTCATCCATCCTTTCACTTAGTAAATTATTTTTTTATTCTAAATACATTTTATTATTTTACTATTTTTAGCTTCAGAACCAAGTAGTGGGCTAGTTCGCTTGTGTGTGTGTGTATTTTTTTGCATTATTTACTATTTTTTTCGGGAATAGAATTTAATGATTCATCACTTGCACGCAACCCCCAGTGCTCATCCCAACACGTGTCCTCCTCAAGGCCCGTCACTCATTTAGCCCCCATCCCCCAACCCCCCCCCCCCCCCCCCCCCCCCCCCCCCCCCCCCCCCCCCGCCTCCAGCAGCCCTCAGTCTGTTCTCTGTATTTAAGAGTCTCTTGGGGCGCCTGGGTGGCGCAGTCGGTTAAGCGTCCGACTTCAGCCAGGTCACGATCTCGCGGTCCGGGAGTTCGAGCCCCGCGTCGGGCTCTGGGCTGATGGCTCGGAACCTGGAGCCTGTTTCCGATTCTGTGTCTCCCTCTCTCTGCCCCTCCCCCGTTCATGCTCTGTCTCTCTCTGTCCCAAAAATTAAAAAAAAAAAAAAAAAAAAAAAAAGAGTCTCTTATGGTTTGCCTCCCTCTCTGTTTTTATCTTAGTTTTCCTTCCCTTCCCCTATGTTCAACTGTAGTGTTTCTTAAATTCCACATAGGTCGTACGGTGGTTCTGTTTTTAGCTTTTTTTTTTTTTTAATTTTTTTTTCAACGTTTATTTATTTTTGGGACAGAGAGAGACAGAGCATGAACGGGGGAGGGGCAGAGAGAGAGGGAGACACAGCATCGGAAACAGGCTCCAGGCTCTGAGCCATCAGCCCAGAGCCCGACGCGGGGCTCGAACTCCCGGACCGCGAGATCGTGACCTGGCTGAAGTCGGACGCTTAACCGACTGCGCCACCCAGGCGCCCCATGTTTTTAGCTTTTTGAGGACCCTCCATCCTGTTTTCCAGAGTGGCTGCAGCAGCTTGTGTTCCCGCCAACAATGCAGAAGGGCTCCTCTCATCCTCGCCAACATCTGTTGTTGCCTTGAGTTGTTCATGTTGGCCATTCTGACAGGTGTGAGGTGGTATCTCATGGTGGTTTTGATTTGTATTTCCCTGATGATGAATGATGTTGAGCGTACTTCATGTGCCGGTTGGCCATCTGGATGTCTTCTTTGGAGAAGTGTCTATTCATGTCTTTTGCCCATTGGTTCACTGGATTATTTGTCTTTTGGGTGTTGAGTTTCATTTAGTAAATTGTTATTAAGGGCATCCATATTCTAGGCGTTTGGGTTACCAGGGGTGAACCCAAGAGAGCAGACACTCTATGGGAGGAGACAGACAATAATCAGGTAAGTAAGTACATGCTATAAAGCTTTATGTCAGAGAGGGATAGTCATCCTCACACATAATTAAATTATAATTCCAGCGACAGATGACTTCTATGAGGAAAATAAGACTATGGAGGCACAAGTGTCACACCTCCCCCATTTGCTCTATCCTAGAAATCTCTTGAGACAGATTTTTGGATTCTGTACCTGTCTTCATGTCTGTTTTCTTTCATGTACTTCTATTTCAATGGAGGGTTTTCTTTTAGTTTTTTTATTTTATTAAAACTTTTTTTTTAAGTTTATTCTGAGAGAGAGAGAGAGAGAGAGAGAGAGCACGTGGGAGCTGGGGAGTGACAGAGAGGGAGAAAGAGAATCCCAAGTGCAGAGCTCCACGCAGGGCTTGATCCTACAGCCATGAGATCATGACCTGATCTTACAACTGTAACATCATGACCTGAGCCCAAATCAAGAGTCAGACACCCAACCCACAGGGCCACCCAGGCGCCCTCAAGATTCTTTTCTTGTAAACCAGCGATCTATATGTGTCCATCTCTGGTTTATTTATTTATTTATTTTTTAAATTTTTCAACGTTTTTTTTTATTTATTTTTTTTTTGGGACAGAGAGAAACAGAGCATGAACGGGGGAGGGGCAGAGAGAGAGGGAGACACAGCATCGGAAACAGGCTCCAGGCTCTGAGCCATCAGCCCAGAGCCCGACGCGGGGCTCGAACTCACAGACCGCGAGATTGTGACCTGGCTGAAGTCGGACGCTTAACCGACTGCGCCACCCAGGCGCCCCTCTGGTTTATTTATTTATTTACTTCATGGGTGAAATGGCAGTAGCCTTTTGTGCCTCCTGCAAAAAGTGTTGTCGTTTCTCCGTCTGGTTCTGCTTTTCCAATAGCTCTGTTTTCCCAGGTGGGGAGTTCTTCCCTTTCTTGGGGATGGTTGCCCTTCCTTCACGAAGGGAGGGAAGTCCTTGTCAGCAGACTGTGTGACTCACGGGCTGTTAGCCTCCTGGCTTTGGGCAGGGGTGGGAAGGGCCGCCCTGCGGAATGCATTCTGGCCTGTTCTCTGCAAAGGTGCACGGCAGAATCGGGCTTTGTGTTGGGATGGCAAACAGTACAGCTAAGGCTTCGGAGGGGGGTAGGTACCCTCAGCTCCTCACAGGCAGTGGAGGGCACCCGGGCCTCCGGCCGGGGTCCCTCCTGAGAGTCGGAGAGCCCCCCACCGCGGCTGCTGCCCCTCCCAGGGCAACGGGGGCGGGGAAGGTTATGGAGAAGTCACAGGAGAGTGGCTACCTAGACCATACATCGTGAGGATTTTCGAAGAATAAACTTCATTCTAAAATAAACTTTATGGGGCGCCTGGGTGGCGCAGTCGGTTGAGCGTCCGACTTCGGCCAGGTCACGATCTCGCGGTCCGGGAGTTCGAGCCCCGCGTCGGGCTCTGGGCTGACGGCTCGGAGCCTGGAGCCTGCTTCTGATTCTGTGTCTCCCTCTCTCTCTGCCCCTCCCCCGTTCATGCTCTGTCTCTCTCTGTCCCAAAAATAAATAAACGTTGAAAAAAAAATAAATAAAAATAAAAAATAAAATAAAATAAACTTTATGATTTATTGAAATAATGGGAGCATACTGTCAAGAATTCACATAGCTTCCACGCCCGATATCCTTTATTTTAAGATCTTGTAAGAGTATGATGTGTTTGTTATAATTCAAGAATGAGTACTGATACGTTACTATTTTTTTGAAGTTTATTTATTTTGAAAGAGAGAGCAAGTGGGGGAGGGGCAGAGAGAGAGAGAGAGAGAGAGAGAGAGAGAGAGAGAGAGAGAATCCCAAGCAGACTCCACACCGTCAGTGCAGAGCCCAATGTGGGGCTTGAGTTCATGAACCATGAGATCATGACCTGAGCTAAAATCAGGAGTCCGATGCTTACCCGACTGGGCCACCCAGGTGCCCCCTGATCCATTATTATTAACTGGAGCCCATAGTTTATTCAGATTCTCTAAGTTTTTACCTAATGCCCCTCTTCTGGTCCGGGATCCCACCCAGGACACCCCCTTACAGACGAATATGTACTCTCTTTCATCGCTAGGACCAGGGGCATGACGGGGAGGTTACTTCACCATCTTGAAGGCAGTTTCTGTGGGTCAGGCTGGCCTCGGGGACTTGGGAATTACTTGGCCAGGGCATCAGATTGGGAGTCATGCTCTCAAGTCTCTGTCCAGGTGCCCTTCGACTTGTCTCCACCTTGGCTTAAGTCTGCTCATCTGTCAAGTGGGGACACTGGGCTAGTTTCGTCTGCACGGGTTGAGTCCTGGGCCAGATGTATGAATGAAGTTTTCTGATCCGTGCCGCAGGGTGGAGGCAGCCGGCAGGCCTCACGGTGTCCCACAGGGCAGAGCCGGGACTCAGATCTCCCCGAGCGCGACACGGGGGCTAACACTCTGATGTTGTCAAAGATCAGGGGCCTGTCCCTGCTTTGCTGCTTGTTTTTGTGTACTTAGGCAAGGCCCTCTTCAGCTCTGAGCCTCGGTTTACTCATCGGTAAAGGGCCAGCTGGTGGGAGGGTCCCTCTGGCTGAAAAAAGAACAGGTTGCCGTGGGGAGTGGGGAGTTCTGCCTTCGAGGGCGTGCAAGCTGGGCCGGGTGCCCCCGGTCGGTGTGCAAAGGCAG
The DNA here is from genome assembly GCF_007474595.2 of Lynx canadensis. Lineage (NCBI taxonomy): Eukaryota > Metazoa > Chordata > Mammalia > Carnivora > Felidae > Lynx > Lynx canadensis. The sequence goes on along the minus strand of NC_044308.2, from coordinate 141,507,935 downwards.
CTCCGACGGTCTTCCTGCTGGACTGGGAACCCAACCTCTGTGCCGGCTCACTTTCGCACACCTGGACCCTGCACCATTGCTTTCCTTTCCAGCTCATGCCAGGACTGCCTTTGGCCCTGGGCTGAGGGCGGTCTGCCAACTGTACCACAAGCCTGGGCCGTGGACTTCCAGGAGGCTGGAGGGAATCCCACCATTAGCACCTCCCCGCCTTGTGGCACCTTCAGCTGCCAGGCCAGTCTGCTACCCCGGCAGCTCCCAGGCCAGGCCAGGCCCTGGTCCTCAGGTCAACCGGCACTCCCTCCAAAGTTCGGAGGGAGCGAGAGGAAGAAGAGAGCAGAATCCCTGAAAAGGTGAAAAGGAAGAGCCCTGTGTCCCCCAGCCACCAAGCACTGGACCCTCTGTTTTAACAATGTCCGGGTTCTTCCGGGCCCCTGGGCCTTTGCACCTGCTGTTCCTGCCACCACCAGTGCCCTTCCCCTTTTCTGGCTGTTGACTCCTACTCATCCTCTAAGGCCCAATGCAAAAGACCCCTCTTCTGGACCCTGGCTAGCTACCCCTACCTGTGTCATGGCATGTATCACCCTGAGTCATAATAGGCCTCTTCCGAGCCTGTGTCCCTGTGTCCCTCGATTTTCCTGAAGGCAGGGGTGGGGCTGACTCACCCGAAAGAGGTTGTCACAGACACATCGTCTGCCCACTGCATTACTGCGTGAAAGGGCTGGGTAGGGAATCGGTAGGCGAGGGAGAATCGCTGTGTCTTTCCCGACCACCTTCCTTTGACTCGCACTGTCCCTTCCATTTAAGCTCTCGTCTCCTGACCCCCGGCCCCACCGGGAGGGGGCGCTGTCACAGGCTCGTCGGTGGGGGCAGGGGCGGCGGGAGCGCCGGTGCGTCTGGGCCACGGGGAGAGCTGGCGCTCCGCGGGGCGGGGCCTGCATGAAACCGGACGACCCGTCCGGGGCGAGCTAGGCGGGGGTGGGGGGGCGGGGGAAGCGAGCGCATCGGAAGGTCCCCGCACATCCTGGCGGCCGGGACTCCCGCGGGTGGCGCGCGGATAGTCCCATTTCGAGCCGAGGTAACCCGGGCTCGGCTCGGGGCGGCGCCCCAGCCCCGCGGTGCCCGCCCCCTCGCGCCTCCCGAGGCGCCCCGGCCCCGCCCCCGGCCCCGCCCCGCCTCGAGCGGCCGTCAGGTCCCCGCGCCGCGGCGCCGGCGGGCAGACAGGTGGAAGCGAGCGGAGCGGCGCGCCGCGCTCCGTGCTGCGCTCCGGGCCCCACCATGGGCAACTGCGCGGGTCGCACGGATTTCGAGTGGGTCTACACCGACCAGCCGCACACGCAGCGGCGCAAAGAGATGCTCGGTGAGCGCAGCTCGGCCCCTGCCGCGGGGTGGGGACAGCCCCGCGTGGCGGTCAGACGGCGCGGGCCAGCGGAGCCCCGGGGTTGCTCCTGCGCCGGCCCGGGTGCTCGGCGCGCACTCCTCCGCCCCTGCTTCGGGGAGGGTGGGAGCGCCACCTCTCCTCCTCCTCCAAGGGTCCCTGCCCCGGGTCCCCGACAGTCCCCCTGCCCGGGTCTGAAACTCCCCTGCGTGTCTGCCTCCGTCCTGGGGTCCAGGATCCGAGGACCCGAGCCCGGATCCGCGTGCCTGGGAAGCGCGTCTCGACTGTTGCGTGCCGGCTGTGGGACGCAAGCCACTCGCCGGGGGGTGAGGTGGGGGGGGGGCACACCGGGCGTGAACTTGGGGCGCGGCGACGTGGTGGGGCAGGGGTCCGCCCCCGGGGACCCTCCGTGTGCGGGATGCGCCGTCCTGCCCGCGAAGGCAGACCTCCTGGGTCCGCAGAGGCCGCTGAGCTCAGGGAGTTTAGGGCCGACTGAGCGCCTCGAAGGAAGCAAATGTGCAACGAGAGAGACACTTTTTTTTTAAACAGAGCTTATACCGAAGAACCCCATTTGCCCGTTCTGTCCTGTATTTTATAGCTTAACGCACGGTGGCCGCCCTTCGCTGTCATTTAGGGTCCTGCGAAGTCATTTTTACCAGCGTAGTCGCCGTCATTCCAGCCGGTGACTCCTTCTAGACCTGGGGTGCTCAGCCCTTCCCTGGGGATTGCAGGTTAAAGAGCCCGCCCCTGCCCAACAGCTTTCACTGCGTGCCACCAAGTCACGGCCACGGCACCAGGCCGGAGTCCAGCAGGGTGGACTTGCTCCCCTCCCTCCCAAGAAATGTCCAGGTCCCGGTTTCCCACGCCCTCGCCTACAGCTGGGGTTGGCAAACCTTTTAATCAGACCGGCCGGCCACGTGACACGTACTAGTTCACGGTGTTTAATTTGCAGTTTTTGGATGATTGTTTCCAACGTTTGATTGGACATTTTAATTTCTTCTGTTTTTCTCTTGGGATGGTCGTCCGCTTGTTGATTGTTGGAGTTCTTTGTATAGGAGGCTTTTAACTCTTTGTCCTACATGTTGCGCATATTTTTCTCCTTCACAATTTGTCTTTTGCTATCCCAGCAGCTTTTTTTTTTTTTAATGCGTTCACATGGATTGGCTTTTTTTTTTTTTTTTTTCTTTAGAGTTTTCCCTTTGGTGTCTTCCTGCCCCGCTCCAAGACTATGGAAATATCCATCTTACTACGTTTAAAGCTCTCAGACACCGGGTGTTGTTGAGTGGTTAGTGCATGGCTGTACTCTGTTGTGGCTGGGGGTTCATGGGCTCGAGACCCCTGGGTGGGTTTGTGACTTTCGTGGTTTTCGGCTGTGAGGCGAACAATAACCCAGCACTGTTGTGGTCTTACGTGTGGCGGAATCCTCTCCAACACCTGTGAACTGCTTGGGGGCGCTCAGGGGGGTCTTGGTGACTATCTGGTCCTGTGTCTCCCTAGAGGGCAAGTGTCTTGGCTGTTCCCACCGCAGGGCTGAGGCAGGGCTCCATTTCCTTCCCTTTCCCTGGCTGTCCCCTGCCTTGCCCTTATAAGAGCACCTGGCCCCAGGTGGAGAAGGCTGGGAGACATATCCTGGCCCACAGAGCTGCCTGGAGGGGTCCAGACACTCTGGGCTGCAGACTCACTTTCTGAATCTGCAAAATGGGCACAGCCATCTTGCCTGGCGTAGAGGGTGTGATGTTAAAAGGAGCCCTTGGAAGTTAAAAGGTGCCCAGTGTGGTACCCAGCACTCCAGGACATGAGAGAGAGAGAGAAGCCACCGGCCCTGGAACCATTAGAGGAAGCTTCCTGGACAAGGTGGCCAGGAAGGCTGGAAGGCTTGAAGAGAGGAGGTGATTTGGGCCAGTGCGGGGACAGCATCAGGTCTCGGGCTGACTCCCCGGGAAGCTTTGCTCATTCCCAGTTTGCACTGGGTGCTGTGGATTCCTCTGTACCGTTTCCTCCAGATGCTGTCTGGTTTTGAACCCATGAACTTGGAAGGTGCCATTTTCCCTCAGTCCCAGGCGTGTGATCCTGCCCTGCCTAGATGTCCTTCCTTCCTGCTCCGCCCCTCCTTGCTCTTTGGTTCTTTATTTTGTTTTACTGAAGTACAATATTATGTTAGTAAGTTTCAGGTGTGCAACATAGTGATTGAACCTTTGTATGCAGTGTGGAATCACCACCTCAGTAAACCTAGTTACCATTGGTCACCACACAAAATTGCTACAATTTTGTCCACTACAGTTTCCGTGGTGTACATTACATCCCCATCACTTATTTACTTTATAACTGGAAGTTGTACTTCTTAATTCCCTTCAGCCATTCCCCCATGTCCCTCCCCCTCTGGCAACCACCAATCTGTATGTATCAATCTGGGTCTTGTTTTGTTTTGTCTTTTAGATTCCACCCCACCTATAAGTGGAATCACGTGGTATTTGTCTTTGTCTAACTGATTTATTTCACTTAGCCTAATACCCTCTGGAGCCATTCATTCGTTGCAAACGTGTCGCAAAATTCCATTCTTTTTTTTTTTTTTTTAATGTTTATTTATTTTTGAGAGAGGGGAGAGAGAGAGAGAAAAAGAGAGAGAGAGAGCTGGTGCACAAGCCTGGAAGGGGGAGAGAGACAGAGGGAGACACAATCTGTTTTGTTTTTTTTTTTTAATGTTTATTTTTGAGAGAGAGAGAGAGAGAGAGAGAGAGAGAGAGAGAGAGACAGCGCTTGAGTGGGGGAGGAGCAGGGAGAGAGGGAGAGAGAGAATCCCAACCAGGCTCTGCACTGTTAGCATAGAGCCTGACCTGGGGCTCAAACTCACGAACCGTGAGATCATGACCTGAGCCGAAGTCAGTCTTAACTGACTGAGCCACCCAGGCACCCCAAAGTTTCATTCTTTTATGTGGCTGAGTAGTTTTGGATTATATATATAACACATTCTGTTCATCCATTCATCTGTTGACGGACATGTTGTTTCCATATATTTTCTTTTTTTTTTTTTCAGTGCAAACACGTGGTTTTATTAACGCACTGGGATAGGATCCATGGGCAGAAAGAGCTGCTTTCCATGTCTTGGCGATTGTAAATAATGCTGTGATGAACAGGGGAGCGCATATATCTTTTCGAATTAGTGTTTTCATTTTCTCTGGATGAATACTGAGGTGTGGATTTGCTGGATCATATGGTATTTCTAGTTTTAATATTTTGAGGACTCTCCATGCTGTTTCCCACGGTGGCTGCACCAGTTGGTGTCTCCACCGACAGTGCCCGAGGGCCCCCTTTGCTCTACATGGTCGCCAACACCTGTTGTTTCTTGTGTTGTTGATTTCAGCCATTCCCACAAGGCATTTCATTGCAGTTTTCATATTTATTTCCCTGCCGATGAGTGATGTTGGGCATCTTTTCATGTGTCTGTGGGCCATCTGGATGTCTTCTTTGGAGAAATGTCTATTCAAGTGCTCTGCCCATTTTTTTTTAAAAATTTTTTTTTTAACATTTTTTTATTTATTTTTGAGACAGAGAGAGACAGAGCATGAACGGGGGAGGGGCAGAGAGAGAGGGAGACACAGAATCGGAAGCAGGCTCCAGGCTCTGAGCCATCAGCCCAGAGCCCGACGCGGGGCTCGAACTCACGGACCGCGAGCTCGTGACCTGAGCTGAAGTCGGACGCTTAACCGACTGAGCCACCCAGGCGCCCCAACCTCGCCCATTTTTAATCAAATTTTTGTTTGCTATTGAGTTGTATCAGTTCCTTACATACTTTGGATATTAACCCCTTATTGGATATGTGACTTGTAAACATCTTCTTCCATTCCGCAGGATGCCTTTTTATGTTGTTGATGGTTTCCTCTACTGTGCAGAAGCTTTTTAGTTTGATGCAATCCCACCTGTTTGATTTTTGCTTATGTTGCCTTTACTTACTGCTGGTGTGAAATCCAAAAAAATCATCGCCAAGACTGATGTCAGGGAGCTTACTGCGTATATTTTTTTCTAGGAGCTTTTGGACAGCTGGCCTTGCATTCAAGTCTGTAATCCATTTTGAGTTTATTTTTGTGCATCGTGTAAGAAAGTGGTCCGGTTTCATTCTTTTGCCTGTGGCTGTCCAGTTTCCCCGGCACCATTAACTGAAGAGACCTTCTTTTCCCCACTGCATAGACTTGCCTTCTTTGTCGTAAGTTAATTGACCGTATGCGTGTGGGTTTATTTCTGGGCTCTCTATTCTGTTCCATTGATCCTGTGTGTCTATTTTTATGCTAATTTATACTGTTTTGATTACCACAGCTTTGTTAGTATGGTTTGAAATCCAGGAGCGTCATACTTCGTTTTTTTTTCTTCATTTGTTAATGTTTTTATTTATTTTTTGAGAGAGAGAGAGAGTGAGCGCGCGCGCAAGTTGGGGAGGGGCAGAGAGAGAGGGAGACACAGATTCTGAAGCGGGCTCCGGGCTCCGAGCTGTCAGCACAGAGCCCGACGCGGGGCTCGAACCCACAAACCATGAGATCATGACCTGAGCCGAAGTCGGACCCCCAGCCGACGGAGCCACCCAGGCGCCCAGGAGCGTGATACTTCTAATTTTGTTCTTTTTTTCCTCAAGATTGCTCTGGCTACTCAGGATCTTTTGTTCTTCCATAGGAATTTTTTTTTCTGTGTGCTTTCTCATTTTTATTTATTTATTAATATAAGTCATTGTCCAGTTGGCTGACATACAGCGTGTACAGCGTGCTCTTGGCTCAGTGGTAGATGCCCATAATTCATTGCTTCCTCACAACACCCAGTGCTCATCCCAACAGGTGCCCTCCTCAGTGCCCATCACCCTCTCTCCCACCCCCCATCAGCCCTCAGTTTGTTCTCTGTATTTAAGAGTCTCTTACGGTTTGCCTCCCTTCCTCTCTCTGTTTCCGTCCCCCACCCCATGGTCTTCTGTTAAGTTTCTCAAGATCCACATATGAGTGAAAACATATGACATCTGTCTTCTCTGCCTGACTGATTTCACTCAGCATAACACCCCCCGGTTCCATCCACGTTGCTGCAAATGGCAGGATTTCATTCTTGCTCATTGCCAAGTAGTATTCCACGGTATATGTAATCCGTAGACATTTTAGAATGGTTTGTTCTAGTTCTGTGAAAAATGCCCCTGGAGTTTAGTGAGGGCTCTTGCTCCATTCCATTTCCTGCAGGAGGCCCGGCCCCCGCCCGGCTGCCCTCCTGGACTTTGGCCTCCGCTGGGGACGGCATTCCTCTGGGATTTCCCTCCGAGGCTCCAACCCATCAGGTCCTTATCTCTCTGGGGAAGGTTGCAGGGCTCTAGAGCTCGGCCGTGGATTTCATCCTCAGCCCTCAGCCGTTAGCCATGTAAACCCTGGGCAGGTCAACCAACAGAGGAGCGAGTCGAGCCTTGGTGAGGTTAAAAGGGGTTGTTGTTCCTTCCAGAGTTGCTGGGCAGGTCAAATGAGGTGGCGTTAAGTGCTTACTTAGCCCAGCACTCAGTAATGGGTGGCTGCGATGATCTTTGCTCCTCTGGCACACAGGTGAGTTCTCCCCAAGGACAGGGAATGCCTTTGCATCTCTGCTCTCTGCCATCCGTGCTATTCCCAGCCGGAGAGAAATTCCGTGTGAAGCTGCTGGTGTCTCTCTCTATAGAAGAGACAGCAGAGCCGGGCTCAGAGAAGGCAGGTCACTTGCATAGGACCACACAGATCGCAGGCTGCAGGGGCCAGACTGGTGTTCCAGTCACGTCCCGCTTGGCCATGTGTTCCGGCCCCCGGCCCCACCTGGCCGCTGCGGCTCATGCCAAGCCCCGGGGGTGTGGGGGTGGGGTGGGGTGGGCAGCGGACGCTCAGAAAGATCCCAATCGGGGAGGGAGTCAGAACCCAGGAAGCCCTTGCCCGGAGCTAACCACAGTGCCCTTGGGGCAGCGCCAAAGTCTGTCTCCAGCTCCTGCCTAGATGGGGACATGCTCCTCAGGGCACAGCATCCTAAGAAAACGGGGGTCCCACGCAGCCCCCTAAGAGCCGTGTCTCCCGGGGCCACGCCTGAGGCTCCCTGTATTGTGAGGGCGGGATCCGAGCCAGCAGGACTGTGACCCGCCGCGGACCGGAGGCCAAGCCAGGCGTGGCAGGGGAATCAGAAGCTGGCTTTGGGTTTGTCTTTAAAAACAAATAGCTTTGTGATTTCTTTTTTCTTATGAAAACAGGGCACACACATGGTAAAACAAAACACACACAAAAATTCAAATAATCAAAGGAAAACAAAAGAGGAAACAAGGAAGTAAGACTCTTGGCAATTGTTGCATTATTTGCTTAGGCAAGAAACCCTTGCCGGGGCTTTCTCAGTGGCAAGTGGTGATTCCAGAACAGAGCTGGCTGAAGCTGGGGACGGGGGGAGTTTGTGACCTCTCCTCACCCAACCACAGAGACGCTGCAGGGGTGGGGGCAGGCAGGCCACAAGGCCCGTCTCTCCATGCCCCTCGTCCCCGCCTCGGTCACCATATAGGCCTTCTCCTCTGCCAGGCGGGCCGCAGGCAGCACCCGGGTTGGGTCCCCCCAGCTCTGAGATCCCACAGAAGAAAGAGAGCTGTCCCCCCTCCCCTCCTGCCCTGAGTAGCGGCCTGGCCTGGAGCCAGGTAATCTCTGGCCGGAGGGAGCCTCGGGTCCGGGGGCTGGTCAGCGGGCAGGGGGCTGTGGTAGGCAGGGGCCCCACAGTGTCGCGTCGCATCGTAAGAGCAGAGAGAAGGGGCTCTCCAAGGAAAGCAAGGGGTGCTGTGACCCTAAGTTGGGTGGGGAGGGAAGGAGGCATGCTGGGTATTTGGGTAGCACAGACGACAGGTGATCCCTAAGGGGTTACTCGGGGACCCTCTTTGACCCGATTACGTCCTCCCCTACCGAAATCCTCCAAAGGGTAAAATCTCACCTCTGCCCTGGCGCCTGGGGCGTCCCCATCTCTGGCCCCTGCCCTTTCCCCTTGCTTTTTGCTCTCTAGCCACTTTGTGGGACGCACCCCATCCGCTCATCTCCCTCTTCATGGCTTTTGCAAATGTTGTTCCCTCTGCTTGAATTCTTGTCCCCTATTCTTTATTTACTGAACTCCTGTCTCCTGTGCGTGCATGTGCTGGTGTTCTCTGGAGGGGATAAAAAGCCCTGGTTTGCAAGCCGGGCATTTGGCAGATTTCTGGACATATTTCTCTCATGGCCAATGTCAAGCTACCAGCAATCGGTGCTGAGCACGCATGTGGGAAGGGAGGAGTGTGGCTGGTGCCTGCAGCACAGACCTCTCCTCTAAGCCCCCGTCTGTTGTCCTTGCCCCTCCTCCACCCCCTGGGGGCCGCTTGTACCCTGTCCTGGCCTGTCCTGTCTCTGCCTTCCTGACATTGACGCTCTCTACGTGTTAAGTCACTCGTGCAGTTACCCAGCCGGTCAGGGGTCAGGCAGACCTCTGACCCATGGCTGCACCAGCCGGGGCCTGTCTTCCACCCTCCTCTGTCCCCGGGGCCCGAGGAGAGCCACTGTCCCTGACAGACAACTCACGAACAGGTGCCAGCTCTCATTTCCAGCCTCCACACCGAGGCATGTGCCCTGGCCTCCTCCACCTCCCTAACTCCTTGCTCGTTAATTTGTACCAGCTTTTATGAGGTGCGATTTACATGTCGTAAATTCCTTCATTTGAAAGGCACAGGCCAATGACTTTACTGAAGTTACATAATCCAGTTTTGGAGTATTTTCATTACCTGCAAGATGGCTTGCGAACAGGTGCAGTCACTCCCAGGTTCTTACATCCAGACTCTCCATCTTTCGGATTTCCACCCTGATGTCATGCATGGGTGTGTGTGTGTGTGTGTGTGTGTGTGTGTGTGTGTGTGTGTGTGTCCTTCTTTTGGGACACACTATATACGTGCCCTGGAAGGGCAATGCCCCACCCCTGCACAGCCTGGGAACCCCTCCCATCTCCAGGATCTGGGGCCTGGCTGCCAAAGACCTTCAGCAAATATTTGTCAATGGACAAAAAGCAGGTTTAGTGAGATGCAGGTGAGGAGGCGGGTCTGGTGGCTCCTGAAGGCACTTTGGGTCACTTTCTACATTGTCTGCGCCGAACCGGGTCCCCACAGTGCCTCCCGCACTGACCAGACAGGGTTATTAGACTTGCCTTCTGGCTCTGGAAGGGAAAAGGAGGTGGGGGTCACTGAGGGAAGGCCACTGAGCCAGGGCAGGGCCACAAGGAAGCTGTTTAGGAAGGAGGGGATTATGAGGGCTTTAGGCGCCTTTGTTGGGAGGGTAGTCAAGTTACCGCGGGCGGCGACGTGAGGGAAAGCGCTCTGGGCACCGGGGTGGGAAGCAGGTGGACAGCATGAGTTGCTGTGTGCCGTGGAATGTTCTAGACTTGGGAGCACTTAGGCGATGAGAGGCAGTGGCCAGGACCTCCCCTACGGCCGTGGAGACTGTCACGCGGTGGGGTTTGGGCTCCTCGGGGAGGTGGTAGGAACATGTCGTCCCAGATGGTGCCAGGCCTGGCACGTGGAGGGGCACAGTGTCGGCAGGAGGAAGCCTCGCGTGCTCCTGGGGGCCCTGCCCGAGGCCAGCAGTCGGCAGGGGGAGGGAGGGGGAGCCCGGGCGGCCTTGGGACCTCCTCGGCTACCTCTGGAGGCTGAGGGCCCAGCAGCGTTTCTCAGGAGAAGTTTCCATGGTGACGCCGCTCCAGGGGGCTGGTGTGGGGGCACTTTGGGTCCCGCGGGCCCATCCTCCCGCTCCGCTCTCTGGGTCCTGCGAACACGTCTGTCACGCGTGTAGATCCGTGCGATGCATGTAAACGAACAGTTCTGCTGGAGCCAGGCTTCCCCACACTGGGTGCCCTGGGGAACCCCTCCGCGCGCTCACAGCCCCAGCACGGTCAGAACCAGCACCTTCAAGGTGGACAGTGACAAGCTGGCCCAGAGAGGGACAGAGCCGGTCCCTGTGCGGTAGAGCCGGTCTCCCGAGCTGGGACCAGGGTTTTCTCTGGGTGCTTTGCCCTGGCAACGACGTAGCCCGGTCCCGGGAAGAGGCTCCCCCTGGGGGGCTGAGGCCCCTCAGAGCGCTCTTTCTGGCTCTCCGGTTGGCAGGGAGGGGACGGTGCTCTGGAAATCAGGCAGCTGTTTCACCTTGTGGGGGGACCCCTGCTTCCTCGTCTCTGCGGTGGCGGGATGGCCCCCTCCGGGGCAGGGTGGTGAAGGCCGGATCCCCGTGTGTCAGATTCCCCGCGTGGCGTACCCGCCGATGTCCCAGCCCTCACCCGGGCCCCTGCGTGCATCCTGCGGGCCTGGCGGTGGGGGTCCCCAGGCCAAGTCTCAGCACTGTCACCCTCTTTCCCGGCCTGCCTACACCTCAGACCCTCCTTTCCGCGTCAGGGCTGGGCAGTGGGACTTCTAAGGACGGCTGTTGTTGGTGGCTGCTTGCCCAGTTGCCTTGGGCCGTGCCCGCCCCGGGCTGTTGCTGGAAGACATTCGCATGGGTCTGTTTGTCTCTGGTTCCAGGTGGCCGTCCAGGCGGGGCTCCGGGCTGCCTGTGGAGCAGAGAGCCCCCGAAGCATGCGGGGCCTGGTCCAGCTCCTGTGGTCTCTGAGCTGGAGGCCTGAGTCGTCAGGGCCCCCCCCAGCCCGACCCCCGCCGCCATCAGTTGGGGTCCCACCGTGGGGAAGGGCCTGGTCAGGCTGGGCCAGGCTTGGATGTCCAGCCAGGGCTGCGGCTCCTCGTGGGAGCTGCCAGCAGTGTGGGGTTCTCTGCCTCGCCTTTGGGCATCCCCCTCTCTTGGGGCCCAGAGAACGTGGAGCCCAGGGCTGTGTCCTTCCCTGAGCCCCTGGAAGAGGCCCCCGCTCCTACAGGGCCAGCACCCCCTTGCCTGCTCCGTGAGCCCCGCCCCAGCATCTCCGTCCTCTCGTTCTGCTGTCCGCGGGTGCTTTCCTCCTTCTCCTCTTACCCCCCAGCCAAACTTCCCTCCGTCCCCCATGCCCCCCATGCCCGCACTCATCCTGTCCCCCGCATCTCCCTACCCCACTGCCATCTTGCCCCTGGCTGTGCTGGAATGGCTCCTGCTGAGGCCGCCATGACCTTGCTAAGTGCACTGGGGGCACCTGTCTTGTCTTCCTGTTCATGGCCCCTCCTTGGCTAGACACCTCCAGCCCGTGGCTTCAGTTACCCCGCTCCATACGGTGCCCAGTGACGTCCACCTCTGGTCCTGAGTGGCCAGTGGTCCCCAGAGCATCTCCTCTGGAACCGGGAAGCTCTGGAATTGAAAAGTCAGGTATTTGAGGTTTCCTCGAGTGAGGCTTGAGTTTTCTCACGATGGGAAGGTCCAGAGTAGCCCCGCTCCTAAGGTGGGGCCCAGCTCCCTGACTGTGGTCTCTGAGCCCTTCTGGTGCCTCGCCCCACATACACTTTCAGCCAAGGCCCCTGGGCTCTGCCTTCTCCTTGATGGCTGCTGGGCCCCTCCTCCCCACACTGTGTCCAGGAAGCGCCTCCCGGCAGGTAGTGGAGGTGATCTGGGGCTCACGTGCTTGGCCCCTTGTAGGCATCGCCCCTGCCCTGCCTGGAGTCCAGCTGGGACATCGGCCCCACTTTCCAGGCTTCCAGCAGGATGGCTGGACCCCGTGACCCTCCCGGCCCGGGAGCGCTGGGCTCGTTCTCGTAGGTCAAAGCAAGCTGGGCCAGATCAGCCTCCAGGAGCAGCACCCGAGCCCCCCCATAGGTCAGAAGTAGGATGTTTTTATTCTCAGATCAGGAAACCGCATTTAATAGCAATAAGACAGCTCCCAGGGCCCGGAGCCGTCATCCCAGCCTCACTGCAGCCCCGGGAGGCAGGTAGGAGTATCACCCCATTTCTCAGATGTGCGGACAAGGGTGGGCAGGTAGTGTGGCCGCCTGGGCTGGGGGCAGCCGAGGATTTGGGACACTGTCAGGTAAAGGAGAAGGGGCACCGGGCTCCCCGAAGGTGGGCTCGGCAGGGGTGGGTCCTCAAGGGTGCGCTCCTTTGCTCCCCACAGGTAGGACTCGCTGTCTTTGTTCGACAGGTGGGGCATCTGGCGCCCACTGTCCGAGGTCACAGCTGCCTCTGAGGAGCACGGGACTGGCCTGTTTGCTGGCCTTGATCCCAGAGCTGGGGTCCTGGTCCCCAGTGTCCCCCAGCTTGCCAGGCTGCTCACCTGGTGCCCACGCTTGGCCTCCTTCCAAGGGGAAGCATGGGAACTAACCCTGTAGAAGCTGGTGGCCTTCAGCTTCCTGGGTCAGCTCTCGCGTGTGCCTTGGCAGGTGCCGGCCAGGCCGCTGGTTGCCCGGGGGGGAGGGCTGGTGCCCCGGGGGCCGCCCCTCGTAAAAGGGAGGCTGGCGGAGAGCCCTGTGACCTGTGACCTGGATGTCCCGACCTGACATCCAGCTGTGCAGAGGTTAGGGGGACTCTGTGGTGTCCCCGGCCCCGGGCCGTGGGTGAGCGTGTCGGCTGATGGCTGAGGTGGCCAGAACTTCCTGGCCGTCGTGAAGACCTTTCTTCTTTCTCCGGCTTCACCTCATTGTGGCTGCTGGATTCCCAGCTCCCAGTCCCCCCCCACTCCCTCCACCAACATCCCCCCGCCCCCCAGCACTGGTCTTCCCAGGAAGTACAGGCCTGTGTTCTGAAGTGTCGCCTGTCACTCTGACCCCCTCTTGGGAGAGGAGCAAGCTTGGACGAGGCCTGCCCCTTGTCCCCCCTTCTGCGTGGGGCCCACACGGCAGTCCCCGCTCCCAGGCTCGGGTCCTTTGGTCTCGTGCCCACCTGGGGGGAGAACCTGGGCGAGCGCAGTGCTGGCTCATCCCCCTCCGGCCCTCAGGGGCAGGACCGAGTGTGAGTGGCCCCGCGCCCAGCGCCAGACGTCAGGGCAGAGGAGGAGCGGACCCGGGTGGCTGGCCCAGCCGTGCGGCTTCCTCCTCCCTGGTCCCGGTGCCGGGTGAGTTTTCTTGGGTGAGATTTCCACAAACCGGGGGGCTTCGAACACCACACGTGTTCTCTTGCAGTTCTGGAGGTCACGAGTCTGACACGGGTCTCGCCCAGCTGATGTGAGGGTGTCCCAGGGCCGTGCTCTCCCTGGGGGAGAATCTGGTTCCAGGCCTTTCCAGCTTTGCAGGCACCTGCACCCGCCTCCTCCAGCGCCACCTTCACACCAGCAGGGGCCGGCGGAGCCCTTCTCGGCGCCCCCGGGACCCCCTCTCCTGCCTGCTCCCCCACGGGTAGGGCCCTGGGATGACGCTGGGCCGCCGGAAGATCCAGGGTCATTCTCGTGTAGTAAGGTCCGTTCCTAGTAACCTGACTGCCCTGTTCGCCCTTGCTTCTCTCTTGCTGTGTCGTCAAACCTACTCGCGGGTTATGGGATTGGGACGTGGGGGGCTGTGGGGGGCTGTCATTCTGTCCCCCCGCCCCCCCGTTGCCGGCATCTCCCTCCATCTTGTGAAGGGGTTCTCCTGGCTTAAGGTGGCAGGGCCTTCGCACTGCCATCCCGAGGACTCCTCTGCCCGCGTGCACCCCACGGGGCCTCTGACTTTTGTGGGGCGGCCCAGTCACCTCCCGCAACGCAGGCGGAAGCTCAGCGGCCGCTAGGCAACGCGGGCCGGCCCCCGGGGTGAAGGCAGTCCCCCGTGTCCCATTTGCACAGCGGCAAGCCTCTGTGGCCGTGTTTGGCGACCTGCTCCTTAAAGCTGGCCTCCCCGGTGCACCAGGCGGTCATCCCGACTGCAGGCTGGTCGGCGTGCCCGCCGTGGCCGCTCAGCCGGAGCTGCCCCGTGCCTTATCTGTTAGTCCTGCCGGTGACCCTGGCCGTGGTTCAGCCGCGGAGGCTTGCGGTCGAACCAGCCTGCCCAGAGCCGGGACTGTAGTTTCGTTTTTTTGTTTTTAATGTTCATTTATTTTTGAGAGGCAGAGAGAGACAGCATGAGCGGGAGAGGGCAGAGAGAGAGTGGGGGGGACCCAGAATCCGAAGCGGGCCCCGGGCTCCGAGCTGTCGGCACAGAGCCCCGCGTTGGGCTCGAACCCACCAGCCGTGAGATCGTGACCGGAACCGAAGTCGGACGCTCAACCGACCGAGCCGCCCAGGCGCCCTGAGCTGGGGTTGTTTTTCTTAACCTTTTCCTTATTGTGAAATACACGTAACGTACCGTTTGCCGCTGTAACCACGTTTAGGTGCCTGATCTGGTGGCAACGGTTGTGTGCCGTTGCTGTTTCCGAAACCTTTTTGGGGCTCCCAACAGACCCGTCACCGCTCCCCCCCCACCCCTGCGACCCCCTCCCCAGCCCCTGCTCACCCCTCCCTTCTGTCTCTATGAACTTGCCTGTTCTCAACGTTCGTGTCAGTACAGTCATAAACCACACGGCCTCTGTTTCTGGCTTCTTTCCTCAACGTCGTGTCTTCAAGGCTCGTCCATGTTGTAACCTGTGTCAACATTTCCTCCCTTTAAAAAAATTTGGTTTTGCAGCGCTGGTAGTTCACCCGGGAGTCCGTTTCAGGGAGCAGGATTAGGGAGTCGGCATTGTGAAACAGAGGTGTTTCGGAATTTTTTTTTTTTAAATTTTTTTTTTTAACGTTTATTTATTTTGGGGACAGAGAGAGACAGAGCATGAACGGGGGAGGGGCAGAGAGAGAGGGAGACACAGAATCGGAAGCAGGCTCCAGGCTCCGAGCCATCAGCCCAGAGCCCGACGCGGGGCTCAAACTCACGGACCACGAGATCGTGACCTGAGCTGAAGTCGGATGCTTAACCGACTGAGCCACCCAGGCGCCCCTTTCGGAATTTTTTAAATTGAGGCATAGTTACATATAACACGATACTAGGGTCAGGTGTACAACAGGAGGACTCGGTGTTTGTATATGTTGCAAAAGGATCGCCACAGTATATCTCCTTAACATGTGTCACCACGGGTGCTTACAGACACTTTTGTCGTTAGGTTCCCGAATGGAAGAAGATCTACTTTCGAGGCGAGTTTCAAATCTACAACAAGGTGTTATCAACTATAGTCACCGTGGCGGCCACTGCACCCCTGGGACTCGGTTGTTCTTCGACTGGAAGTTTTGTTCCTTTCGATGGCTGAATGATATCCCACCGTGTGGCCAGCCCCCTTTTTGTTTAGCCGTTCATCTGTTGTTGGACACGTGGGTTGTTTTCCGCCTTTGGATGCTGTGACTAGTGTGCTGGACATTGGCGTACGGTGGACATTGGCGTACGGGTCTCGTGTGTGTCCCTGATTTAAGTTCTTTGGGGTACCTGTTGAGAAGTGAAATTGCTGGGGCACACGCTAAGTCTACATTTAGCTCTTTGAGGAACCGCCCAACGGTCTTCCACAGCGCCCGCGCCATTTTGCATTCCCACCAGCAGTGCACGAACAAGGACTCCAGGTCGGCCCCTAACTCTTGGTATTAACTGTTTTATTACAGCCATCCTAGCGGGTGTGTAGCGTGTCTCATTTGTGGCTCTGATTTGCATTTCCCTGATGGCTGACGTGGAGCATCTTTTCATGTGCTAATTGGCCAGGTGCACGTCTTGGGAGAAATGTCTGTTCAGGTCACTTGCCCATTTCAAATTGGGTTGTCTGTCTTTGTTGTTGAGCTGTAGGAGATCTTTATATATTCCGGATATTAAACTGTCATCTGGAGCGAGGGTCTGAACCTGCTCCGAATGCCGCTCTCTCCCACCCCCCGGGGAATCTGGGGCCCTTGTGTTCCCGTTGAGTGGAGCTGAGGTTTGTCACCCGTCGCTTGCCTTGCCTGCTTGTTCCCAAGTTCTGTTTTTATACTTGTGCTGTGACCACTGTCCTGGTGGTGTCCTTGGCCGAGCTTCAGGGAGAGGGGTCCCAGGATCAAAGGGCCCGGTGGCTTTGTGAAGATTGGAGGCCTGAGGGCTGGCACTGTCCCAGAGGTGGTCCCTGAGTGCGGGGGGCGGGGGGGCGCAGCTGGTGTAAGTGCTGCCTGGGGGGAGACTCTGTTGATCTCTGGGCAGAGGTGGCCTGCTGTTCTAGGACTTGGGAACTCCAACGCCCCCCAGCATCTCCGGCAGATGAAGGCTGTTTGCGTTCGTGGAACCAGGACTGTTCTGTGGGGACAGATAGCCTGTGAGGCATGTCACACCCTTGCCATCACATGCTGGGACACCAAGGTCCAGAGAGGGTGGGAACACACCTCTGGCCACACAGCAACATCCAGACTAACCCCAAGATGGGCTTGTAGTGTGGCCTCTTGGGCAGGAGGATTTTGAACCTGAGTCTCCCTTCTGCCTGGGGCAGAATCCCTTTGCCCATGTTGTTGTGTTTCTCTTTGCATACTCCCAGGGACAGGCGGCTCACCACCTATGAAGCAGACTGTTCGATCACTGGGTGGCTCTGACAGCAAGTTCTGTGGGCTGGGAGGAGGGTGGAGGGGCCTGGCCATGGGGGCCGCGGAGGGGGGGCTGAGCCGAGCTGTCACATCCTTCTCTTCTGAGCACAAAAGGGAAGTGGCTTCCTGGGTCAGTTAGAGGAAAGGGCTGGGCAGGATTTACCCTTCATCTGGCCGGTTCCAGTTGGGGCCCAGCCTCTGTTGTGGTCCTGGGGACGCTGTTCATGTGCCAGCCTGTGGTTGGTGAGCCCGAGGCTGCCCGGAGACTGGCACCGGCTGTCCTGAGCGTGCCTGGGATAAACCCCTGTTGTCACTAGCCTCAGTTTCCAGATCTGTGCTCTGCCTCTGAGGGCCTGTGTGCCCTGCCCTGGGAACCAGGGGACAGAGCAGACCTGAGGAGCACTTGTCACCCTGAGCATGTGACAATCACTGGTGCTGTCCCTCCCCATCCCTGGACACAGCACCAGACTCCTTACTCGCCCACCCCCACCCCCCGCCACAGAGCAGTCAGGGAGGCTTCTAGAAGGCATTCTCCCCCTTTCCCTCTCCTGCCCCCCACTCTTGTGCTGTCCCTGCTGTGTCTGGCTGCTTGTTGGCTGGAAGGCCCTCCCCTGCTTGGCCCACTCTCACTGTCATTGTCCTTTTCTTTCCTGTAGAACAAAATACAGAAAAGTACCAAAGTTTCTATAACAAACACCCCCCACCCCAAATGAACGCATTCACCATTTTATCATGTTTCCTTCAGATCTTGTGTAAGAACCGCAACACTGGCGACAAAGCCAGGGCCCTCTGTGTCCCCTCCCCTGCGCCCTCCGAGGTTCCCTATGTGCCTGGGCGACACGTGCACCGCGTCCCTGGAGCCTCTCGGAAGCCCCCCCCCCCCCCCCCCCCCCCCCACAGCCATGTGCCGCTTCCATTTCGGGCACTACGTTTCTGTGACCTGTGCTGACGCCTGCTCCTGGGCGGGCGGCAGAGACCCCCACCCCGGGAAGTCCCGCGGGAGCCCCCAGCTGGTGGGGGAGGCAGGTCGGCTGCCTCCGCGGGCCCCCCCTGCCCCCGAAGGATCGATCCTAGGTCCCCAGACGCAGGGCCACGCCTTCGAGTGACCCCCGCCCCCTCCCCCCCCCCCCCCCCGTGGCTGCTGGAAGGAGGGAGGGAGGGCTGGCGGGGGAGGGGGAGGCCCGGCCGCGTGGCCACACCCCCCTCACTTGTCTCCTCCGCCCTCCCCGCAGCCAAGTACCCGGCCATCAAGGCCCTGATGCGGCCCGACCCTCGCCTCAAGTGGACGGTGCTGGCGCTGGTGCTGGCGCAGCTGCTGGCCTGCTGGCTGGTGCGGGGCCTGGCGTGGCGCTGGCTGCTCTTCTGGGCCTACGCGTTCGGGGGCTGCGTGAACCACTCGCTGACGCTCGCCATCCACGACATCTCGCACAACGCCGCCTTCGGCACGGGCCGCGCCGCGCGCAACCGCTGGCTCGCCGTGTTCGCCAACCTGCCGGTGGGGGTGCCCTACGCCGCCTCCTTCAAGAAGTACCACGTGGACCACCACCGCTACCTGGGCGGCGACGGGCTGGACGTGGACGTGCCCACGCGCCTCGAGGGCTGGCTCTTCTGCACGCCGGCCCGCAAGCTGCTCTGGCTGGCGCTGCAGCCCCTGTTCTACTCGCTGCGGCCGCTGTGCGTGCACCCCAAGGCCGTGACCCGCATGGAGGTGCTCAACGCGCTGGTGCAGCTGGCCGCCGACGCCGCCATCTTCGCCCTCTGGGGGCTCAAGCCCGTGGTCTACCTGCTGGCCAGCACGCTGCTGGGCCTGGGCCTGCACCCCATCTCGGGCCACTTCGTGGCCGAGCACTACATGTTCCTCAAGGGCCACGAGACCTACTCCTACTACGGGCCCCTCAACTGGATCACCTTCAACGTGGGCTACCACGTGGAGCACCACGACTTCCCCAGCATCCCGGGCTGCAACCTGCCCCTGGTAGGGGCGCCCCAGTGGGGCGGGGGGGGGCTTGGGGGCGCTTGGGGGGGCGGGAGGGGCCGCACGGTACAGGCGAGGGCCCGCTGGCTGCGGAGTGAGGGGGTGATTTCAGGGAGGGCAGGGGCTCGAGGGGCATTTCACCGTTTAGCGAAACGGTTCCTGGGCTGTATGTCCTGGGGCGGGCCACTCGCCCTCTCTGTGCCTGGGGGGGGGCAGCACAGCCACGCTGCGTGTGACACACCTCCCGTTCCTGGCCCCTGCCTCCCTTGTCCCTGCTCGTTTCTTGTCACTGCCCTGTGGGCCTCCAGGGCGCCCTGGTGGCACAGAGAGGATGGGGTGGGCCTTGCCCTTTGTGACCCAAGTGGCTCGGCCTGAGCTGCTTCCTCCGCCTTGGGAGCCCCCCTGGGGGGAATTTCGGGAGGAGGGAGGAGGGAGGGAGAGAAGGAGGGGGAGGGGAACGAGCGCCCCTCTGGCGCTGGGGGGCTAGAAAGAGACCCGAGGCGCAGGGTGGCCGGAGGAGGCATCCATCGGTGGGGAGGACGTCGGAGTGTTTGAGTCTGTGCGCGTGCCTGCGTGTGCAGATGTTTGCGCGTGTGGCTGAGCATGTCGCCACACGGACGCGCGTGTGTGTGTGCATGCGGTGAAGTGGGAGCACTCGTCGGGGCGCGTGGGTGTTTGTGCCCTGGCCGCGTGACTCTGGACTCCCGACGGCCCGAGTGCCCGGCCCGGGGGGTGCAGTCCCGCCCTCCCTCACCTCCCCCTCCTCTCCTGCCGCTGCGGCCGAGGTCCGGCTGCGTGCCGGGCACCAGGGCAGCATCTCCCTTCGGCCTCGCCACAAGCCCGTGCAGCGAGGACCCCCGTTCCCCATTATCCGCATTTCACACACGAGGCACAGGCTCAGACAAGGCCGGGGGGGTGGTTCCCTGCCTCAGGAAGTAGCAGAGCCAGAATCTGGACCCAAGGTGGTCACAGAAGCACGTGTGGCCGGCTCGCTGCGAGCCTTTACTTCTCCCACTGCTCACGCCCCGTGCGGGCCACCTGGTCTCTCGAGCCGGGTCGTCAGCTATAAAGCGGGCCTTGAGCGCGGGCGCGAAGGGCATCCCCTGAAGTTGGCGGGCGGTGGAGCGGCGGTGTGCCCATGCGGCCGGGAGTGCTTCCTGGAGGAGGCGGGCTGAGGGTGTGGGTGCCGAGGGGGCAGGAGGCTAGAGGGAGCGGTGTGCGCCATTTGGGAAATGGGGACTGGTGAGGCTGAGAGGAAGGCAGGTGATGGACGGGGGCCTGGTGGGAGCCGAGGCCAGAGGGTGTGGGGGACGGGAGAGGGCACAGGATGCTGGGCGCGAGGAGTGTGGGCACGACGGTGGCTCAGCCGAACTCGCGCCAGGCTTCGTCTCAGAACCCCACAGGCGCTTGAGGGACGAAAGCTGGGCCACCTGGGGCCCCGGGGGCAGAAACTTGGCATGAGCTCCGCCAAGGGGAGGCCGCGTTTTTAAGCGCTCACCCCCATTTAGGGCAGGGGGCTCTGCCAGCGGCCCCTTCGCCTCAGGCAGCACTCTGGCTGAGCTAGACGTGGGTACCCTGGGCAGTGACGGGTGTGTGTGTGTGTGTGTGTGCGCACGCGTGTGCATGTGTGTGGCAGAGAGGCGTGCCCCAGCCTGCGACCTCTGACCCTGCCCGCCCCCTCTGCAGGTGCGGAAGATCGCACCCGAGTACTACGACCACCTACCGCAGCACCACTCGTGGGTGAAGGTGCTCTGGGACTTCGTGCTCGAGGACTCCCTGGGGCCCTACGCCAGGGTGAAGCGGGTGTGCAAGCTGGCGGAGGAGCGTCTGTGAGCCCGGGGCGGAGGACCCAGCGGAACCCGGGGGCCTGCTGCCCCGCCCCGTCCCCCCCTGCTGCAGAGCGGGTTGTCACTGCCCACCCCACCCCCAGCCCAGTGCCCAGAGCTGCTTTCGCTGCATTTGGTTCCCGCACTGACCGCGGTCTTGTCCCCCAGAACCCAGGACTGCATCCGGCCACAGCGGGCACACATGCAGCCTGGAGAAGCTTGGTCCGCACCTGCACCGTCGACCCAGGCCAGGCCCTCCTTTCCTGGGCCTCGGGGACGGAGGCCTGGCCCTGCCCTGGGTGCTCTGTGCCGCCTCCACCGAGCTGACGTCCCTGGTGTTCCCGTGCCCTAAACTCAGTTCGGTGTTTTGTTTTCACATCCACAGACCGTGCTTCCCAGGGGCGGCGTGGTTCCAGCCCAGCCTCAGACTGAGGCCCCCCCCCCCCCCCCAGCCGGACCCTGCAGGCCTCAGGCCTGTGGATCTCCTTCCCGGCCGGCCCCGGCTGCACCCCGCCTGCTCTCCGGCCTTGGGGACTGCGGCCGCTTCACGCTGTGTGCTTAGCACCCCTGCGGTCCTGCCTTTGTGAGTGGCCCCTGCACATCCTGGGGCTTGGGGGATCCACGTGGCCCTGAAGCCCCTCGTTAGCGGTCTTCCCTCCTCTCCAGCCCGGCTGAGTGTGGACACTGCCCCCCTGAGCTGTGCTCCCGCCCCACCTCGAGGCTCTGGCCTGAGGGAAGCCCTCCCTGACCCTAGAGGTTTTAGCCCAGACAGGGTGGAGTCTGTCTCCCGGAGCGACTCCCCAAGGACTTGAGATCTTCATAAATGGGTGCCGCAGGCCAGATGCACGGAGGGGAGACATGTGACTGGGCAGACAGGTGGCTGCCCGAGTGAGCCACGGCCCTGAGGGAAGCAGGCTGGTGTCCCTGGTGGTGGCCCTGTCTTTACTGGTGGGGGCACGGCCCTTGGCCCTTGGGGGCTGCAAGGGGTGGGGTCCTGGTCTCCCAGAGGCAGGCAGGCAGCAGGAGGGGTGCCTAAGGCTGGGGAGGCTGAGGACCCCCCCTCCCTCCCGCCGCCGTGGGCACCGCTGGGCCCTGTGAGCTGGCCCAGGAGAGGGAGGAGGGCTGTCAGGAAGGCACGTGGCAGCTCCCAGGGCCCGAAACCTGGCCGGTGCTGCGCAAGGACTTCCTGCCCGGGACTGGGAGTGGCCTCATGTGGTGCCAGGCACCCCTGTGTCCGAGAACGGTCTGACACCGGGATGGCCCTGGGAAGAGGCCCGGGCCCCGGGGCTGTTGTGTGAGGCAGCGCAGCATGGCGGGAGTACTTTGAGCCCGGACGGGGCCCCTCCCTGTGCAAACAGGCTGGCCCGAGCCAGGTGAGCGCAGCCCCTCCCGCCGCCGGCCTGGGGACTCCTCGGGGCCTGCCAGCCCACCTGTCCGCAGAGCTGTCCCGAGGAGGAGACTGTCACCACCTGCCAGCTCCCCGCCAGACCCCAGATGACAGGATCAGTGGGCCTGGAATCTGTCGCCCTGGGTTACAACCAGAACCACTGCCGGCCCTGGGGGCTGCTCACCTCCCGACAGAACCATCCGGCTCCTGTCCGCACGGTTGTTGGGAGCACTCGAGGAGACGGGGGTGGGGGGGTGGGGGGGGTGGTCCAGAGCCCGGCTAGAAAACAGCAGTCCCCTGTCATCAGCCGGACGGCGGGCCCCGCCTCCTCCCCTCCCACGAGGCCCCCGCAGGATGGCTGGGCACATTGCCGTGCCTGTGGTGGCCGTGAGATGGTCCAGGATTCCAAGGCCTGGCCACTGGCCGGGGCCCTGCTCCCGGCACAGGGTCAGACCGTCTCTGGCTCGGAAGGGGAACGTGTGAAGCGCTGGCATATGCCTCGGGCGGGCGTGCGGGCCAGGGCGGTGGTCCTTCCTGGAGGATGCAGCCTGCCTCACTCTCCTACTGCCTCGCGGAGCCCAAGCTGCCACTCCCGGCCCTGCGGTCAGGACGCACGTGGAGTCTGAGGTTGCAGCGTGGACGGCACTCAGGGCCCACCCCTGGGGGAGACCGTCGCGGGCCGGCTGGAAGCGCGCGAGCTGCCCCGGCCCCCGCTCCCGCCTTCCCCGTCTGCATTCAGCCTGGCTACCGGCCGAGGCCTCTGCTGGCCCCTCTGCTCCCCCGAGGGACGGCGTCCTCAGCCAGGAGCGGCCGGAGCCTGCGCGGGAGAGTGAGCCGGAGCCAGGGGTGTGGACAGTAAGCGTTTATTAGCACGTGGACACAGACACCGCGGTGCGTGGACAGACTTCAACCACCACGACGCTGGGGACCGCTCGCCGCTGACCGCATCACCTAGGAGAAAACTCGGAAACCATCTAATGAAGCGTGTGATCTGGGGAGTCCTCTATAAACCAAAGAAATGTACACTTAAATAGGCAAATATAAAATACAAAAAAGGCGAGTAGACCGGTGCCGTGTCAGGTAGAATCTAAAAAAATCCAGAAATTGGAACTTGTTTCCTCATTTTGATACTCTATCACGCGTTAACACTCGTAACTGGAGCACCTCCCAGCGTCGGTGAGCGCTCGCAGGCGCTGGAGGCCTGGGGCCGGCGGCTGGGCTCCTCGCTGTGTCCCCGCCGGCGGGTGGCCTGGGGTCTCTGTCGGCGGCGGTGGCAGCGGGGGCCGAGGGCACTATGAGGTGCTGATCCCACTCAGCTCCTGCCTGATGGCTGAGGGACGGGACAGGACAGGCTCAGGCACAGCAGGGACGAGCCCTGATTCTCGGCAGGCCCTGTCCCCCACGCCCGCCCCCGCCCAGAGGTCCTTTCTGGAGTCTGCCCTGCTCTCCTGAGAGCCTCACCCAGGCTCCCAGAGGTCGCGAGGCACAGGCTAGAGGTCAAGCGGGGCAGCAGACTCTGTGCAGACTTTGGGGTGACAGCAAAGCACCCCCTCCAGGTAGAGGATGAGCTGAGGTAGGGGTGGGGGGCTTCACCTGCCTATTGCCTCGGGGCTGGCGAAGGGCCTGTGGACACCAGGAGCCCCGGGCAGTTCTGGGCACGGTGGGCACCGGATTCTGCCCGGAGGTCCCGGGGCCCCGCTTCTGGCAGTGGCGGCAGAAAGGGCCTGGCCTCGAGCGGGGGGCGGGGGGGGGGATGGCTCCTGCTTCCGCCTCCCCTGCAGGGCTGCCTCCTGTCCCCACCCCTCCTGGTTCTCCCCCAGATTTGGGCCTTTCCCTGGACAGACCCCACTGGGCCTGGAGCCAAAGGCCAGGAGAAAGAGCTGAGTGCTGGGCCCTTCTCAAGTGACAAGGGGATGCCTCTTGGAGCACCCGCGCTGCCCGCCACTTCCCGCGAGGCCCACCCACAAGGCAGTTCCCACCTGTGGCTGCACCGACGGCAGAGGGGAGAGCGAGACCTGGAGACGTGCTTCCCGCCGCACCCCACTGCCTGCGTCCCCGCCCGTTCCCCCTGCAGGGAGGCTGGCTGTGCAGCCCTGCTTCCGGCCACACACCAGCTCTGGCCCTGGGGCCAGCTGGCCGGCCCCTCCCAGGTGGGGCCCCCAGCAATAAAGCAGAGTTAATAGTGGGCCTGCGTCTCCTCTCTGGCTCCGGGGTGGCCTTGCACTTCACTCATTAACTCCTTATCTGCCCATCTGCCCAGCCCAGGCCTGGGGGGGGGGTGGGGGTGGGGGTGGGGGTGGGGTGCAGAACAAATAGGAACGAGTATCCTCAGCTCTCAGCTGAAGCGAGGACAAGGACAGGGTGCGGCTCACACAGCCCCGGGCGGGGGGGGGGGGGGGTCCAGGTCAGCGGGCGCTTCAGGTGGGCTCCCACCCCGGCCTCCCCTCTGTCCAGCCGTCTGCCACCAGGGCCCACCCCTTTCAGGTCACGGAGCCCTCTCTCGCCCCGCCACCTCTGCTCCTGTGGGGGCCAGGCCCAGCCTTGGCGAGGGCGTGTGGGGGTTGGTGTCTAGGCTGCGCCTCGCTGCTCTGTCCCCGGGCGAGCCAGCTCTGCCCAAACCTCTCCTTTTCCTCTGGCTCCAGCCCTGGGCCAGCTGTATCAAAGGCTCTGGCAGGAACCGGAAGGACGGACGTGACGGGACCCTGCCCTCTGGAGCCAGAGGCTCTTTGAGGGGGAGCCGCGTGTCTGCTCCCCCAGCCCAGGGCCAACCAGGCAAGCTGGGAACTGTATCAGGCCCACGGGTCGCTCTGTGGCGTCTTGGCCCCCATGACCCCCTGGGACGGCAGCAGTGGCCCCTGTACCCCAACCCGGTGATCGGCAGGTGGCAGAATCAAAGGAGCGAGTGTGCGGTCTGGGTGTGCAGACGAGGGGCAGAGGGTTCGGGCCGCTTCAGCGCCCCTGGTCTGGAACGCGTTCTCCGGTCGCTCTCCCCTTCCACACGCTCACGGCTCAGCCGGGCGGAAGCCCGGGCGAGCGCTGACCCAGTCGGCGACCCCCGTGGAGGTGCATCTCTCAGGCAAAGTCACCTAACTCGTCTGGGCCTCCGTTTGCTCGACAGGAGGGTGGGGGTGACGTGGGGGTCAGGAGGGGGAACGGGACCGTCGGCACGGAACCACGGGCCTCCCCGGCGGGGCCGTCACAGCTCCGCTGCCTTGTAGCCCTCGGGCCCGGCCGCCCTGCCGCTTCTCCAGGACCCTGGGTGACGGCCAGGGCGTGGCCTCTACTCACCGTCGATGATCTCCTCCTTCACTTTGTGGAGCTCTCGCACCACCTCCTCGAGGATCTCCTGTTGGGAGCAGAGCCTCCAGGTGAAGGGACCCGCATGTCCGAGGGGCCCTCACCGGTGTTCCCACAAGGCAAGGATGGAGTGTGTTTGGGGGACGGGACACCCCCAGTCCTGCTGCAGAAACCAGGGACGGCCCCGGGGGTGTGGGGAGCCCCGGGGCAGGCTGGAACGTCCGGAAGGGCAGAGGGATGCTCTTCTGACCACGAGCACGGGCACCCCGTTCCCCCACTGCTGGCCACCCCGATGGGCCTGCCTACCCGCGTGCACCCGGCAGGGGCCCAGCCTCTGGCTCCTTCCCGACCTCTCAGGAAAGGACACACTCACCTGTTTCATCCGATCCAAATCTAAGGCATCCAGGGCCACGTCATTCACGCCCCCCACCGGCTTCATCCTGGAGAGGATGGCAGGGTGCGGTAAGGTGGGGAGCCTGGCGGGCACCCTCCACGCCGGGACCGCGTGGGGGAAGGCAGGCTGGGCGTGCCAGGGCCTCCAAGCTCAGCTGAGGACCACGCTTTTACCCCAGGCCACTCTTAAGCTTTGCTAAAAGGATCCCGATGTCCCGTGTCCACCTCAACAGGGTCGCATGGACGCTGTGACCGTATTCCCCAACCCAGGGGTCACTGGGGGCCCAACGAAGGGGTTGTTTTCTGGTTTGGGAGCTCGTACACGCAGGTGGCAATGCAGCAGTTACAGGTCACATGCTACCACCTCCGGAAAAAAATACTGGCAAGCTGCTCGGTGAGGGGTCTAGGTTCCCGGCTGACCCGCAGCTTGGGGAGAACCAGGAACAGCGGTGTTAAATACACGCAGAATCCCAAAAAACACACGGTACACCCTCATCCTAAAGGCATCCACTTCCACACAAACCGGTGTCCTTGCTGTAGGTAACCGGTCCTCGGGTGTAACTTTCCCCCCAGGAAATGTGGATGTGGTTTTGCTCTTTGGAGGCAAAGGTTTCGGTCTCACGGATCGTACTTCTTTGAAAAGCTGCTGAACCGAGGTTAGCTAGTGGCGTGTGAACCGTCCCTGGGAAAATGTGGAGAAAATGCTCATCTGACCACTCGGCCTTTTAAAGCGGAGCAGCGGTGGTGAGGAAAGTACGCCTTCTGGATCCCGCTTATCTCCCGAGAAGAGAAGGGCGGTGGGAGCCTGCGGGTCCAGGGAAATGTGAGGCCCGAGCCGGCTCTGGGGACCGACGGGGTGAGCGTGGGCAGACACACATCGACCTGGCAGGGGTCAGCGCCAGGGAGAGCGAGCACGTGAACCGAAGCGTGGGGCAGCCACCGCGGTAAACCCCTCAAAAACGAACCCAGAGCCCCTTCTGGGTGTGTAGCTGAAGGGAAGGAGGTGGCCGTCCCGAAGACAGGCCCCCCAGGGGCACGGCGGCATTATTGACAGGAGCCGCGACATGGGGACAAGCCAAGGATCTGTTGACAGACGGATGGGTAAAGAAGATGTGTCCACACACGGCGGAATACTACTGAGCCACCAAGAAGGGAGTCCTGCCGTGTATGACAACAGGGGTGACGTAAGGGCAGAGATGGACACTATGTGATCTCGCTGATACGTGGAATCTGAAAAGGGAAACGCGTGGACACAGAGTTGACCGGTGGCTGCCGGGGGCCGGGTGAGGGAGGTCAAAGGGCACACCCCTCCAGGTGCAGACGAGAGAGTTCAGGGATGTGCTTTGTGGCATGACGACCACGGTGAACGCCACTGTGCCGTCTGCTTCACGGCAGCTAAGAAAGTGGATCTTGAGACCGTGAGGTGGTGGCTGTGTTAACTAACCTTGTCCCGGTGACCATGTCCCAATATATGTACAGACATCATCACCACGGTGCACACCTTAAACTTCTACAGTATTAGATGCCAGCTGTATCCCAATAAAGCAGGGAAAGCAAACCACTGAATAAATAAAGTTTAGTGGTCCAGTGCCCAAACCTGGATTAAAAAAAAAACAACGAAGAAAGAGGTGTTCCTGGTCCCTCCTGGCTGAACTCGAGAAAGAGGCCGGCGTGGCTCTGAAGGAGGCTAAGGAAGTTTGGATCCTGACAGGGGAAGAGGGGTAGCGACCATGCTGTGGTTCAAGTGTCTGTTCTAGCAGCAGTTTTCTGGGTCCCCTGGGCAGCCTGCTTCACCTCTCAGGGCCTCAGTCCCCCCACAGTCACCCCGAGAGGGACCCCTCTCTCGGGGGGCTCCACACGCCCCGCTTGGAGCCATCAGTGAAACCAGAGAACAGACTGGTCTTGGAGGTGAAGAGCCCCATTCCCGGTGGGAATGCCCTTGGGAGCGTCCTTGCCTGTTGAGGGGCACGGGCTGCCCTGGCGGCCCTGCCTCCTCCCAGGACCCTTCCTTTGGCTCCTGCCCCACTAGGGTCCCCCGTCCCTTCATAGCTGGAGTGAAAGCACTGGTCCCCCAGGGCGCCCTGCGTTAGAGCTCCAGGACGGGGGACACAGAACGAACCCAGACTTCCAGCCACGTGACCCCTCCTGGCCCCTCTACGCTCCCCGCCCTCAGCCCTCCCCACCTTCCACCACCTGCTAGCCACACTGGCCGGCTTCTGTCCTTGAGTTTGCCGGGTTGGTCACGGGGCCTTGGCACTTACCTCCTGCTCGGAAGGCTGTCCCCAAGCTCTCTGCAGGGCAGGCTCCTCCTTATCCAGGTCAAGTCCAATGCCACCTCTGAGGGGCCTGCCCCCGCCCACACGCTACAGCACTCTGTCCCCACTGTCTTCCGCAGAGCACGTCTCACAACTCACAGCTGCACACAGCACGTGGGCTCCTTGCAGGCAGAGACCTGCGGGCCCCGGCTCCGAACCTGGCTGACCTCCGAGGCCTCGTCCTGATCACTGGCAACGTCACTGCCATTCCAGAGCCCGGCCGGAGCGCTCTCGGATAGCCTTGTCTACTCTGCACGCTCAGGCTCAGATGCTACCTGTATCTGTGCTAAGTGCGGGTCCCCTTCAGTTTGTCGTGGGCAACAGGGACTTTTCTCAATATGGGTCCCAGAGACCTGCAAATTCAGGCCACGTGGCTGTTTGCCTCTGACTTTTGGGGACACCTCCGTTTCAAATACTCCATCCTGCTACCACACCAGCTTTTGGTTTGGGAAATGGTGAGTGTTTCTCGGGGGAGAGCTGTAGGCAGAGGAGGGAGGGAGGGGAGGCAGGGTGCCGGCTGGTCCCGGGATCAGCCGAAATGTGGGATGTGGCCACGGCCAGCGAGCACTTCCTGTGTCTGGCTGTTGTCCGCACAGCTGCTTTATAGGGTGCGGGAGGAGTGGAGGCCCGCAGAGGCCGCCCGGCCTGGCCCGAAGTCACAGTCAGTGAGCCCAGAGCTGGGGTTCAAGGCCAGCCCCACGTTACTGCCCTCCCCAGGGCCCCACCTCTCGCTCTGCGAGGGGACAGCAAGGAGCAGGTGTGCACAGCCCTGAAGGCCCTCCTGACTACCTTCCCCAGGTCTGAGGAACAGGCCACCCTTTCCCAGAGCAAACTGTTAGGTGACAGGACACGGGAGTTTGGGGGTGTTAGTCGCGGGCAGCGGACAGAGGAGGTCCCCGGGACGGGGTTGTTCGGTACCTAGAGTGAGGCTGCGCCTGAAGGGGGCTCTTAGCTTCGGGGCTCTTTGCCACAGACGGGGTTCTACGGCACGGAATGAAACACACGTGTGAATTGGCCCGTCGCCCGCCTCGGCCCCGCCGGACGCACAGCTCGGCCTCCCCAGGGCAGCTCACCTGGACAGTAATGAGGACACGGGTTTCTCCACCGAGTTGCTCCGCTCCCAGGGCTTCCGGCCAGCCTCTGTTGATTCAGACAGGGGACGGAGAGCCTCAGAGCTGGGAGGACTCTCGGTGGCCAACCCCCCCCCCCCACCCCAGGCAGGAGGCCCCCCACCCGGACACTGAGGGCCCAGAGCTGCCCCAGCAGGAAGGTCTGCTTCGCGCTCCTTGTTCCCAGGCTCTCTTTGGCCCAGGATGGCCCTTGCAGGGTTGTGGATGGCACTGCTGTCACCCGGCATCGCCCCCCTCGGGACGCAGCTCCCACCCCCTGGACCTGGCTGACCCTGACTTGTGGCCTGGTTCTGAGTCCTCTCACCATGGCTGGGTCTCTTCTTGGAGTGAGAGCCTCTTAACCGTGACCTCTACAGTCAAGCCCCGACTATGGCAAAGGGCTGAGTGGAGCAGAGGAAGCCCGCGGCCTGGCTGCCCTCAGGGCAGCCCAGAGACTGCTCGTCCCCGCCCCACCGGGTACCAGCTGGTCCCCTCCGCTCTGGCCCTGAAAGCTGTTTTTTCTTTCCATTTTCTTTCTTAAGTGGTGTTAAATTCCTATTTCATTTACTTCAAAGGTTTGTTGGACTGAATTGAATTCCCTGACTTTGCAGAATGAGCAGAGGCAGAAGAAAAATCCCTAGGGGTGGCAAGGAAGCCACCTGAGGGTCGGGAGGGGGGGGGGTCTCTCCCCAAAACCCCGCTCTGGGGCCCACGCTGGGCCTGTAGGCACAAGATCTGGGACCAAATCCAGGCTCAGATTCCTAAACTGGGACACAGCATACATAGCCATTCACTGGGGTGTGCGGTGTTCACGCATTCGCCAAGAATCCACGGTGGCACCTTTTCAGAAGGGGAGGTCACAGGGAGGCAGCCTGGCCGGCAGAGCATCAGGACCGGAGGCAGGTGCGGCGGCAGGGCCACGCCCCCACGAGGCAGCCAGCAGCTGGCGAGAGCCTCCCTCTGCTGGGGTGCGGTGGCCTGTCTCCTCTCTGCCCCTCCCACCACTCTCGAGAGCACAGGCTTCGAGCAGGTGCCGAACAAGGGTCTGTTGAACGACCAAGTGACCAACCCCGGCGGCTTCTTCCCACTCTCCAGCCTCAAGGCACTCTTCTACGTGGACCCCTGCGCCCCGAGTGCCGACAGGGCTTCTGAGCAGGGTTTGGGGCTGTTTCTCCCCTACCCCATCACCAGCAGACTTCTTAGCAGCACCACAGTGAGCAAGGCTCACGGGTGACGACGGTTTCATCTAGCACGGCGGGCTCTTCGCAGGGAGACACGCGTGTGACAGGCGTGTTCCTCTTCAGAGCTCTGGCCCGAGGCCAGGAACCCCAGCCCCCCCCACCCGGCTCCTCCTCCCCCATGTGGGGGTTCTAATGCCCTCGGGACGTCAGCACAGGCGGTGGCTCCAGCACCTGCCCCCGCTCCTCCTGGAGGCTCAGGGCTTCCAGAAGACGTCAGGGAGACCCTACTGTGCCACCTTATCGGCCCTCACTGCTCATCTGTGGAGCGAGGCGGTCGGACGCATCATCTTCCCGAAGCGGCCCCCTCCTGCCCTCAGACCTCGTGCCTGGTGTGGGGCGGGACGCCGTCCCTTACCTGAGGAGTTGGGCGGCTGGCTGGCTGCTCGGGTGCCCGGAGATGGAGAGGTGCTCAGCTCTTCCTGAAACGGAAAAGAGAAGCTGTGCCCTCAGGGTCTCCTTAGAAAGGCCCGTCGGGGCAAAGGCAGGACGCCTCTGACCAGGTCACTAGCAAACCTTGGCTTTCCACATTTTCTAAGGAGGCCGTGTTACTTCTGTAATCAGCAGAACAGTGACTGTTATCAGCAACAAGTGAAAAGCCCTAATCTTGGTGGGGAAGTGGTCCAGCCTCTGGACAGGTAGGGTGGGGGAAGGCTGCAGGGAGACGCGGGCTCCTGCAGAGCCGGGCAGACTTCTCTGTGATCTGCAACAAGCCCTTGCCGTCACTGAGCCCGCCACGGGCCCCTCGGGTTGACTCCTCGTGGGCCATTGTCCGCTGGCAGCCTTGGGCGGCCCGTGGGAGTGGCCGGGCAGGACCACGGAAGGGACTCCCTCTCTAGGCCCGGCTCCCTGCTCCACTGGCCGGCGTGAGGACCGGATGTCAGGCGGCCTTACGGGGCCGTGCACGTGGGTTGCAGCAGGGCCGGGCTCTGGGAGTGAGGGTCAGGGCCGCCCACGGCACGGCCTTCACCCCAGACACCTGGCGGTGGGAGACCCCATTCACTTCTCTTTTACCGAGAGAGGAGGACGCGGTGAGAATCCCTTCTCTCTGCCCAGCCAGCCTACAAGTTCATCAGTGTTGCTGTCAAAGTGGGCTCTAGAACCCGGCTCTGTCCTCAGTGCCCCTCTGCTAAAGCACCCACCGGTGGGGGAGGCAGGCTTGACAGGTGAGCCAGGCAGGAGCCGGAGCCGGGCCGCCTCTCGCCGCCTCCCGGCAGGTGCGCCCATCTCCCCGTGCCTCTGCCCACATCTCTACGCGCAGCGCCTGGCCCACGGCAGGGCTCCGCGGAGGCAGGCGAATGCGTGTCTGCTCTGCCTGTGGAATGTGCGTGGTGAAACGCAAAGAAAGGAGGTGAATAACTCGACAACAAAAACGCTGATGTTTGCAGGGCGCCTGGGTGGCTCAGTTGCTTTAGCGTCTGACTTCGGCTCAGGTCATGATCTCGCGGTTCGCGAGTTCCAGCCCCACGTCAGGCTCACTGCTGTCAGCCTGTCAGCGCACAGCCTGCTTCAGATCCTCTGTCCCCCTCTCTCTGCCCCTCCCCTCTCCCAAAAGATAAATATTAAAGAAAAAAGCTGATGCTTATCACACACATTTTGGAAGGATTTTATACTATTAAGAGAGGAGCATTTGTTAGGTAATAAAAATATTAAGAAACACACACACACACACACACACACACACACACACACACGATTGCTACATGGAGCTTTTGACCAGGCAGAGTCAACCACCCTGACGAGACTGAACTAGTGAATTCTGACCCGAAGCCAAGGACCGCCTGTGGGATTGCCTGGGCCACATTCTCTGTCAGCTGCTTCCCTCCCCTCTGGTCCATCTGAGGTGTGGGCCCCTTGGCCGGGACCAGGATGCCAGGCTCAGTGCTCCAAGCGGGAGGCCTCCCCTCCCCCAACTGCAACCCGCCCCCTGGGCAACCGTGAACCTGTGAGAGCCACTTGTCCCCAGACTGAGAACAGACCTGGCACCCATCAGCAGGCCCCAGGTATCTGTGGGGTGAATGAATAAACTCCCGGGGCCTCTGGCCCAGAGACGGAATGCTGTGCTGGGCTCTGGGTCTCAGCAAGAGTCTCCTCGGGCCTCTCGTTTAAGGGAGGGCTGAGTAACTGAAACGGTGGGCATCCACACGTGTGCCCGGGCACCAGGACCCGAAGGCGATGGGCAAGAATGGAGGCTGCGGGGGTTAAAACAGAATGAGACACCAGGAGTTTTCGTTCAATGCCATCCTGTTATGCTTTCAAAAATAATTCAAACAGGGGCGCCTGGGTGGCTCAGTTGGTTGAGCGTCCGACTTCGCCTCAGGTCACGATCCCACAGTTCGTGGTTTCGAGCCCCAGGTCGGGCTCTGTGCTGACGGCTCGGAGCCTGGAGCCTGCTTCGGATTCTGTGTCTCCCTCTCTCTCTGCCCCTCCCCCCACTCATGCTCTGTCTCTCTCTGTCTCAGAAATAAATAAACGTTAAAAAAAATAATAATTCAAACAAATGCTCCCTTCACAGAGAAGTTCCCCTTTCTTCCCAAGCTAGGAAGGAGAGCACCACAGCACCACGTGGTACCATCCCGCTGGGGCTGGGGGCTCACACCCTCCTGCCCTGGACCCTGGGCCTGTCCTCAGAGCCAGTGGGAGGCAGGGCACCCACCCCACCTCCGGCCCCATATTTGGGGCTGTTTCCTTCTTTTAAAACGAAGCTTGCTTGCTTTCCATTTGTTACTAAACTAGTCTGTGCACATTGAGGAGCAGGGAAGAGACTCTGGAAGATCCTGAAAAAGGAAAGCCAGGGCCCGCTGCGCACCTGCTCCGGTGTGTGGGGTGGGTGGGGCCTGCTGACCGTGTGTGGGACTGCAGCAAGGGGAACCAGCAGGACCCCAAGGCTTATTCAAACCAGAAAGAAAAGTGGGGGTCAGAGGATGAGAACTCCCCACTGGGGGTGGAAGGTTTCTCCCAGAAGTCCCTGGGATTTGAACCCACTCTTCTTCTTGGAGCCGGGGATTTGGGGAGGTTGGGTGTTCTGAACGGGGCCGTGAGGCACATCAGTTGTCCAGCACGGACCGACTCAGGACTCAGATGCCCAAGCAAGGCCACACGGGCTTTTGGTACTGATGACTGCCCTGTGGCTCCCGGCCGGAGAGGCCTCTGCAGTTGTAGAAATTCGTGGGGAGTTACCGGGGCCGACTCCAGACTCCGTGCAAGGCAGGCGACATAGGGGCTTGGGCCACAGGTTAAGAGTGAGTCTGAACAAGCAAAAGTGCGTGTGCGGGGTTAAAGATCGAGTAGTGGGGGGCCTTACTTAGCCTGGGGTCTGGGAGGCTATCTTTTGGGGGATCAGTGTTTACACAGAGAAGTGTAGGCGAGCAGAAGCTAGCTGGAAGGGCTGACACACTGCATGTCCCCAGGCATGGGGGTCAGAGGAAGCCGGCTGGCAGGGCTGGAGCCCAGGGCTGTCCAGGTTCGCCTCAGCTGATGGAAGGGGGGGGTCGGGCGGCGTGAGGCAGTTCACTGGCTGGTTGTTTCTTCTGGCTCCCATTACTAAGACGCAACCTGTGTGCCCTTATGGTTAGGTCTAAGTTCAGCCACTGCAGCAGGGGCCTACTTTTGTTAGAAAAGCTTAACGGGGGGGAAAGAGAATTAGCCACTCCTAGGGGAAGCAGATGCTTGGAGCCTGTGCAGCCAGACTGGGCTCCAGGAGGCCTGCTAAGGACAACAGCTGGAGTCCCTGTGTCCTCTGTCCCGCTCGCCTACAGCTCCTGCTGGAATCGATGGACTTAAGTGAAGTCTTTAAAACCACTTGAGAAGTGATTTGAGAACGAAAACCGCCCCGCTCTCCCAGCACACGGTGCCTACCGCGAGCACGCTCCCTGAACCCTGAATCCCTGGCAGAGGCCAGGCCCCGTCTGCACGGCCCCTCTGCGCTTCCAGGCTACATCCGAGCTTTCCCCTCGTGGCTCTCCCGGGCTAGCTCCCACTTCCCTGCTTCTTGCCTGACCTCAGATGTTGTGAGGACCAGGGCAAAGGCCTGCCACCCGGCGTGAGGGGAGGGACAGACGTGAATGCTCCCCCGGCTCTTCTCCTGTCCCTCCTATGAACCACCTGGTGAAGTTTCTACCACATGTACGTGCAAGCCAGCCGCGCCCCTCAGGGCCCCAAGGCCTGGTCTCCTCACACTGGTGGGGAAGCTGGGGGCTGCTTACCGTTTGGCTCTCATCTTCCTTTTTATCAGCCGGCTTGTCTGTCTGGGAGGCTGCTTTTCTCCTAGCACGAGGGGAAGAAGGGTACACATCAGCTCCTGTTTTCACGCTGACCCAGATGCCTCTGCTGGACACCGCCTGGCCCTCAGAGGAATCTGTGGGCGGGATCTGACCCGTTTTGTGTGAAGGAGGCAATTGTTCGAGCAGCCACGGCAATGCCTAGGTGAGCGTCCGGGCCTCTGTCCTTGTCCCATGACCCTGGACACAAAACTGGTCTGGGAAGGGAGAACGGGGTCTGGGGGACATTCTAATCTCTGTTTATGGCACCTGAGGAGTGGAAGAAATTGGTTTGCAGCCTGTCCAGGTTCCCCAGGGGACTCGGCTGGGCTGGGGTGGCAGCCATTCTCCCAGGACACTCGAGGCCGGGCCCCGTGGGACAGGGAGAGGTGCCCTCGGTCACAGGTCAGGGCTGTGGGAGCATTCTGTCTTCAGGACCGACTGGCTTAGGTAAGCGAATCCCGCTACCTGGGGGAAACCTTTTTCCATGGCCTCTTCCTATCTCGGAACCTTAGCCCTGCAGCCGCCCCCGCCCCCTCTCAGATCCGGAACACCACTGTGAGCCTGCCCCTGCCCAGAGAGGGCAGGGCCCTGAAGAGCTCCAGCTGATGCTCTCCGGTCGCTCTGCACACTCCCCACCTGCACGGACCCCTTCTCGTATCCTCTAAAGCCCACCCCTACGTTTTGGCCTCAGTGGTCATCTATACCTGGCTGACTCCCAGATCCACACACACACCCCTGATAGCCCCCAGAGATGTGCTGTCAGGGATCTCCCACTGTGTGAAGCCGCCACAGCCTCAGCACCCGGGAGGTGAGGCTGTCACAGCCGAGAGACGGGCCTCACGGGGAGTCTCTCCTCCGGAAACCCAGGGGATCCCCCCCCACCAACCTCTTCCTCACAGAGTGGAGCAAACCCTGCCTGTGCCTCGTAGCTCAAGTCTGTCCTCACGTCTCACTTCCAACACCTAGTGCCGGCCTGCAGTGCCTCTTCCTGGACAACAGCAGCCCCCTTGCCGGGCTGCCCACTGCCACTTTGTTCCACGACACTCTGTCCTCACCCAGAGCCAGGACTGAATTTTCTGAAGCCAAGAGCGGGCCGGCATGCCAGTCCCGGGAGGCTCAGCACATAGCTCTGTCCACGCTGAGTTTCCCGTCTGAGCCCGGCTACTGGGAGGGAGACCTCGCCGCTGGGACCCCACTGCAGGGAGGGAGACCCCATCGCTGGGACCCCACTGCTGGGAGACCCTGCTGCTGGGAGAGAGACGCGGCCCCAGGGGAGGCAGAAACTCCCCTTCCAACCTTCATCAAACAACAGCCTGCGGGGGCTCTGTCACTACGGCTCCAGGCAGCCCCCGCCGCGGGGTGGGCTTCAAAGAGGGCTCGCTGAACCCTGTGGGCGCGGTGCACCCGTGCTTATTCTTGGCGGGGCCTCGACCGTCACGCCAGCGTCCGGGCGTCTCATGGGCTCCTGGCGACATCGGCCTTTTCCTGTCCTCAGGAACTTCCTCTGTGTTTGGTCTGAACCCATCTAGGCCTGTTATTGTTAACGCGTCGGTTTTGGACTTGAGAGAAGCAGGACTATTTTCTTTTGAACAACATCTATTTTTACACAAGGCCCGTCCACCTCTCTGGGGTGGAGCCCTGCACGCCTGCAGACAAGGCTTGTTCTCACAGCCCGACCTTCCGCCACCCTCCACCACGCGCGGGCTCTAGGCCCGGTGGGTCTCTAGCTCCCAGTATCGGAAACACTGCCCCGCCACCTCGGCCGGGAGGAGGGCTCTCCTTCCGGGCGTTCCTGTGGAGCCTCCCCCTGTGAGGCCCTCCTGGCTCGCCCGGGGAGGCGGCCAGCACTGGTGTGCGAGCCTCTGCTCTGCTGCGTGTACGACTGCTCACAGTCTGTCCCTGCCTTGGCGGCCTAGCGTTGCCGGGGAGCATCTCCTGGCCTCTGTCCGCCACCCCCGGCCGTGTGCGCAGAGGCCCGCCGGCCCTGTCCTGCCGCAAAGCGCCAGGGCACACTACCTGCGCTCTGGGGACCCATTTCCCCCCTCGCCTCACAGAGCCCTGGCCAGGGCAACACAAAGCCCCGGCCCAGGGGAGTCCCACTCAGGGTTAGCCCACCTGGAGGGCAGTGGAGTGCCTGACAGTAAGAGAGGTCGGGGGTGGGGGCCTGGTGGGAGGGGGGCCCAGAGGCTGCTTATGCGGACACGAAGGAGCACTCCCACAGGGGGGTCTGCTCCGAGCCCCCCCGGTGCCGGGAGCATGGCATTCGCAACCTACGTCGGCACGTTCCTGCCGCCAGGCCACGCGACGAGTAAGATCCAGGCTCTGCGACCCTTCTGAGGAGCTGCCTGGCCTCTCCGCCCGCTGCCGTTTCAGCTGGGGGACACCCAGGAGGCACGGGGACAGGCTGACGCCTGGGGCAAGCTGGCACCACGGCTGCTGGTGTGGACGAAGGGCTGACCGGGCCCCGGGCCCCAGAGCCCAGCCGCGACGCGGGTGCCACACTCTTGTCCCATCCCCCGGGGTGTTGCCCTCGGGACTCCCGCCACTTCAGAAGGCTCCCCCGTGTCCTCCGTGATGGCCCCACAGGACCGGCCCCGCAGCCGCGTTCGCCCGTTGTCACTCGGAGCGGCTCCAGCAGTAGAGACTGTGTCATTTACGTCGGAATCGTAATTGTGGTGGCATGCGCCCTCTTCCCCCGAACTGGTCTCTGAGATTATCTCCAAATTTCTTGTCCACTCAGGACGAGGCTGGTACACGGAGGATGCGTCAGTAAACGCCGTCACACCCAGATGAGGAAGGGCTGGGAGGTCAGGGGACTCTTCTGGGCCCGATGCCTCAGGCTGACCCTCCCTGAGAAGGGAGACTTAACAGTCCCCTGCTGGGCTGAGTCCAGGTGGCGGTGGGCCCTGGGGCCGGGCAAGGCCTGCGCTTTGATGCTAAGGAGCAGGAGACCCCTGACAAGCAGCCTGCGTCGGGGCAGGGGGGACCGGACAACCCACCTCTTGGCCAGCAGCTTGTTCATTTCTTCCATGAGGCATCCTCCTCCACCCCCACTGCTCGCTCGGTTGGCGTCAGACTTAGAGGTCCCGCTGGGGCTGGAGCCTCCGGACGCATCTCTGGCTGAAGGGTCAGGACACCACATTTTAGTTCGGCGTCTGGGGCGGGACGGTCACCGGGGGGCGGGGGTGCGACGCAAGGGTGGACGGGATCCCTACGACGGAGGCGCTGGAAGAGGCCCTCAGCCCCGGGTCCCGTCCCCCCAGCCCCGCCGGAGACTCAAGCAGAGTCCAGCGAGGCACCAGGGACTGGCCGGTCGCAGTCGACAGACGCTCCCCAGGCCTGCTGGCCCCTGTCAGCGCCCTTGCCAAGGCGGGTGTGTCATGACCGGGAGGAGGGGCACGTCTCGGGAAGGAAGCCAAACTCTGTCTCGCGGGTGTTCTCAGAGCCACAGCTGCCCTCAGCTGCCCTGGGGCCGCTCCCCCTTCCGGGCCACCCCAGACGTGCTGGGACAGGCGGTGGGTGTGGTGCGGCTGGCCTCCATGGGTCGCGGGGGGAAGCGGGATGGATTCAGATCCAGGAGACCCGGGGCGAGTGCGAACCCTGCAGCTGACGGGCCGGATGGCGGGCGAACCGCTTCCCGGCCGACTGGCCATCAGTTCTCGTCTGCGAGGCCTCCCGCCCCCACTCGTGACGGTCAGCAGCAACCGCCAGCACCTTGTGGCTGGTGTGGCACCGCGTGGCAGGGGTGGCGGTCCAGGCTGGGGGCCCTTCCCAGCGTGTGGTAGACGAGGGCAGCTCGAAAGGGCCCCGGGCCGGCCCGCCCACACCCAGGGACGCTACCGCTGGACTCTCCTCAGCTTGGCCCCAGCCAAGGCAGCGGCCAGTCTGACACGGAGCTCTCGTCGTGGCTGGCGCCCTGCGCTCCTCCCGGCTGGCAGTGGGGGTGGGGGAGGCGGAGTGGCCCCTGCGGGTGGAGGCGGGACAGGGGGCGGAGGCGGGGGTGGGGGCCCCACTACAGGAGAGGGGGGCGCTGGCTGCAGATGAGGGGTGCCCCGGTGGGAGGATGGGTCCTGAAATACAAGGGTGGGGCTCAGTCAGGCCCCAGTCCCCAGCTGGTGCTCCCCTGGGAGGACGGACAGCAGGCAGCCTGCTCCTCTGAGGGACAAGCTCAAGGTTGCCTCTTCCAGGAAGCCCCCGCAGGACGCACCGAGCCCTGGTCTAGTCACTCCCTCCGCTGGTCTTCCCAGCATTCCTTGAGCTCAGCTAACTTTCTCTAGCTCCTGTCGTGGTCTTCCCGTGACAGATGCGCTCTGGTGCGTATCTCGTTTTCCGTCTCCGTACCTAGCTTTACCCTGGGCACCGGCGGAGGTAGGTCCCTCAGATGCCGTTGTGACCGACCGTGGCCTCGGGGGACCGAGGCAGGTACCCACGGTCGCAGGGCTGACCGGGGCACGTGTCAGGGAGCAATGCAGAGGGCCGGGCAGTCCTCTGTCCACCATCCAGCGAGCCCTCCCTCCAGGAACTACTAAGCTCCACCGCATGCTCAGCACCACGCCCGGGCGCTGGGGAGGGCGGCCACAGGCTCTCTGCTCATGGCCTGCGGGGAAGCGGTGAGCCAGTCCCACAGATGAGCAGCACAGACGCAGCTGTGGCAGGATGGCAACCGCTACTGGGGGAGGCCCGTGGTGCCATCTCGGCACACGAAGAGGGTTCGGCTTCAGGGCCAGTTCAGAGAAGACGTCCTCGGGGACGTGCCCACGGTGCGGGACAGCGACAGAGCGCAGGAGTCAAGTTTGGTGAAGGAGGGAGAGAGAGGACGGGGAGTGCCGGGAGAGGCACCGGAGAGGTGCAAGGAGCCACCAGGTCTGCGGGAACCGGGCCTGCGCGCTGGGGGGCCAGCCTGCTCGGGAGGGACGGGGAAGGGGGGACACGTGACGAGGTCAGCTGCGCATCAGCAACACGGAGGGTGGACCAGAGCGGGGCGGGGGTCCCGGAGGGGGTCGAGGTGACAGGGGTGCTAGAAGCCAGCATTTGCACCAGCGGGGGCTCCTGTTCACTGGGGCAGGGGCCGGGGCTCGGTTTCCTCATCAGTAAGCCAGGGGGACACGCGCCTGCTTACTTCACGGGGCGTCTGAGAGAAGTTAGCAGAACGAAGGACATGGAAACGCTCTATAAGCTGTGAAGTCCTGGGCTTACTAATCAACGCTGTCACTCTTCAGCGAATCTTCTGCTGTCCTGTTCTGAGTTCCACTCAACCGCTGGGATAACACTGCATCTCTGGAGGCCTTCTGACTCCCGGGGCAGGGCGGGTGCCCTCCTCCGTGTGTCTTTATATCTCACACTAACTTGGCCACATGTGTGCACTGGGATGATCCGGGGTCCTTGGCCGGACACTGGGCTCCCTGGGGCAGGGGCGGCATCTGCCTTGTCCGTCCCTGCGTGTCCCTAGCCCTCAGCACGGTGCCGGGACACGGCCCGTGGCCGCTGAGTGTCTGCTCAGCCAGTGAGTGGTGGGGGGCAAGGGCCGGGCCAGGCTGGGCTACTCCCCTTCCCCCAGCTCTGTTGTCTTTCACCGGGTCGTGACTCGTGACACGCGGAGATCGACGCAACCAGAAGCTCTTCACACCCGAGGCACCCCGGGAAGGGCGGGGTGTGGCGGGGGGCGGTTCCCAGAGGGGGTCTCACCTGTGGCTGAGGTTCTTCTCTCTAGAGACTCCTGACGCTGTTGCTGGTGCTGGGTCTGCTCCATCACTTGTCTGAAAGACAACAATGGCAGAGCGGGTCTGACCTCGCGATGCCGAGAACAACGTGGCTCTGTGTGCGGGAGCCCAGGCTGCAGAGTCGGGTTCCGTTGGCATTCCCTGAGAGCCCCGGGCTGGGGGCCCCGGCAGCGAGCTTGCCTCGTCCGCCCTGGCCCTGATGGCCGGGCGTGCTGCCCTCACTTCAGGGAGGTGGGGCGTGTGACTGGTTCCAGGTCCCCAAACAGGCGAGTGCCGGCAGGCCCCCTCGAACAGTCCCAGGCACACCTGGACGGGGAGGCCCCCAGGAAGGCTCGGGCGACCATCCGGCTGAGTGACCGAGCTTTTCCCCAGGCCGGACGTGCCCATCTGGCTTTGGGGGCCCTGGGGCCACAGCAGACCTGACCTCAGGGTCGTTCATTCTCAGGACACCTGACTACGTTCCCCGGAACGAGTTTCAGGCGTCGCTGGTTGCCAGGAGAAGCGGACGCTAAGGCTGCCTGTCCTCATTCTTTCTACCACAGAGCCAGCCGCAGGCCAGGCTTCCATCAGAGAGCCATTTGGTACGCTCAGTGCACTGCTCTGTGTGCCTCGGCGGGAACTGACCTCCTAGCTCCTGAAGGCAGAGCGACCTCGGGTGCTCGTAAAGGCGGGTCGAGTGAGGACACTGACCCCAAATAGGTCCTCAGAATCCGGGACTGAGGTGCTGGGGCAGACCAGGGACAGCAGCAAGGCTTCAAGTCGGCGTGAGCCAGCTCCACTTAGCTCTGCCCATGAAACACGGGGTCGGGGGATGCTCTCACACCTCCTCCGGGCTCAGCGGGAGAGCGCGCTGGAGGCACGCGGTGGTCTGGCCGTGGGCGGGGGGAGGCGGGGAGGGCGGCCGGCAGGGCGGGAGGGTGCTGGCCTTGCGTCTGCACGGCACCCTCGGTCTGCGGTGAGCTGGTGCCGGTCCGGGGCCGGCCCCGCGCCTGGCCCGTGGCCGCTGCCCAGTAAGCGCTTTGTGAAGGAACGAGTACACGGGGCTCGTCCAGCGGCTGGCGCACAGCACCTCCTCCAGAGGGGACCGTCTAGAGGGACGGGCCCTTCTGGCTCCTGCTCTGGGAGCACGGCTCTGTGACCGCGGGTAAGTCACTCCCCTTTCTTGGGCCTCTTCTCCGCAGAGTAAGCACGAGGGCACGTGTTCTCGGGGGCTCCGGTGAGGACAACGTGCGAGCCCGACAAGATGGTGGAAAAGACCCTGCTGGTAGGAGAGGCTGGGAGAGCTCTGGCTGTGTCTGCATCAGCATCTCTACCAAACTGCGGCAGCGTCACCCGGAAGAAGCTCCAACCTTCCCAGCAGGATCCATAGGCTCAGAAGCCCTTGGCAAAAGGGAGGCTTTTGGAAGTACTTAAAAATCAGGTGTGGGCTTCAGACCCTGTTTGTGAGCGAACAGAAGGCTCCTGTGCTCGGAATCCCCACCGCACGTCTGGCCCCACGTAAGTCACCTCTCCCCTGGCCTCCCTTCGTGTGAGGTGACCAGCAGGAGCAGGGTCCCCTGCCCTGTGGCCTGGGTTGACTCCTGCAGTTCACAGAGGGGCCTGCAGGGGATGCTCCGGCCCATGGAGAGCGGACTGCAGGCGGCCTCGCGAAGGAACTCTGGACTCGGCTGGTGGGTCAGGGGAGCGCAGGGTGGTGTTTAACCAGTTCTCAGGGATCTGTTAGGACTCATCTGCCCCGAACAGTCATCCCTGGGCCTGGTGGGGCTCACGCATGCTCCTCTCGGGGTGGAGGCGGCCAGGGTACCCGGCAGAGCTGGGACCACGCTGGCTGTCAGTCCTGGTTCCGCCTCTAACTGCTCATGACTTTGGGCAAGTCCTTTCCACTCTCAGCTTCAGCGGGCTCGTGTGAGAACAGTACCAGCAACAGGAACCCCGGAGGGTCAGCGTGAGGGGTAAACGAGGCAAAGCCTGTAAAGGCCTTTCATAAACTGCAACATGCTCTATCCTGAGAGGCCAGGAGACAGGCTCAGGGAACTGAGAGACGAATGGGAACTGATAAAAGGAGTCTCCCCCGCCTGTAGGCAGTCTAGAAGCACACTGCCATCTTTACCTCATTTCATGGAGGTGAGCAGAGCAAGGATTATCGCTGTTCTCTTCCAGTGGGAGAGTGAGGTCTAGAGCAGGAACTTGCCCAGGGTTACAAAGTACACCGTTGGGGCCAGAAGGCACCCAGAGGTTACGGAGTTGTGGCCCTTGCTCCCTAGAGTGGGTGACAGGCTAGAGGAAGACAGGCCCCGGAGACCCTCACAGCTAGCTGAGCTGGGGGGGGGGGGCGTGGCCTCCCCGACTCCCGGCCCAGGGTTCCATGTGAGTGCTGGCTGCAGGCCCGCCCCCCCACCCCCCAAGAACCTCGGCACAGCCTGGCTCCACGCCTGTCAGAGGGGCAGAGCCCCTGGCCCCGCCTTCCCTGGCGACGTGACCTGCCCGGCCCAGGAGTGTCCTGTGGCCACCGCGGTCTCTTCTATAACTTCAGGACAACGGCACTGGCCCTTCCTCCCTGTCTGAGCACTTCAGAAGCTCCTTGGAGGAGTTGGGGGTCACCTTACGGCCCATACTCCACGGGCTGGCAAACGGCAACAACACAGCCCTGGTCAAGCTGTCGAAAAGCTGTGATCCCCAAGGGCGCTCATGGCCTTTGTCCACCTTAATTTCAGGTGGGAGGGGAGGGGCCAGGGGGTTAAGATCCTCCCGAGAGGCTGTGGCACCCGCCCGAGGCCACAGGAGGGTCGCGTCCACCCGTCTCCAGCAGGGTGGCCTCGGCCGCGTTACCGCACCCTCCCCAACATCACAGCTATCCCTACACATGTGGGAGGGCTGAGTTCAGTCCCAGGAACGCACCTAGGATGCCGCAGACCGGCCGTCCCCATGAGGCCACACGTTCCCTTCCTCGCTCTGGCCACGCAGCCACAAACGTGCTCCCTCTTCCCTCTGGTCAAGCCTGTCCACCTCCCCCCGCCCCGCCCCCCGCCCCAGTGTGTGTCTCTGGGGTCCTGGCCCTGCCGGGCAGGGGGTTACCTTCTCTGGATGTCCATCTCGTCAGGAGGGGCCATTCTGCACCTGACGCTGGGTGGAGGGGCCTGCGGGGCAGAGAAGCACAGTGGTTAGTGCGTAGAAAGGCCCCGGCAGACCAACCCGCAACGCTCCCCGTCTCTGCTCCCCCTGGCCTGCAGGAGACCCCCTGACCTCTCAACAGGTACACCACCATCCCTATCCTGTCCCCCTCAATCGCCTCTCTGCCCGTCTCGGCGCTCTTCTCTCGGAGCCAGCGAACGGGACCGCGTTGCTCACACGGCCGAGACGGCCCTTCAGCTGCAGAGACCCCCTCCTTCCCTCTCAAGCTGTGTTTGCTGCGACCTCACGTCCCTCCGTGGCTCCGGCCTCTGCACGACCTACAAAGCCGTTCCAACCCAAATCGCCAGTGTGCTCGGCATCGCCAAAACCCAAAGGAGGCATTCCGTCCCGCCCCCTTCTATCTGGTCCCCCCTTTGGGCACAGGAATGGCCCTGGAGGCGGGTTAAGCGTCAGAGCCAGGGATTTCGCACCTGGTCTGGAGGCGCCACAGCCCGCGCCCCTCACCGCGGCGCGGGGCCCTCCTGCCTGCATCTAGGAGCCTGCGGCTGTGGGTGGGAAGGAGACAGCGAGGCCCAGATGGCAGAGGCTGTCACTGAGTGACCGCGAAGCCTTCCGGGCCACACCCTCGTCCTGGACCCTGAAGGCAGGGCCCAGGGCAGTCCAGGTCGGCTGCCTGTGCCCTACGTTCGGGTGGGGGCTGGTGCGGTACCACATTTACAAGAAAAGGCAGGCTTCTGCCCCAACCTGAGAAAGAGCTGATTGTTCCTGGTCTTTGCCAGCTCAGGTGTCACTGGGAAGCTGCACAGAGTCAGTGACAGGGCAGAGAATCTGGGCAAGCGGGTCTCATACTTCACTGATGGCACAGGGAAGGGGTTTGTCTCCTCCCGGGGATAAAGTGGCAGCGACGCTCAGCCCACAGCAAACTCCATGACACACAGAAGGTTCTCCCACAGGCGCTTCAAGCCGCTGAGGGATTAGCAGGTTGTCCCCCGGATCAGGGGCACGGGGGGACAGAGAGCAACAGAAT
Source organism: Lynx canadensis (assembly GCF_007474595.2). Classification (NCBI taxonomy): domain Eukaryota; kingdom Metazoa; phylum Chordata; class Mammalia; order Carnivora; family Felidae; genus Lynx; species Lynx canadensis. The sequence continues at coordinate 141,463,495 of NC_044308.2, read as the reverse complement.
CTCAAAGCTGAAACAGATCGTCCGATTCCAGGGCAGCCTCCTGCCCGGCCCAGGAGTGTCCTGTGTGCCTCCCAGGCAGGTAGTCCGGCGTGATCCCAGCTACGGGAGCCCCTACCTCCCACGAGACCACGTGCTCTCTTACACCGAGGTCTCAAGCCTGCCCGCCCTCGGAGGCCCTGTCTCCGCCATCAGGTGGGACACAGCATGGGTGGAGTCTTTCCACGCCCAGAGTGAGCCTCCACGTCCGGCTGTTTCTGGACCTTGCCGTCCTGGGCCCCGGGATCCGTTCCGGTCAAGTTTTCGGTGAGCCTTGCCTGGCTGGTGTCCTGGCTCCGGTGTGAATGTTTCAGCCGGGGAAGGAGGAGGACCCGGGTGGTGGGCGGTGGGCCCGCTGCTTGGTGGGAGGAGATGGCCTTGTGGGGCTCCAGGGAAAATGCCTCCCTGGGTGGACCCGGCCGGCCCCGCCCCCGCTCATTGGTGCCTTCGGCTGCCGTCAGACGGCGGCCAGGAGAGACGGTGCCCGCACGCTTTTACAGACGCGACCTTCGCAAGGATCTGGCGTGGCGGCCTGGCACCCGACGGGCGCGAAACCAACGCTAGTTTTCTTTCCCTGTCTCTAAACGCATCTTTAAAATTAATTAATTAGCATGTAATTGTGCTCTTTTTTAAAAGTCGGTTTTTCTGGCTATAAACAGCACGTGATGCGTGTTGGGTGCGCGCATCAGAACAATTAAAACAAATTACAGGACGATTCCTCGCCGGGGAGCTTCTCTCTCCTACTGGGCGAGGCCCAGGTCTTGGGGCCGCTCCCTCCTCGTGCTCAGGACCAGGAACACAGTGCCTCGTGCGTGGTGCAGGCACCTTCCCGGTTCAGTGAGAACTCCTCCCCACTCTCAGGGCCCTGGCAGGCAGCCCCCGAGAGGACCCGTGACAGGCAAGGGCGTGGCCCGGCGAGGGGAAGTGACCCGCTCAGGGTCTCACAGACAGCAGGTGGCGGAGCCAGACTCAGACGGCCTGCGAAAGGCCACTGTCTTTCTTCTGTTCAGTCACTCGTGGGGTCAGATGGAGACCCGCTTAAGAGTGGAGAACGAGGGCGGCAGGTGGCACGCCACCAGCAGAGCCGTAGGGAAGGGGCTGTGTTCCCCCAGACTGGACAGGTGTCCCCCGACCCCGACCCAGAGGCTCCGTGCCTCTACCCACTCGTCCCGGCTGAGGCACGAGGGATTCAAGACACCTCAGCTCCTGGTTCTGGGAATCAGGCCTGAGCTGCTCAGCCGCTGGCTGGACTTCTGGAAAACTGGCCCCTGCCTCGCTCCAGGGCCCGGCCTCTGCTGCTGAGCCCATGTCTGACTCTGGAGTCGCCCTTCTTCCAGGGCTGAGCCCCTGTCCTGGAGACCCTGTCTGTCACCTGGTCTGAGGACTGGAGAGCCAGGCCCCACCCTGGCGCTGAGGTCGCGGGATGCCCTGGGCTCTGCCAGTCGCTCAGAGGTCTCTTCATCTGGTGGCCTGGTCTGGCCTCGGTCAATAGGAACATTTGTCAGGACCCCAGGAGGCAGCCGACAGCCTGCACAGTGGTCCGTGGTGGTCCTGTGCTGGGGTCCCTCATTCTGCCTGCTGGGCTGGACTTCCTCCTAACGCCCTCAGCCAGCCTGTCCCTCCAGAGGGTGCAGGACATCCGTCAGGAGCCTGGCTGCTCCCAGGGGACCCTGGTCCCCGCACTGCAGACAGCTTTCAAAACAGCTGGAATTGTAGTCACGACAGAGCAGGAAGAGACAATGCTTGGCATAAGACGACGCACAAGACCTTCTACTCTTCCCAAACTAAGAAAACGTTAGTCTCTTTCGAGCTATGAGGATCCTTAACACCAGGAAGCACGGTCCCTTCGTCTCAGAGGTGGGGGCCGGGCCCGGGGCCCGGGGAAGGGCCCACCAGCGTCACACGGGGTATCTGCAGCAGACGTGAGGCTCTCGCTGTCTCTGTACTCCTGGCTTATCTCACCCACTGGCCCCAGCGGCCCCAGCGGCGGAGGCAGGGAGGAGGGACAGGGAGGAACTCCTTCCGAACTGTCTAAGGCTCCTTGGGAAACCTCCTGGCACAGCGCACGTGCTTCTCCGGGGGAAGCCTCAGGGTGGGAGCCCTGGGGGGCTGTTCGTTACCCCCATCTGTCCCGCTGTTATCTCCAACAAGTCCCCGTGCGGGGGGACTGGAAGCCGAGACGGAGGCGTGCAGAGTCCCCCACACCACGGAGTCACCTCAGGCCAGCCGCACCTCTGCCTTCAGGGTCCGGCTGAGGGGGCAGGTGGAGGCCCGGCCTCCTCTCCTCCGGCCGCCCGCTTGGAGTCGGTTACAGGGTCTCACTGCAGCCCTGTCACAGATTCTGAGTCCGCCCGCCTCTCCACCCCCGGGGCTGCCTCGGCATCTCTCTGCTGGGCCCGATGCCTCGGTCGGCCGACGGGACCCTCGGCTCCGCTGTCTCCCTGTGCTTCCCGCCCCTCTTCCACGCTGATGTCACGGCCTCTGCGGTCTGTGGAGAACACAAGCCTGATCCTCAGGGCCCGGCCCCGCAGCCGCTGCTCCTGTCCCCGCCTCCGCAGCGGCCCTTTGGCATCTACTCCCTAAGTCTGACCACGTGCCGTGCTCCCCACCTCTCTGTCCTGTGCGGGGTACTGTCCGCAAGGCTCACTCCATGGTCGCCTCTTCCAGGAAGCCTTCCCACATCCTCTCACGCTCCTTGCTGCTCGACCCGCAAGGGCCTCTGTCTCAACTTTCTCACTAATGCTTTGTGAGCAATCTTCTCCTCCCTGTGAGGTCTTGGGTTTCTCGAAGGCAGAGACCACGTCCCTTCCTCGTCACTGTGTGTGCAGCGCCCGGCTCACGCCGGACGCCGGGGATATTTGGCTGACTTGAGTCGGGACGGTTAGAGGGAACTCGCGACCGCCAGCCCGGCTGGGAGAAGCACAGGAAGGGGACGGGGCTGACCTCGCTGAGATACAAAGAAAAGCACTGAAGAGGTAAGCCACAGAAACACAAGCGATCCCCCAGTTCAGGCTTGTTCAGAGAGCAGGCCGACCGGGGGACGGTTCCCGGCCAGCACCAGGACCCCACTGCTGGCCGGACGCCTGGGGGCAAGCCTCAGAGACAGACAGCCTGCCCCAGCCTCTCACAGGCCATTCTGTTCGACGTGCCCCTCGGCTCTGCACGCAGCTGCGCGCGGACTCGCGGTCACCTTCTGCGGTCGCGCGGCGCCCCTCTGCACACGTACGGCAGACACTTGTTCGGGGAGATCACGTTCAACGGCCCCTCCCCACAGGTACCGACCTGGGCGGCCGGCGGGTGAGGGGCCCAGGGTCGGCAGGGAGGAGGCCTGGCCAGAGCTCTGCCCCGCACGCGGGAGCCGGGCCTCGTCGTCTATAAAACGAGAATCAGCACGAAGCCTAAAGCCTCACACGGCTGCTGTGCGGACGAGACGCGACGCACGGAGAAGCCCCCTTATAAACCACAAAGGCCTGCGCAACGTGCGCTTTTGTTAGTGTTTTAATGCAGACGGTCTGGGCGGCCTCTCCACGGAGTCCAAACGTCTCACCGATCACTGACCTGCCTGTGTCCCGCGCACTCGCACGGCCCTTTACCCCAGTCGAGCTGCTGCTGCTCTCAGGAAGGCGCCTCACGGTCCACCTACAGAGCGCTGCCTTCGCCGCCGCCGCCGCCGCCCGGCTGGGCCCACCGCGGCCCCGCAGAAGGCGTTGCTGGTGTCTCTGGGAGGTGAGGGGGCTCGCCAAGGCCAGGGGGCTCCCCACGATGGCCCCGGTGTCACAGCACGTTGCGTGTGGGAGGTGGCCTGGGGCGCCCACCAAGTCAACCCTCACCCTCCCTCGCTCGCCTCCGACAGGCTTTGCCAAAGTGAAAACAAAGACCCTACGGGCCTCGCAGACGAGCAGGAGGGAGGAAAACGTGAGGTGGGGTGACACAGGTGCCCGTGCACGACCGGCGTGTGGGCCCCGGGGCCGGCACGAGAGCTCGCAGCGGGGGGCAGGCCAGGGCAGGGGGCCTCCCGTCTGAACACCCAGAGAGGGACGGGGACAGAGGGCGCGGCCCACGCCGACACTCGCCTCCAGGCCCCCGCCGGACGAGGACGCTTCCTGGGGAAGGCACTGACTTGCTGCCGTCTGGGAGGCCGCTTTCCAGACGGCTTTAAGTCCCGCCGAACACCCGCTTCTACAGAACACGGTGCAGACCCGGAGGAGGACCGTTCGGCCCCACGGGTCAGTGAGTGGGGGGAAGACAGGGGAGAAAACAAATCCGGAGCCATGGACTCCAGCCAGGGGCCCACGGGGGAGGGGCGCGGAAGCCTGGCCAGAGGGGACAGGGCTGGCCTTCACACCACAGAGGCTGAGAGATCGAGCAGAGAGTCAATGTGACTGACCCGAGGCACTGAAGTCAGCCGGACCAAAGGGGAAAGTGGGGCCAGGGGGTCTGAGGTCATCTCTGAGGGACGGCGCCTCTCCCCGTGGCTCCGGGGGGACTTGGGTCCGGCCAGCCCCACTCGGTTTCTCGCCCGTGAGCAGGGTGTTAATGATCACCACACCCTTCCCAGGGCTGTTCCGAGGTGGGATGAGACCACGCCTGGCGCTGGTACTCTCTAAAGGCTTCTATACCTTCTGTCTTCGACGTAAGGATCTGCCAAGGGCTTCCGATGCGAGGTGTGACCATCCTCAGGAAACAGAGGGGGGCAGGGGTGAGCAGCTCAAAGAGGGAAACCCGGTGGCATGACCCGGCTCCAGGAGAATGAACCAGATGTGGCCGATGCCCCACTCGCACCCCCCAGCCTCGCTGCTGGGCCCGGGTCCTGCTCGGCTGCAGGGGCACCTCCTTGTGGGGACCCTGCTGGCGCCGAGCTCCCTGTCCACTCCGCCTGTACGTGCCAGGACAGACAGCAAAACGAACCCAGGCCAACAGAGTGGTCTGACTTACTCTCCAGGGACTTAACTGTTTTGTTCTCTGTATTCTCAGCACATAATGTCGTTCTTGGCATACGGTCAACACTCAGCAAATATTTGTTGACTAAATGAACGATTACGCCCCAGGCAGACTGTGTGAAGATCTCTAGCCAAATGTTGAGACTACAGCAGGCGCCACATTCTTAAAGCTCTCATCTCGTGGCTGGAAACAGTCAGTGGCCAAGCCGGGGACTGTGCCCCATAAGCCCTGAGACACTATAGCAGGAGAGACACTCCAGGTCGCCAACGGAGGTGGCGCTGGGAAAATACCACAGATGGGATGAGGGAAGAGGGGACCTGAGTTTACTGAGCAGCTACTACGTGCTGTGCACAGGCTCTGTATAGGGTTCTCACCGCTGCTCTTCCTCCTCGTGGGCTGGAGTCCTGAGGGCCCAGCTCCCAAGGGTCCCCCGTGGGACCAGACAGGCGGTCTTTCACGTGCTGGCCTAGAGGCCTCTGTGCAGTAGACGGTGCTCATGCCCGCTCCTGGCCCCACCCCAGGGAAGATGGCCCAGTCCTCCCGCTACCCCTCATTCCCACTTTCTAGTCCTTCCCCATGCCCGGCTGGCCTCTCCTGGACTGCTCCAGTGTCCACAAATCCCCTTCAGGGTGAACCTGGAGCCAGGACACCCCAGTTCTCGTTGGGGTTCTGCTCTAAGTGGCCAGGTATCCTGGGGTGTCCCTCCCATCCCTGGGCCTCAGTTTCCCATAAAGTGAGACGGATGGAACCAAGTATCACACAGTTCTAAATCTCTACAATTTAAAAGGACAAAGAAGGAGGGGCCCCGGGTGGCTCAGTTGGTTGAACGTCTGACTTCGGCTCAGGTCACGATTCACAGTTCACGAGATCGAGCCCCGCGTCAGGCTCTGTGCTGACAGCTCGGAGCCCGGAGGCTGCTTCGGATTCTGTGTCCCCCCTCTCTCTCTGCCCCTCCCCCACTCGCGCTCTCTCTCAAAAATAAAGATTAAAAAAATAATAAAAGGACAAAGAAGGAAATACCCCAATATGGGGAGGAGACTGTGGGATCGTTTCCCTCTTTTTGAACTTCCAAATAAGGTATGAGTAGATGCACCACCAATAATAAAGAAGCACAGGGCTAAGAGTCCCCAGGGAGGGCACAGTGCTCCTGTGTGACTCCATCCCCGTAAGTCTGGTGCTGCAAGGCAGACGGGGGGGCCCTACAGCTCCTGGCCCGGTGCCCACGTTAAATTATACAGCCTGAGGTGGGCAGATAAGCCGAGGCATTGCCGACACCTCCTCCTGAGAGAGGCTGTCCTTCTGCCCGTCCATTAACATTCATGAGGCTCTGGGACGCCAGCCTCTCCTCTCCTCTGGGACAGAAGGGACAGGCTAGGTTTCGAGTTAGCCTCTATAGGAAAGGCATCCCCTGGGCCTCCTGAAAAGAGGGAACCTGAGATCCCAGGACAAAGGATCTAGCACCTGCTCAGTGATGCTTGATGGAATTTCTGGGCGGCGAAGGACAGCTACCTAATCTGGGCTGGGCAGAGTCCCAAGCCCCTCTGAGGCCCCCTCCGCCCCTCTGCCACATCTCTGGCTGGCTCCTTCTCCCTCTGGAGGGTCCCTGCATTCTGGATTGACTTAGGCGGCACTTTGCAACGGGGGCAGGCCTCCCAGACCAATTCCTTAGCATTCCTCCCCCTCTCGTTTCCAGGCCTCTGCTGCCGAGCAAGCTAGTGTCCGTGTGGGAACGGAGTCTGTGATCCGGGCCTGAGACCTCAGAGGCGCCTCGCCAAGGCCACACAGGAATTGGTGGCAGAGCTGGGACCAGCGCCCGGGACAAAGGTCTCCTAGCCCAGGGCTCTGGCCGGACAGGCAGCTGTCTCCGCACCTTCGCGCTTAGGAAACCAGGGTGGCGGTGCTGAGCCCCCCTCCTGCGCTCGGCTCAGCAGTAGACAGATCCTGACTGCCACTGCCGTCTCCTGCTTTGACGAGAGACGGTTCAGTCGCTTGCCTGAAGTTACCCCGCGTGAATCTTCCAGCGCCTTTCCTCCCGAGGCCTTACCAATGAATCGGGGCTCACAGAGGGCTGATGCGTGAGCCCACCTGTGTTGTTTCACTCAGAGCACCAGGGCCAGCTGTCACCCGCTGGACTCCTGGAACAGACCCTCATTCCTGAGCCCTCCCGTTACGGTTCAACCGTCCCCCACGGCAACCAACGTCTAGAGCCGTAGCAGAGAGGCCAGCGTCCAAACGGCCCGTAGCCCTGGAAGGTCAGCCTGTGTAGATGCGGGAACCGCGTTTCGGAAAGGCCGCACGGTGAGGAGCACCCGCCTGGAGCCTGCAGAGGACGGGCCTTTGCCCTGTGCCGGCCTGGGTGCCGGCGAGCAGCCCCACCTCCCTGTCCCTGTCCTGGCGCATGGGGCTCCTGAGGCCCGGGGGAAGGGAGGACTTGCTCGCGGGGGGAAGCGGGGCTGGGACCCAGGCTCCCAGGGTCCAGGCCGGGACACTGCCAGCCAGCCTGCCTCATCCACTCGGGCTGTGCTCCCCAGGCCACTCACTTTCCAGGTGAAGTAGCCGTTTCCTAACAAGCTCGCTTCAGGACAAAGAACCAACCTTGAGAAGAATCTCAAACGGAACGAAGTACAATGAAAACACATCGCGCCTTTACAGCGTGAGTCACAAAGCGCCTTTACGGGATTCTGGTCATTGATCTGCTCAGCTATCCAGGGCGGGGCCTATCAGACCTCTCACAGGTGGGGAAACTGAGGCTCAGAAAGGGTGAGCAACCACCCGAGGCCACACGCGCCTCCAGCGACCGGCGCTGCCGGGACAGCAGCCGTCTCCCAAGCCCGGTCTGCGTGCAGCTGCTTCTGTCCGTGCTTCGCAAGGCCTCCGTGAAAAACAGCATTCACCCTCTGGTCAGCCACTGGCAGCCGCCTCGTCCCAGGAGAGCTCATGCCCACCACCCCAGCAGCTGGGCAGAGGAGGGGCCCGTGAGGAGCAGGGAGGAGCCCCTACGAGGAGAAAGGAAGAGTCCCGGGAGGAGCTGAGAGGAGCCCCTCGTGAGGAGCGGGGTGGAACCCCCTGCGAGAATGGGGAGGACCCCCCTCAAGAACAGGGAGGAGAGACCTCCTGTGAGGAGCAGGGAGATCCTCTGTGAGGAGGGGGGAGGAGCCCCCGTGAGGAGAGGAGAGGAGCCCCCTGTAAGGAGCGGGGAGGAACCCCCATGAAGGGCGGGAAAGGAGCCCCCCATGCAGAGTGGGGAGGAGCCCCCGTGAGGAGAGGAGAGGAGCCCCCCATGTAGAGTGGGAGGAGCCCCTGTAAGGAGCAGGGAGGAGCCCCTGTGAGGAGAGGGGAGGAGGCCCCGTGAGGAGCAGGGAGGAGCCCCCTGTGAGGAGCGGGGAGGAACCCCCATGAAGGGGGGAAAGGAGCCCCCCCATGCAGAGTGGGGAGGAGCCCCGTGAGGAGAGGAGAGGAGCCCCCTGTAAGGAGCAGGGAGGAACCCCCATGAAGGGGGAAAGGAGCCCCCCATGCAGAGTGGGGAGGAGCCCCCATGAGGAGAGGAGAGGAGCCCCCCATGCAGAGCGGGGGGAGCCCCCGTGAGGAGCGGGGAGGAGCCCCCGTGAGGAGCGGGGAGGAGGCACCCCGTCACCTACAGCTCACTCTGCAAAGCACGGTGCAGTGGCAGTGGCAGAAGCAGAAGCAGTGGAAGGTCCACTCTCTGCTGACCATTCCGGGCAGGCCCCCGGGCGCAGTCCAGGAGGGCGCCTCTCGCATCCCGGCCACTTACCCGTCCTCCCTCGGCCACCCGGCTCAGGCAGTGGGAAACCGATACGCCAGCCAGCCGTCAAATGGGCTTCACTGCCTCAATCTTTAATGAAGCCTCCCAGCTAACCTATCAGAACCGTCCTGCCTACCTGATTCTAGCAGGTTCTGGGGGCCGTGGAGAAGCAGCCAGACCCCTGTGGGGCCAGCCCACGGGCCGTGGTGACACCAGGTGTCTGCCAGAAGACCCCCCCCCCCCCCGCCCCCGGCTCTCCTCTTGTCCCTTGCAGGCAGTGGGATGGGACAGCGTGGGCACGGAGCCAGAAAGCAACGGGTGAGCGGCCAAAGGCAGAAGCCCGGGCACTGTTTGCGTAGACCGCCTGCTCTCCCCAGGCTCCCCGGGCATCCCTGCTGCTGTTCCTCGCTCTTCCTTCCTTGCCGTCACGTCTGCTTCCTCCCAACCAGTCCCTGCCACGCCTGCTTTCTTTCCCAGCCGGATCGGCTCCAAGGAGCTCAGTCCTTCGACCTGCCAGCAGGCACGCCTCTCTCCCACTGCCCTGGGACCCCTTCCTACTGCCACACCTGTGGGCACAGTGGCTGTTCCTTCTGCCAGGAACACTCGCCTGCACTTCCCGGGACCCACAGAGCCCAGGTGAAGTGGGTCCCTGTCCCTGTGGGGCGTTCCCTGGCTCCTCAGGTGGCAGGAAGGGTAGCTTCCCCCTTGTCCCTTTCCTGCTCCGCTGTAGCGTCCTGTACCTTTGTGCCCTAGGGAGCGCGCCCACTGCCGATAACGGAGTTTCTCCACTGTTTACTCCACTGGACTGTGAGCCTGAGAGCAGATGCCACGCCTGTACCTTCTTGTCCCCAAGCACCCTGCGCAGGGCCTGGCGGGAAGCGCGCAGGGAACGTCTGTGTGGCCAGCCCAAACCTGGCGTCACACTCTCCTTCGGAAACGGGTCAGCCCCTCTCAGTAGAGCAATGCTCATCTCCCCAGTCCCACCAGGCTTAACGCTCTGCCCTCTACCGGTCTCCAGGGAATGCCAGCCCTGGGGGGAAACTGCCCCTCAGCTCTGCCTCCCTGCGCTGTCTAGGCCTCGACCTCGCGCTCTCCTGAGTGGGGTCTCCGGCTCAGGCTCGCCCCCAGAGCCATGTTTGCAGATGGAACAGCAGGAAGCCCTTCCGTGCCATCCCTGAGCCAGGAAGCCTGCAGGTCCCATCAGTTCCCGTGGGAAATCCTCACTTTCGGACCCGAGGCCTCCTACGCTCTAACGTGCCGGCAGCCCCAGCCGCCGCCTCCAGCACCCTCTTTCGCTAGCCGGTGACTTACCTGGGCTGGGCCCCACCTGCCTTTCCCTCTTCCCTCTTTGTTTCCCTGGGCGGCAAATGCAAATACGCAAACACAAATCTATATAGGGAGACACTGGACTTCAAGCAACGTGGCACACGCTGCCTAGGAGGGTCCCCTGAAGGCCGGCCCATCGTCTCCCCCCTCCATTCCTCCCCGATGCAGGGCTCACACGGTCCCGTCTGTCCAGATCCTTCCGCAAGCCACTGACATCCGTTCTGTGGGTCTTTGGGACCTTGGGCTGGCCGGTCACAGTCCCTCTTTGGGACTGCATTTCCCTGCCTGTGGGGCTGCACTGGGAGGTGGCATCACAGTGCAGACAGCGGCCCCCACCCCTGCCCGGAGCGTGTGGACTAGAGGCACTGGCAGGTGAATGCGGCCCCGGCTCTGTCACTTATCCCTGGCCGTGGGCACGTTACGGTAACTGTTTTCTTATCTGAAAAATAATAAAAGGCACCCACCACTTGTCTTGGAGCGTGGGGGTCAAAAACTCGTTCGCGTCAGCCTAGACTCTGATACGGTGCGGCCCACCGATGCGGTTTCCTTTCCGTCTTAGGTAGTTCCCAGTGAGTAACATTTTTGTGTCCGTGAAATTCTCACAACGCATCCCAGAGGTGGTGGTGTTATCATTACCCCATCTGGCCAGGGATGCCCAGACACATCAAAACCTGCCTACATCACATGAGCGAGTGACAGAGTCAGAACCGGACCGGGACCAGGAACAGCACCGGGACCGCAGCTTCCACCCCCACGCTGCCCCGTTCTCCCCTCTACAACGGTCACACCGCGCAGACTGCCCGGAGCAGAGGCCGCCAGGGACAGGCTCTCTCCTTCGCATTTAGTCAAAAAGCCAGCTCACGGCCTGCTGCCAGCAACGGGCCACTTCTACGCAAAAAGCAGTGTGTGTTAGGGGCGCCTGGGTGGCTCAGGTCACGATCTCACCGTTCGTGAGATCGAGCCCTGCGTCAGGCTCTGTGCTGGCAGTGTGGAGCCCAGAACCTGCTTGGGATCCTGTGTCTCCCTCTCTCTGCTCCTCCCCTGCTCGCGCTCGCTCTCCCAAAAATAATAAAACAAACAAAGTGGTGCCCGCTAGGAAAAAGCAGCCACACAAGCTCAGGCTGCAGATTCAGAGGACCCCGGGGTTAATTCTGTTTCAGCTTCGGCATTTCCCTGACTTCCACCTGGATGCGACCTGCGGCCTTTCACACCCAGCAGGAGGGCTCAGCCTGACCTGCCTGCTTCCAGCCGCTGGTGCCCCAGGAGGCCGGTGATGCAGCCCCGGTCCCAGCGTTTGCACAAGGGAGAGCAAGGACACGTGCCAAAACACAGGCAGGCAGACAGCTGGACCTGAGCACTGCTTCCGCAGTCGGCCTTTCTGGGCTGGTTCCTCCATCTTGGCTGATACGGCTCCGTCGGCCCTCTACAACCTAGCTCGTTAACTGTTTGTTCAACAAGGACTTATTCCCAATTTCTTACTCTGAAGGAGGCAAGCAACGGAGGGAAGTTATTTCTAGACCAGGTCACATAGGAACATCCCGGTAAGGGCGCCTGGCGCGGCTGATTTTCAGCTGTGCCCGAGACTCCGAGGTCAATGCCGGCGGGGTCAGCAGGACCCCCACCGCAGCCACTCGCGCGCTCTGCTTCTGAGGCTGGTCCCCTCCGCCTTCTGCTCCTACACTGAAATGGGCTCCCACACCTGCGGCCGGCCCTTCCAACTGGGGGCGGGCACCCCAACAGCTTGGTGGCACTCCGGCGGTACGTGGAGGAACGGAGAACACGGACCACCGGGAGCGTCAATTTTACTGAAAGGTAAGTAATTCAAAACAAGGAAATAAGCAAGACACATCGAGGAGCAGGGCATGAAATCCACGTGAGTCTGGAGTGTCTTCGGGCCACACCGCAGCCCACTCGGTGGCGGGGGGGGGGTGCTCACGCCACCCACGTCCTCGGAGCCCGGCACTTCCTGAAACGTCTCGGTCTTTCCTGCCTCTCTCTGGTGGTCCCTTTGCTGGTGATGCAGCACATCCCCCCTTGTGCCCCACGGGCCCACCTCCTCTGAGGCCTGCTCTGGGGCATCCACAAGGCACCCCTGACATCCTCATAGGGAACATTCCTCCTGTGAGCCTGACCCGGCCTGGCGCCCCGGCCGCCTTCTGTTCGAACTGAGTAGGTGCCTGCCTGCGCCCCTGCCGGACTCTGAGCACCTTGCGTCACAGAAACACCCTGTATTTATGCTTGCGCGTCACCGTGTGGAATTCTCAAAACAAGGTGACAAGCTGTTATTATCACTCTGTGTGACAGATCAGAAAAACAGAGATTCAGAGGCGTGAATCACCCATCTAGATTGGCAGTAAACTTGGGTCAAGATTCCCGGGAATCACGGCTACACCCTTCTGCCGCCCCGAACAGGGCCTGCGTGGCTCGGAAGCGGGGAGACAGGCAGGGGCGCCGTCAGCGCACGGTGGTAACGGAGGCCAGCCGTCAGAGCAAACCATCACCGACTCCGTCTGGGAAGAAGTCAGAGCGGCACGGGGGCGGGGCGGCCGGAGCCGATGCGCCCAGGCCTCGGGAAGCTGCAAGCCAGCTGGGAATCTGCTGGGCCCCTGCTGAGAGCCACGGCTCCCGGGCAGAGATCGCCAGGCCGTGATTCCTCGCCTCTGAAGATGTGGTTGGCAGGGAGAGGAGGCCGTGAAGGCCTGGGCCTTGGGGGCTGCTTCCTGACCATCCAGGGGAAGGCCTACGCCTTACTGTGCTCAAAGCTGTCCCTGAAGTCCTGGCCGTGCCCATCCCCAGCCTCACCTAGTCTCCCAGAGTCCAGGATGCGCAGCGCCCCTGTGGAGAACTCCGGCAAGTCTCTGTGCCTTTGCACCTGTGGCTGCCTCTTTCCAGAACCGCTTCTCTCTCTTCTCGCTGGCAAACTTCTGTCCACACTTGGAAGACCCAGATCAGGCTTGCCCCCCACAGAGGCTTTCCCGACGGCCCTGTCCCCCTACCTCAGCCCGCGTGCCAGGCCTGTTCTCTAGGCTCCCACAGGCCCTGTGCTTCCCACCTGCCACAGCACACTGCCCAGTTTCCCTTCTCCATCTGACCGGGCCCCAGGAACACAGGAGCCTACCTTTCTCATCTCTGCGTGCTGGGTGTCCCGCCCAGCACGGACGCCCCGCAAATGTCCGTTCGCTCACTTATCACACAAGTATCAGTGTGCCGGGCGCACACGCTGCTGTCCTGGAACTGACGCACCCGGGACACGCATGGAGCAGGAACACAGCAGGTGAGAGAACTGAAGTGGCAGGTGACGACTAGCGGATGTGTGAGCAGAGGTGGGAGGGAAGGAGCCACGGGCTATGCGGAGGGAAGAATATTCCAGGCCGAGGGGCATCAGGTCTAAGACCCAGTGTCAGGAGCAGGCGTGGCATGCTCGGGGACGCAACAAGGAGGCCAAAGTGACCGGAAGGGAGTGAGGCAGAGCGGGAGGAGGTGGGCTCGGAAGGCGCCAGGGCCGAGTGGTCTGTGCAGGCCTTGCTTTGGATTTGGGTCCGGTTCTGAGCAAGACTGGACGTCCCTGTAGGGTCCCGAGCAAGGGCTGACCCGACCTGAGCTAGACTTGAGAAGGTTCATCTGCTTGCATATGAACATGGTCTATCACGGGCTCGGCGTAGAAGCAGACAAATCAAGCAGGTGTCTACTGTGAAACCCGTCGCCTGCTGAACGAACATAATGGGTGAATGAGGGCAGGCCGCAAACAGGCAGGGGACAGGGCCTCGAATGCTCACACCCTGTCCCCTCCAGAAACTGCAAGCTATACCCCGAGTTCAGCACTTGGGTTTGGGAGTCCTTGTGACAGTTACTCACTAAGATAACATGAGCTGGCGCTTGTCCGGTACGAGCTACACTTGGCAGAAGGCTGACCTGTGAAGTTATCGTTCTTGAGGAAAGAAACAGACACCAGGTGAGAAAAAGAAACGGGATGCTAGTGAGTTTTTGACTTACTCAAAAGGCCCAGGCTTTGGCCATAAAGACGGGCCAGGCCGAGTGCCCATAATAGTCAACCCAGATCGAGCTGGGTTATGATGGACAGAGCCTGGAGGCCACCACCTGACCCAGGGGCTCGGCTCTTCTGACAGGCACTCTGGTCTGATGGGAGAGACAGGGACTGGCGATTAGGAGGCTGTGGCTATGTCCCTCCCCAGCGTGGCCTGGGGGCAAGTCACTTGCTGCTGTGAGCCCTCGTTTCCTCATCCCTAAAGTGGGGACAAGAATCCCTAACGTCCCCTGGACGGTCGCAGAGGCCGCGTGAAGACCCAGTGGGACGAGCAAGCGGGTGGCGTGTGGGAAGGGGTCATGTCCTCTCCTCGAGGAGCGGGGCCCCACGTCTTCTCCCACACCAGTCGTGCCCCTGCCCTCGTTGAGGGGCGAGGTCCTAGGACGGCGTCGGGGGACAGGGTGCCCCAGGGACGACGATACCGCACTGGCATCCTCGGGCCGCTTCGCAGCTGACGGATCACATCGTGAAGAGGGAACTGGGGCGGGGGGGGGGGGGCACGGCGGCCGGCTCGAGGCGCACGGGCAGGAGCCGGAGAGGCAGGCCACGCGCCGTGCCAAGCGCTGACCGGGCACCGTGTGCAGGCAGTAGCTACGGGAAACCGAGAGCCCCAAAGAAATCTCCCCATTAGCGTTTGGGAGAGAATCCTGGGGCCGTGGGCAGCCGGCCTTCCTCCTCCAGGAGGTGAACTGCAAACGAAGCGGCAGCTCTTTAAAGGGAGATAACGGCGGGGTGTCTGGAAATTGGGGGCCCCCAAGAGGGAGAGGGATATAGAATGCCGTCAGTGTGCGGCGGGAGACCCCGACGTCGGGCGGAGCCTCTTCCCGGAGCCTGGATTTCAAGTCCCAAACCACCGAGACCTGCCCCACCCTCCTCGTTGGCTGCTCCTGGCTCCGTCCCACCGTGCAGCCGGCGCGGCCCCGACTCCCCCTCGGCCCCGCGTTCCCGAACACCCGGGCCGTGCGGCCCGACCTCCCTCTGCGTCCCAGAGCAGGGCCCTCAGCGTCACCTCAGGAGGTGATGTCATTAGCTGACTTTTCAAACACGCATAAAAAGCGAGTAACTTCAAACGGTTACGGTAATTCACGGGTGACAAGGCACCGCACACACGCCGTCTCACGTTACCCTCACGACAACCCTGTGAGGTAGGTGCGATGAACCCGTCGCACGCGTGGAGAAACGGTCCCAGAAAAGCGCGGCGACTTGGCCAAGGGCACACCCTCGGCACAAACCGTGCTCGGGCCCAGATCCGCCCGACTCCACGACCGACGTGCACACGCCTCAGGGCCACCAACGGCTGTAGGTCCGTGAACACGAGGCTGCTGGCCGGGGAAGGTGCCGTCCTTCGCTTAGGGCTGGTGGTAGGCGGGCCAAGGTGACGGGTGCGATTTCTGTGTGAGACAATTCTATTTGCCATGTCCCTCAATCACAGATAGCACCCCTCACCTTGCGCCCAGTTTCACAGGCTTGCGAGCGGTGCTGGTTCGGGAGCGCCGTCTTGGTCTGCAGAGGGTGGCGTGATGGCAGGAAGCGCCAGGCTACGCGAGGCACGCAAGACAGACACAGGGGCGAGGTGGCCAGCTCACCCACTCACACGCCCAGAGGTGTCCGTCCTTCCTCAGGGCGCTGGAGACGTGAAAAGCAAGGTGCCTGTCCTCGAGGGGCTCACAGTCTAAGAACCAGTGGGACAGAGGACTGCGTGTTCAGAGCCGGGGAGCGAGCCCCGAGGTCCCCTGGGGCGCCTGGAGGCTCCCCAAGCACAGGACCGTGAAGGAGGGGCAGGCCAGCAGCACACAGACGAGGAACCACAAGCAGGGCAGCGCGGACAGGGGACAGCATGGCACAGGCCGGGGAGGGGCTTATCAAACTGACCCCGGCTGTGCAGAACGGTCACGTTGGAAGCACCGGCAGGAAGGACAGGTTGAAGAAGGAAGAGAGGCTGACCACTTAGGGTCCTGCTACAAGCCCGCAGGGGACAGACAACGGGTGCGTGGGCCGAGTCAGGGATGTGTCCCGGGTTGGGCACAGTGCACACCTGCATCGGCGTGAACCGTCCAGGGCAATCGAGCATGGGATTGGGGGCCTGCGCTGAGTCCCACGACCCGGCCAGCCCCTGGGTCCTGATGTGCTCGCTCAACCTGGCACAGAGACGGCAAGAGCTCTGAAGTTAGAGTGCTGGTTTCTGAGGGTCCGGAGACAAACAGGACACTTAATGACATGCAACCTGACTGGATTCCCACGTTGGGAACAGTGGTGTGAACCTTGGTGACGGAGGCAGAGGTGAAGCACGGGGCGTTGGGGTGGATGAAGCTCCCAGGCTGGCCGGAGAGGCTTCATCTGAGGGACAACTTTCGGACAGGAGAAGTGGGGCCTGAGCGTGTGGGGCGGCGAGGGGGGGCCACAGCAGGGGTGTTCCGGGAAGCATGGCGACGTGCCCGTCCCACCTTCGGTGAACCTTGAGCACAGAGGCTAGTCAGGAAGCGGCCACCAGAGGGCAGTCGTGGAGGCGGCGTGGGGGGGGGGGGGGTGGGGGGAGGGACACGGGAAGACGCGGGTCTTTCAGGTAGGGCCATGCCGGCCTAGGTTCTTGTGTCTCAGGTGAGGCAGAAAGTGCCAAGGGCCTGAGCAGGCGGGAGAGGAACACAGCCAAGGGTTTTTCTGTAGGGGAAGAAGTTCAGTCCTTTTCCACAGGAAGGTTTATGAGAAGTGAAATTCAGCCCCGAGCGTAAGAGGCTGGGAGGTGGCCCGGTATCCGAGTGTGGAGAGGCCGGGAGGTGGCACGGGGTGAAGAACCAGGCCTGCCTCCACGAGGAGGTGTGACCGGGAGCCGCCCGCTGGGGCTCCTTCCTGTGCCCGCGTGGCTGTGGCACCGCGAACTGATTAAGGACGCGGACGCTGGGAAAACGCCGCTCATCCCGCACCAGGGCCGTCACCTCTTGGGATGTACCAATGACGTTATTACAAGCAAACCGGGAAAGAAAAGGATATTCATTCCGTCACATTCCCTGAGGCCAACGAAAATATGCGCCTCGTCGTGTGTTTTAATTCCCTCCGTGTGGATTTCCACTAAGCTACCACGTTTTTCTTTTTCTTTCTCTTTTTTTCAGAGCCCAAAAGAGTACAACGGATAAAGACGACGA
The DNA here is from genome assembly GCF_007474595.2 of Lynx canadensis. Lineage (NCBI taxonomy): Eukaryota > Metazoa > Chordata > Mammalia > Carnivora > Felidae > Lynx > Lynx canadensis. Next base: position 141,446,244 of record NC_044308.2, on the reverse strand, counting down.
CTCTGGCTGCAGCAGGGCGAGGTCCCTGGCATACCTGTCTGGACCCTTGGAACTCCTCAAAATGACAGTCTGAGATTCCACCATTCCGCCCAGGAACTGCCGACCAAGTTGCCTTCGACTGTGCCGCTTCTGGTCCCCGCCCCTGCCCAAGCCCCCCACACCAGGCTCTGCCATTCCGGGGCGCTCCCGGGTCTGGTCGGCGCCTCAGGCCTGCGGAGGAAATCTGCCTGCTAGCACTGACGGGGGTCCGCGAGGCGTGAACTCATTTCCCGACCGCCAGCCTCCAGAGCCTGCCATCAGCACCGCACTCTGCTGGACGCCCTCGATCTCATTTGAGATCGAGGTGAGCTGGCGTCACCGCCTCATTCTCCACAGGAAGGGACTGTGGCTCGGAGTCCTGGCCGGGAGGAGACGGCCTGCCTACAGTGGCCGGCTGCTCCCGGCTCCCACCCGGGGCTGCAGCTCTGAGTTACCGCCTGCAGGTGGCCGCTGTCCCAGGCAGCCCGTCCTGCTACAGAAGTCCAGGCACTGGGACACATGTATTCCAGTCCACCCCCTGGGGAAGAGGCTCCTTCCTCCAGCCCTGGGTACGACGACTGCCTAGGAAGTGTTCGTGGGCCCCAGCCCCCGGTGATCTGTGTGCAAGGCCTCACATCCACTGTGGGGGTTCTGCCTCGGTCACAACGTGAAGGGCCAGCTACCCCTGCCACTCCCTACTGGGAAAGGCTGTGACTCTGGGGTGAGTTGGAGGTTTGCTGGATCTTCTGATTTGGAAAGTTTCTTGGGGTCTTAGTGGGAGTTTGAGAAGTGAACCTTCTGTTTTGGTCTGGGGTCTCCCCACTCTGCCCCGAGTTAACAGTGGAAAGGTGAGGCCGTGCGAAGGTGAAGTGAAGGATTCCGTGGCTCCTTGAGGCAAGAACGTGGAAGGGCCTGGGGCGCCTGGGTGGCTCAGAAGGTTAAACGTCCCAACTTCAGCTCCGGTCATGATCTCGTGGGTTCTTGAGCTCGAGCCCCGCGTGGGGCTCTGTGTTGCCCGCTCAGAGCCTGGAGCCGGCTTTGGATTCTGTGTCTCCTTCTCTCTCTGCCCCTCACCCACTCCTACTCTGTCTCTGTCTCTCAAAAAATAAACATTAAAAAAAAAAAAAAAAAAAAGAACATGGAAGGTCCTGCCAGCAAGGGCAGGCTGTTCTACCACTGGGAAGGTCAGACTGAAAGTCATCAGAATCAAAAGGGGAAACAACGGACCCACGAAGCTATTCTCAAGCCCTCAGGAGCATGGACTGTCACGTCTCTCCACTCTCTTCCAAAAGAACCCTTGGTCCTTGGTCCCAGAGAATATGCTTTTTTTTTTTTTTTTAAGTTTATTTATTGATTTTGAGAGAAGAGAGAGCATGAACAGGGGAGGGACAGAGAGAGGGAGAGAGAAAGAGAATCCTAAGCAGGCTCCACACTGTCAGTGCAGAGCCCGATGTGGGGCTTGAACTCATGAACTGGGAGATCATGACCTGACTGAAATCAAGTGGGATGCTTAACCGACTAAGCCACCCAGGTGCCCTGGAACACTTTAAAAAAAAAAAAAAAAATTTTTTTAATGTTTATTTTTGAGAGAGAGAGAGAGAGAGAGAGAGACAGACAGAGTGTGAGTGGGGGAGGGGCAGAGAGAGAGGGAGACACAGAAGCCCAAGCAGGCTCCAGGCTCTGAGCCGTCATCACAGAGCCCAACGCGGGGCTCGAACCCACGAACTGTGAGATCATGACCTGAGCCGAAGTCAGGCGCTTAACCGACTGAGCCACCCAGCGCCCCAGGAAAACTCTGTCTTAGGAAGGAACGGGTGTGTCAAACCTGGGTCTCCAGGGCTAGGGGAGAGACCTCGGGCACAGCCCCAGCTCTGCCCGTGACTCTGTGTGTGACCTGCGGTCCCCTCCCCTCACCGGGCCTCAGTTCTGTCATCTGTAAAATTACACTGTTTCACGGTGCCCAAGGTTCTCTCCAGGTCCCCACTCCTCGGCCTGCCTGGGCCTCAACTATCTGCCTCCCACACCAGCAGCGTCTTTGAGGAGGGAGCTTTTCTCAAAAGTTCACTTCCCCGGTGGCTGGATCCCCTCAGCTTGGGGTCCTTGTTTCAGGTGTCCCTAGAGCCCTGCGGTCCCAGAAGAGCGGGAGACGTTTGTGGTATGTTAAAAGAGAACGGGGTGCAGTGTGACAGAAGAGTGCTGGCCCTGGGGACGAAAGATGCAGCAGGGCTGGGGGAAGCCGGAAGCCAAGAGGCTGCACTCACGGGACACCTGCGATGTCTTGGGCAGGAAGCGTGTCTGGCACTCCTCCGACAACCGATGTGCTACTGTACCCATTTTGCAGATGGAGTGACTCGTGCCAGGCAGTGGAGTAGAAATCGGAGCCAAGTGGGGAACAGCACACCCAGAGAGCACGGAAGCTCCCTGCCCCGTCCCCCCACCTTGTCCTGTGCTCTCCCCGTCGGGTCCTCCCCGACTTACACCCTTTCTGTTAGGCCTGTTCTCTCGTAAGTAAAACTCTTCCTGAGTTCCGTGAGCCACTCTTGAAAATTAATCAAACCCGGGGAGGGGGGCAGTTGTGGGAACCTCTGATTTACAGTCTGTTGGCCAGACGCACAGGTGACAACCTGGGCTTGACTGGCATCAGAAGTGAGCGGCGGGCCGCCTCGTGGGACTGAGGCTTAACCTGCAGGGTCTGACGGTGTCAGGACCGAGTTAAGCTGCAGGGTTCCCTGCTAGCATCGCAGAACTGCTTAGCTGTGGCAACCACACACCGCTGTTTCAGAAGTGAAGGACTGCGGGCAGAGGAGACACGAAGGAGTAAGACAGGAGTGGCCTTCCTTCAACCAAACGGACATTCTTCCCACTGTGCCATGTGGCTCCTAGCACACCTCCTGGTGTCCGGATGAGGAGAGGGGAGGGTGCTAATCCAGCTTCTCCTACTGACTGGCCAAGTGCTTGCTCCCTAGGGCCCTCTGGGGCTCAGTTTTCTCAGCTGTAAGATGGGCACAGACATGGCGCTCTCTACCTGGCCGGCCCTGCCACGTGACAATCAAATGAGACCGGCAGATGTGGTCAAGAAGGAGACTGAATTTTGGGGCGCCTGGGTGGCTCAGTCGGTTGAGCGGCCGACTTCGGCTCAGGTCACGATCTCGCGGTCCGTGAGTTCGAGCCCCGTGTCGGGCTCTGTGCTGACAGCCCAGAGCCTGGAGCCTGCTTCAGATTCTCTCTCCGACCCTCCCCTGTTCATGCTCTCTCTCTGCCTCAAAGATAAATAAATAAACATTAAACAGGAATAAAATAAATTAAAAAAAAAAAAGGAGACTGATTTTTACAGAACTTCTGGCCCATCCAACCAGCCTCAAAAGCCTCTTTCTACTATAAACATTTTATAACTCCCTGGCATCTAAAGTGAAAGTCGTAGACCATATAACGCACCTACATAAATTAGAAGAGAAGTAATGCCTTCGGCGTACTCTAAGGGAGAGAGAGAGGAGGAAGCCAGAGTAAGGTTCACACAGCAGGATGTGAAAGCGCAGACGTGGCCCCACCAGCCAGACGCTTACACCTGCCCACAGACTCACGGTGGCAAAGGGGAGCTGCGTGCCTGGCGGACAATCTCACAAGTGACAGTGTTTCCAAAGCAGAAAGCAATTCTTGGTGACGCTATAGACAAACCAAAGCACGTTTTCTTTGGAAGTGGGTGGTAGTTGCATTCCTAGAGAATCCAGCACACGTTAAACCTGGGTGAGGGAAAAAGGAGCACTTTTTCTTAAAACAGAGCTAAGTTCTGACTCAGATCCTTGCGTTTTTTTACCTCCATGTGCTCGGAGGGACACGTACAAGCGATCCTCGTGTAGGACCCGCCTTGTCACCGCAAGCCGTGCAGCCCTCCCCACCCCTGCCCACCGAGCCAGTCTCTCCGCTGTCCTCCTCTCGTGCTGAGAGGCACACGGGTCACCCACCTTACAGACGGAGACATCCAGGCCCAGAGAAGGGAAGTGATGGGGGTGTCACGCCAGGCCCAGTACCACGGCCTCTCAGTCCCTGAGCAGATCGCAGCTTACCCATCACCACACAGAGGGGGCTGCGATCGGCCACTAGCTGGTGAGAGACCTCGGGGGACAACCGACACTCCATGCCTCACACGTGATCTCCACAGAGATCACTGAGCCTCACCGAGGCCACACAGCGAATGGCAGAACCAGGACCGGAGCCAGGCCTCCTGAATCCCAGCCCAGAAGAACACAACCTGGGGACTCTGTCCCTCGCAGAAGGCTGACTCCTTGAGCTCTAGCTGTGTGTCCCTACCGCCCCGCCTGAGTTCCGGGGGGTAGCGGTGACCGAGGCGGGGTGTGTGTGCAGGGCCAGGATGCTGGTGCGGCTGCCCAAGCAGGAGGCAGTGGGCGTGGCAGCAGGTAGGAGGCTGGGCTGCAGCACCGCCCACGGAGGGCTGGGCTCTCCAGAGTCCGGGGCTCCCCCGCCTCTGCATCCCCCGTCAGCCACAAAAGCAGCTCCACGGTCAAATCGGAGTTCTGGGGAAAAACCTAAACTGAATATCTCTAAGATCCTTCTCATCTTTAAGCTTATTTCTAAGTACAGATAAATATAAGCTCAATGAGGGAGCAAGGTACCCACCTGTGTGGTTTTTCCAAGGGAACGGCCACCCTGCTTTCCCAGGGAACTGCTGGGAATCATTCAGGGAGATGCTCTCTCCGCCGAGCACCTGACTCCCAAAGCACAGGGTAAAGATCACAACTGTTCCTGTTCCCGTGTCTATTACTTTTAACGCACAGGTACTTCACCTCACAGTAACGGGAGCGTCGCAAGGTTATGAGAAGTTGTCCGCGAGAAAGGGGAAAAAAGGGAGGCGAGAGCCAAAGGGGACTAGACCCTACAGCGGCCCGGAGCACCGTCCCTCGCTGGCGGCACGGCTGTTCTGCAGACACGCACCTGCTGCCGGGGCAGGCGGCATCACGTCCCCCGGGGTTTTCACAACCAAACCAAGAGGTCAGCTCCTCAGTCAGGAGCCGTGACAACTGGGAAATAACTCACAGTCCGGGACAGAGCCATCAGCATTAACAAATAGGAGAAAAGGAGCACCAAAGCCAGGGACCTGATCAACAGCGAGAAGTAACGACCGAGAGTTCGACAGAGAGGGAGGAGATTTAAACAACAACCACTGAACAAACAGGGGAACTTGAAGAGTAAAGTCCTCTGGGGCCGAGGAACGCAGAGGCTGATAACAGCCCCCGTGAAAAGATCACCGTGGGTTTCACAAGAGCGCACGTTTACGGGGCACGTACTGTGTGTTCTGGGCCCTGTATAGGGATGAGGGCAGCTAATCCAGGACGACTCGTGAGGCGTGGTGTAGGACAAACATCCACTCTTTGCAGTTCAGGAGGCTGCGCGCAGAGAGGTCAAGCAGCTTGCCCCCCCCCCCCCCCCCCCCCCCCCCCGGCGGACGTGTGTAACTCCCGTACCATTCACACGTCTGCAGCCCGCGGCACGCAGGGCCGTGAACTCCAGGCCGTGAACGCAGAGAAGGGTAACAGGCGACCCCTGCTCTCAGGGCGGGGCATTCGGGCACTTAGCACTCCACAGCGTGTTGTGGGTGCCGTGAGTGCGGAAGCACCGAGAAGGTGCTGGGGTGCCCTGGGAACAGGGGCCTCTCACAGCAGCCAGGCTTGAGCATTACAGTTGGCAAGGGGAATGTGAACAGGGGAGCCCTGGGAGCACAGAAAGGGGGCTGCGAGGCCCAGATCGGGGAGGGGGCGTCATGGTACACAGAAGTTCCAGGGAGAGGGAAAAAGGAAGCACACAGGAAGCACAAGGAAGGAGGAAGGAATAAAGAGGGGCCGGAGGAGGGAGCCAAGAAGGTAGAGGGGCTTCCGAGAGGAGGGCTGAGCGGGACGGGCAGGGCAGGGAGAAGCAGTGACGGAAAGAAACGTCCTCAGGGAGGGAGCAACAGCTGAAAAATGTTGGCATCCAACTCCTGTGAGGTCTAGATTTGTCCTTGGCTATGTGCCCTTTTGCCGGCTGCATATTCTGCGAGAAGACCACGAGCTCATCGGAAGGCTCCCCGTGTGCCTTTCTTGTCACTTTTGGCATCCTTTCTTTTTAAAAATGTTCCTGAGATAATTTAAAACGGTACCTTTTCCAGCCTCCTCAAACCCCAGAGCCACGGAATCCCGCCTCTCTTGGTTTCAAAGCGGGGACAGTAGCATGGTGGGTTCCAGGACCAGCAGACAGCAGGGAAATACGCTGGTCAGATGTGCCCTGGAAGTGGGGGAAGGCGTGAGAGGGGCCTTTGCTAACTGGGAAACCTCCCCACCTGCCAGCTTCTGGAAGCATCTGGGTCTTTTAACTCTCAGACCTCCCTTCCCTCCTGTAAGAAGCCAGATGAAGGAACAGCCCAGGAATCTCTCTGTGACCGACCAGCATGATTCTAGACGCTGAACTTGAAGAAGCTCCTCGAGTGGAAGGAGAGGTGCAGAGAATGAAAGAGAACGCGAGAGGGTTTTCTTCCCTGGCTGTGCAGACACGAGTAACGATAACGATTCCTAAGATGCGGACAGCGCAGACGCGACTTCACCGCAGTCCGGTGGGGAGGGTGCACTTATTATCACAAGCCTGATTCACACCACACGAGGCCACATGCCTCCGTTCATTTGCCGAAGGAAACGCAAGAGCCTTTTTGTCATTCGAGGACGCACACACTTTGGGAGCGGGAAGCCACACGGATGTGCCCAGCCTCAGCCACGCTGTCCTGCACCTAGGACACGCACTGCTGCAAATAACGGAACCGTGAAATCCCCTACGAACGGAAGGGAAACGTCCACCCGTACTGGCTAACAGAAACGCAAACTGGAACCGGGCGTTTTCCCTTGTCTTGTGTTTACTAGGATCAGCAAGAGTGTGACTGTCCAGTCCTGGGGAAGCCTGGGGCAGAGGATGACTGTCATACGTGCCAGGAAGAGTATCAGCTAGTGCACTCATTCTGGGAGGCATTTTGGCAAAATACGCCAAAGCTTTAAAGATGTATACGTCGTCTGACTCAGAAATGTGCCCAAGAAGAAACCGGATGCACCTGCAAGATACCAAGCATACATACAAACACCCACGGAAACAAGAAGGCCCGCTGTTACCTGAAGGGGACAGCAGAAGAATCGTACCTCGTGGTGCATCTTCAAGGCACCAATGCAATACTCCGGCCACTTAGATGGAGTGAAGATCTGACCATCTTGGCACAGAGTAACACTCAGAAGACAGTGCTGGGTGAGAAAGGATTACAGACTGTATATACAGACTATCTCTGAGGAACCTATTCGCTCACTTAGGAACATAAAACGTCTGGAAGGATTTATGGAGTGTCAACAGCACTCCTCTCTGGGTTGTAGGATTACAGGCAACGTTTGTTTGCTTGTATTTTCTACCCTCTGTGATAACCAAGGACCGACTTGCTCAGTGACTGCATGATGAGGGATCCTGCCTCCCGGGTGTTCTGGGCCCTTGGAGGGGGTAAGAGAACATTCCTCTGTTCTGGTTTCTGCACAGCGTCTTGCCCACTCCTAGTGACGGTCACAGGGACATGGTCCGTAAACAGCGAACCAGAACTCAGTCCCGCCCGACACCGTACACAAAACCGCTAGGACTTACAGAGATCTTGATAGGTCCGTAGCCCTCCTTTCCCACATGGGGAAACTGAGGCCCATATAGAAGCATATAGGAGCAGTTGCCTATATAAGGCTACTGAGCTGTGAACTGCTATGTGTCGAGAGAATACACTGTCAGGGAGGGAAGCCGCACGGGGGCCGGGCTGGGCGTCCAAGCGCAGCCTGTAAACATTACCCCCTGCCCGGAAGCTGGCTTTAACCAGGCAGTGGTGAGCTCCCCCTACAGACAGTGCACAGAGCGAGCCCGGGGGAGTGCTCCCTGGAGTCGATGGCAGTGACACAGGGGTCGTGACGATGCAGACTCACCCACACAGGGGCCGTGTCTTTAGCTGTCCTCCCGTGCTGTGTGCACTGCCCAGCCCAAGCCCCTGCCGTCCCCAGCGTGGGACGACCCGCTGAGGCAGGGCCATGGAAAAAACACTGGATTTCTAGCCAGAAGCCCCAAACCTGTGTCTCAGTTCCACCGGTAGGTTCTGGAAGCCACGTTCCCCTTTGTAACGGCCCGTGTCTTCACCTCCCCATCTGAATAAATGTGTGTAACAGTGACTGGCCTAACTACCTCCTGGTAACAGAAGCCGAAATATAAGCACGTGAGAGCGCAAGGAGGTACTTTCTTAGCCAGACAAGGTCTCTCTGCAGCGCTCACCCCCCGAGGCTGTTTGATTAGTGGGAAGTTTCCTCGAGAAGGGCGGGGAAGGGGCACATGGGAGAGATGACTAAAAAACAGAGCCTAGGCGTTTTAAAACAGTATAAACATTATTATTACTCTAACCATCATCTGTGTCCTCCAACTAGGCTGAAGAAGTGCCACTCTGAGTCCCGAACTTAGCACAGGCCCATCCTTGTCCATCACACCCTGTCGTGCAGACCGTATGGTCTGCGAGCCAAGCTCTGTGAAGAACGGGGGCCAGCAACCTGCATGGACAACGGTGACCAGAGAGAGGCAGGAGCCTCCGTTTCCACCTACGGGGGTGACACGGAGGAGTGCACCTTCTCCACACAGAAGACAGCCGTGCGCTAGGAACGGACAGCTCCTCCCGCCCCCCAAAACCACCTCCAGATGTCGGTTCCTGCAGAAAAAGCCCTGATAACCCAGTGATTGACTGCCCTTGTCCACAGAGACAATCCCCAAACCCAGAGATTGTGGGTCCCAAGGGAACCCTAAGCGAGCTCTGCGCCCCTGTCCTCCTCCAGAAACCGAAGCCACCAAGCTCCAGGCAATTATTTTATGTAACTTGCTAAATTAAGTTCCCTAGGCTGGGCCTGAAGTCGACCGACGAGTATGTGAACGTCACTGCTGCAGACAGACCGATGCTGTGAGTACCAAGGAACAATGTTAATAGACAGGTCTTCCAAGGGTCGAGTGCCCGACCGTCACTTTCGTGCAGGTGTTAGGCAGCAGAAATACTACTGGGTTGGGCCCATTCTTTCTCTAGAATCATCTTAAGAATCCCAGCCCTAGTGGGCCTCACTAGGTGGCGAGGCAGGAAGCAGCAAAGAAAGAGCAGAGGCTGTGGCTCCCTGCCGGCCTTTAGCCACAGACGGTGCGGACTGCTGAGCGAGTGGGTCCCAGCTAATCCTCTGGTCGCTTTCCTCTCTGAGCCTCAGCTTGCGAACCCAGATGTCATCCGGGCCCTCGTCTCCCAGGGCTGGCTCGAGAGTCGGGTAGAGGAGGGGCGTGAAGACCATTCACTACCCGGTCCTCAGCATCTACCGTTTGCTCTGACGGGTGACCTGTTTGGATGCAGGCCTCTCGTGTCCGCCCGGCTCTCAAGACCCTGGAGGGACCACACTAGCGTCTGCCCACGGACAAGGAGGCGGAGGTGGGAACCGCCGAACAGGACCCATCCCGGGCAGACACAGAGTCTCAGAAAAGGCCACGGGCCCCAGATGCCTACCAGAGAGGGAAAGAGGGGCAGGTGAGCGCTTACGAGGCACCAGACACGACAGCGGGCCCTTGAGCCCTCTCCACAGCTCTGTGGCGGGACGCATAACCTTACCTGACAAGGAAGGACGCTGAAGCTTACGGAAGATAACCACATTTCACAAGAACAAAAGGCAAAGAGCCAGTATTATTTGTGCTCTTATCACATTCCAGGCCCTGGATGCTAAGTGCTTTATAAACACTTTCAAAATGAATCTTCGAAACCACCCTGGGAAGGAGGGTTTATTATCCCAGGGCCACAGGTGGCGGAACAAAGACTTAATAGAAGATCTCACTGCCCCCGACCCGAACAAGTGCTTTTTCCGCTACCGCGAACCGCCTCCCACTGAGGGCGGGTAGGAAGGGACTGCCCGGCACGCCGGGGATTTAACAGAAAACAGCACAATGTCTGGCAGCGGGAGGGCATCTGCAGTGGCTGCTGGTGTTAAGCGAGCTCTAAAAGGCTGAACCACGGAGAGGAGAAAGCGCGGAACCAGGTGGCAGGGCACCCCGCAGCGACAAGGAACCAACGACAGAGGCGAGCGATTGCCTGGATGAATCCCTCACGCAACGTCGAGGGAGAGAAATCAGGCACCAGGGACACACTATATGAAATACACACATAGCGAAGTTCAAACACAGGCAAACCGCTCTGTCGTCTCAGAAGCTGACGTCCCCCCTGCCCTTGGCGGGGAGGGGGAGGGACAGGGTCTCTCTGGGGACCTGCGGGCGGCGGGGGGGGGGGGGGGGGGAGCAGGCACATACGCGTGTAAAAGCTCGCCGAGCGGCACACTTCCAGCTTCTGCGTGGTACCAGCAGGGGTCACACTGCAGGTGAAGGAGAAGCTAAAACCTTCTCGGTGCAACCAGATCTTCCACCAGAAGGTCACGCCTGCAGAAGCAGACGAACTGGGACAGGCCGCCACTTGTCACGGTGTGGGCTGTCAACGAGGCCACTCTCACCCGGTGACCCCACCCTCAGCCCGAGGCGGGCGGAGGAGCTCTGGGTTCCTCGCGGCCCTGCGTGAGCGACTTCCTCCCAACAGTCAGGGGCTCTCATCTGGCATCGAGGGTTGATTAGCTGACTTCCCTGTGACCAGGGTGAATGTAATAAAGATTTAATAAAGCAACGAGTAGTTTTTATTTAAAGTTAGCACTTGCCTTGCAAGGGCCAGTTGTCTGATTAAGTCAAAACTTTGTCTCTGCCCCTCGACATAGCCATCTGAACAGATCGGATGAAGCTTAGCGCTCACATCCTGGGGCAGATGAGGAGGTTCGGATCGGAAACCTTAAACCCAGCTCACTTCACCACGAAGCACGAGGCTCTTCGGTTTAGGAGAGAGCGCTCTGCGGGTATGGTTCTGCGTATGACCCATGGGAACATACTCAAGACGTCTTGTTTACTCAAAGAAAATTCTCCTAGAGTTTAAATTGTGCCCCAAAGCTACGATCTGTCGGGCCCAATGGATACATAGAAGCCATCTCCCCCTGGGTCTTAGGTACCAAGCCCCTCTGCTTCCCACCCCAGCTCCGCCAGCCGCCACAGTGGTCGTAACACCGACAAACGCCAACGCTGGGTGACGGATGTGTGTCAGGCAGCCTGCTAAGCATTGTAGACTCTGCTCGTTTAAATTTCAGAACCACCCCTAGAAGGCGCCTGGCCGGCTCAGTTAGTAGAGCGTGTGACTCTTGATCTCAGGTTTGTTAGCTCAAGCCCCACGTTGGGTGTGGAGCCTACTTAAAAAAATAAAATAAAATCAAGTCTAAAAACAACCTTTGTCACCCCCATCTGACAGATAAGGAAACTGAGGCACAGAAAATGAAGTGACCTGTCCAAGGCCCGTCCCTTAGCTAGAATGTGGCAGAGCCACGACTCACACTGAATGGCATGACCCTAAGCCCTGTTCGTGCCTAGCAGGCTCTACCAAGGTTAAGATCTCTGGCAAAGGGCAGGACCGTACCCGTGGGCGTCCAGGCACCCACGCCTTAGAAAGCTTCTGTCTTCCCTCGGAGGCGAACACTGCCAATTTCTAATAAAAGCCACAAGTGGTTTTGCCCTGCCTAGAGCCTTATGCTGGCATCACCCGGCCCCGCTCCCTCCTCCAGGCCCCCGTCGACCCCAAGTACCAAGCCCGCCCACCGTCTTCCAGGTCTTTGGGGCTCTTCATCACGTGTGCCCGAGGCCCCAGAAACCCTGCAGGGGGCTCTCCCCGCACACGCCAGGCGTTCAGGCCTGGGTGCCCTCGTCGTCCCTCTGCCTGACACGCCTGCTCCTCCTCTGCCTCGTGAGCCCCCTCACCCTTCAGAACCGCAGCCCAGATTTCCGCCCTGTGCCCCCTGCATACCTGGCCCACGCCCAGGGAGAGCACGTATGAGGCACCACATTAGCAGTTTAGGGATGTACCTGCTCCAAGTGCTAAGTGTCTGGAGGGGAAGGACGCCGCCTGCTCATCACTCACCTGTCCTGCCCGGCCAGTCCCTTATACTCAGTAAACATTTAGTAAAAGTTTACTGACCATAGGAATGAAGAATTCATGAACAAATCGTGTGTTTGTTCCCTCCCATCTCTGCTCAAGACGTGCTCTAGAATACGGAAGATAATAAACATAAAACGTATCTGGACGCAGAGCTTCAGGAACGCACCAACACAGAGCAACATAGTTCACAAAAGGCAAGAAGACGTGCCCGTCTTCCTCTCTTCCTTCCAACTGTTAACATCTTTAATGAAACATCTTTAAATCCGGCAGCAGGCCTCTCTGAGGACCCACACAGCATCAGCCTGACGCGGCGGCGGGGCTGGGACACCAGACAGCCAGTGCCGTGGGAGGGTGTGGGTTGGGGGGGGGGGGGGTCTCCGCCTCAGGCCAAGGCAGAGTCCCGCTTACCTCCTTCCTGGGAATTCATGATGTTCAGGGCAAACAGCATGGCATTGGAGAACGTGGTCGCCTCTTCCTTACTCGCGAAGTTTAAGCCGTATACCTGGCGGGCATCTCGCCACTGGTGGAAGGTCGGCGTTGCCTGATTGTACTTCAGCCCTTTCACGATTGAATAATTGATCACAACCTGGGGGGGAGGGGGGGCGGGGAAGACAGAGAAATGCGTGTAAATAAATAAAAGGTAAGTGAGCTGGACACAGCAGCTCTGGGGCAAGGATAGTGTGTCCCCTGGGGCTACCAGGGGACACAGAGGCGGGGGTGGGGTGAGAAGAAGGGGACCGCGAGGCCAGGCAGCTTTCCAGTGTGATCTACGCAACGGCGAGGGTTTGAGAGCCAGCTGTTTCGTCTAGGTAAATAATTATGCTCCGGATGGGAGGCCGGAGCTGGGAGTCAGGTTCTCAGGGTCCAGGTGTTGGTCCTCGCTCACAGCCACACCCCCTACAGCGGTCACTTCTCTGGGGCTCAGTTTCTCCAATTATAAAATGGGGGTAGTAATGCTCTCCCAGCCTAGTGGGGCTGCTGGGAAGGCCACGCCGCGATGCACGTCTTATCTAGATTTCTAGGCACAGAGACCCCCAAGGGCGAGAGCCTTCCGGCTCCTATCTCTGCCTCCCGTGCGCACAGTGTCTCGTACTTCGGCTGCATTAAGAATCGGGCTATCAGTTAAAAGGCTCAGTTAGAAGAGCGAAGGTGCCGCACAAACGTACAGCATTGCTGATCCGCTGGCAAACCTCGGCTGCCCGCGAGGAGCCAGCCAGGCCCAGCAGGGAAGGTGGAGAGCAGATGGGGGCGGAGCCCGGACCTTCAGGTGCCCGCAAGCAGCTGGGGGAGTCGCTCCGGGTCGGCCCGGCCTCGCAACTACTCTCGCAGACACTTAATGGGGAAGTATTTCCAAGTCCTTCGAGGTGACGCGTAGTTAAGTGTGGCTCGGGGAAGGCGGCGGGAGGCCCGGAGCCGCTGTCTGCCGCTCGTCACACGATCCGACCTCATGGAACTTAACAGTCACCCCTTTTCTGACCTGGAAAGTGGGAAGAGTGGACACGCCTACGGCACGGCAGCCTCATGGCGCGTCGCGAGGGTCAAATCCCGCGTGTGCGAGCACCGAGAGACAGCAAGCTCGCTGCAGACCAAAGTATGCAAGCAGAGCGTGGACGAGGCTGTGGGTGACGCCACGGGAAGGGTCTGCTTTAGGAGACATTCAGGATTGCTCGGCCTCCGCTGGCTCTGAGGCTCCAGGTTCTGTGATCTGAAGCTGGACCTAACCCCGTCTGCTGCCCCCGTGGGCCAGGGAGGTGAGCTCAGGAAAAGATTCATAAACGCAAAGGGACGTGGCCAAGCCGCCCTGCTAGCGGGCTAGGCCCTAAGACGCGACCCCTGATTTATCACTCTTCTCGACGGCTCCATTCTGCCGCGCTTTGGGTAAGGTAAAGCCAGAGGACAGCAGATACGGGCACTATCCACAACAGCTTTTTTCCAAGTCTTAGCCAGGTGGAAGGTGGGTCTGGGGCATCCCACAGTGGAGGGGGAAGAGAGAGAGAGAGAGAGAGAGCGAGCACATGTGAGCTCAGGCGAGCTGAATCAGCTAAAGAAACAACTGTTTCACATTTTGGCACAAAGCTCCTGGGGTGGCTCTCTCTAGGGTTAGCTCCAGATCACCAGAAAAAGGGCTGGAGGCTTTGTGGCGTGTATGCATGAGAAGGGGCACAGTGACTTCTGGTTAGCCATTCTTTTCTTCTGGAAGTTTATTTATTTTTGAGAGAGACACAGAGAGACACAGAGGGAGCCTACGTGAATGGGGACGGGCAGAGAGAGAGAGGGAGGGAGGGAGGGAGAGAGGGAATCCCAAGCGGGCTCCGCACTGTCAGCGCAGAGCCCGACGCGGGGCTTAAACCCATGAACCGTGAGATCGCGACCTGAGCTGAAATCCAAGAGTCAGACGCTTGGACTGAGCCACGCAGGTGCCACCTCCCACCTGTGGCTTTTTTTTTTTTTAAGTTTCTTTATTTTCGAGAGAGTGAGACAGAGAGAGTGAGAGCGAGAGAGTGCTGGTTAGCTGCTTTTAAGATGAGAGCACACTCACGGCGGCAGAGACCAGAGTGGCCTGGTAGGTCCTGCTCCTTTCTGCCGCGGGGAGTCCCTACCAGCAGTTCTGTGTTCAAGTGTCTCCGCTTTTGGTGCTGCACTTTTAGAGCCGAGAGCCAACCAGAGCAAGCCAGAGGGAAATGTTTTCGGTGGAAGGAGGTCTGGAAACCACCTTACAGTCAAGAATGGTTGGGGGCGCCTGGGTGGCTCAGTCGGTTAAGCGGCCGACTTCGGCTCGGGTCATAATCTCGTGGTCTGTGAGTTCGAGCCCCGTGTCGGGCTCTGTGCTGACAGCTCGGAGCCTGGAGCCTGCCTCGGATTCTGTGTCTCCCTCTCTCTGACTCTCCCCCGTTCATGCTCTGTCTCTGTCTCAAAAATAAAAAATAAAAGTTAAAAAAAAATTAAAAAAAAAAAAAAAAAGAATGGTTGAGGAATCTTGAGGCAAGATGAGAGGAGGCTTTAGAGGGTCACCACGACCGCGCCTGGTCTGTTTTGGTAAATGTTCGGTGCAGACGTGAGAAGACTATATTCCACCTTCTATATTCTGCCTGTGGTTTCTATAAATGTAAATTAGGTCACGTTGGCTTATAATGCTATTTTCTATCTCTTTACTTATTTCCGTCTGCTTGTTCAGTCGGTTTCTCGGAGGTCTGATTAGAAGCTTCAACTCTGCTTCCGGATTTGTCCATTTCTCTCTTTAGATCTGTCCGTTTTGCTTTATATGTTTTCTTTGCTATCTTAAAACATTTTTTTTACATTTATTTTTGAGACAGACAGAAAGCACAAGCTGGGGAGGGGCAGAGAGAGAGGCAGATGGGAACTGAGGCGGGCTCCGGGCTGTCAGCAGAGAGCCCGACGCGGGGCTCGAACTCCAGAGCGATGAGATCATCGCTGAAGTCAGACGCTCAGCTGACTGAGCCACCTAGGCACCCCTATATGTTTTGAACATGTATCATTAGATGTGTACAACTTTAGGACTGTTCTTTCTTCATTTTCCTTTGACCTTTTTATCCTTAAAAAGGTCCTTGTTTACCTTTAGTAACACTTCTGGCCTTAAAGCCTATCGTAACAGTAACACATTCACACCAGCCCCCTCCTGGTCCCCGTTGGTAAGATTTGCCTTTTCCCACTCTTCCACTTCAGCCTGTGTCCTTATCAGCTTTATTTGCAAAATGATTCTCCGAGATTTGGAAGGACTGATCTGGACAGCTGCTGACAGAGAAACTTATGTTAAAAGGTCCTACGTTGTTTTGTGCACGAGCCCACAGTTAGCAAGCCTGCGTGTTTATTTGGGGCACGGGTGTAGGACTGAGTGAGGGGGCCTTCTCTGTCTTCCAAGGGAAGACGAGCCTGCTTCTGAGGTCTCTGCATACAAGCAGTCAAGGGCCCCTGACAAAAAAAAAAAAAAAAAAAAAAAAAAAGACACTTAATGGTGGAAAGCAGTCTCCCTGACCCACACATTCACCTCGGTCTAAAAGCCACAGAACCCACAGGTTGGTCGCTCATCCAAATCTCTACCAAAGAAGGGGCGTCCTTCCCAGACTTCTTACCAAGCAGCCAGCCAGCCTGCGGGCTTGCAAAGCACTGCGTTCCACCCTCCAACAGCGTGCGTGGAAGAACGCATTTCCTGCCACGGAGCTCAAACCTTCATAACAGTGTCCACGTGGCATTCCTAGCCCCGTCTCGGGGGTCCACAGAAAAGCATGCCTTCTCCTCCACGCACAGTCCGTGGGCGGTGTGGACACCGTGGCCCTGCCCCTTCGGCCTTCTCCTCTCCTGGCGACTCTCTCTTGCTCCCCCTTGAGCCGTCCCGCAGTGCAGTGCTGCTGGCAGACCTGTGACCGTCCGGGCGCCCTCCCTTTACAGATCCCAGCCTGTGGCACTTGGGTTCGGTCCCGACATTCCAGGTGAAGTCTGACCGGCACATAGAGAGCGGGGCTATAAGCCCCCTTCCTCTGGACCCCTGGTATTAATTCAGCCTGACAGCTCGCTAACATTTTTGGTGCCATCACTCGTTCTCAACTACAAGCCTTTTGGTATTTCTTCACCTGTAATGTGAGACTCGGGCTAGCCCTCCGCTAACGACACTACAGTGTGCCCGTCCCTCTCGCCACAAATGATCACCTGGCTTTCTATCTGCTTATTGAGCAAAACAGGGGTGATAATTCATACACTGTTACCCTCTGGGGTTCCTGGGAGGCTGAAATAATAGACATGAAAAGTGCTGCATGAGCTATACGGCGCATGAAATGTGCATGATATCCTGACTGGGTTATAAACCCAGGGATCTCTGCCTGTCCTGAAATGTCTGACCTCGCGCTCCATACGGACTGAAAACCAGATCTGTGGAAATCAATCTTTTCTCTGGAGGCGCAGAGGCGCCACTGTGGGCCAGGTTTCCTGCCACTTTCTCTAGGGCCTTGGCTACTAAGAACGCCTTTTCTGTTCCCAGGAACACAGCCATCCATCTGGGGAAAGAGTGTCAACCACATTCCAGGAACCTGCTGCTTGAACACGCAATTCCAGGTGGAAGGCTGTGCCGGTAACTTCTCTGTCAGCCTCTGGGAGTCTCTCAGAGTCAACAGAGCCTTCAAATTTCTCCAGGACATCACTGAGGCCCGCCGCCAGTCCCTCCCCACGTGGGGGAAAAGGTCACCTCCCAGAGGAGCCCCGACGTGTGCTTCCTGCCGAGGCCCCGGAGAGCAAGGTGCGTGTTGGCTTCGGGGAGTCCCGTTCTGCGGCGCCCGGCCATTTCCAGCACATTGCGCTGTCTTCCTAGTGTGCCCGGAGGGCAATCAAGAGGTGGGAAGGGCACGGGAAACTTGTCACAGTAAAAGCAATCACCCAGGGACCACCCACGGCGATTCAGGAACCGCACCGGGTAACGGGCCTACGTCAAAGCCACATGGCGGGGAGGTGCCGCCCTCCCAGCCACCACCCAGGGGTGCTACGGAAACGTGGCAGATGTTTTTGGCGGTCGCCATGACTGGGGCTGTATATCCTGCGATACGTGGGACAGGGTACCTCTGACAGGTGGAGCCAGAACCAATGAATTGGAGGAACAGGGAAGCAGCTTCTGGAAGATTTCTAGAAAAACCTTGCTGGCAGTAAGGCTCTTCGACCAGGGAAAGTGATGCCTCTGAAGGTACCAAGAGCTCCAGGCTGGAACCTTTATGCGGGGTCCTGAGGTGGGGCTCTCCCTTTCAGTCACAAGAATCTGAAACTTAACAGGGCTGTTCTGGCCAAAGCAGAAACCCATTCAATAGGCAACATACTAAAAACAAGAGTCCTAAGTTTCTGTTCTTGGTTTTCCAATTGCTAACACGCGGATTCTTGCAGAGACAACAGCTAACCTGCTGCTCAGTTTAGCAAGGGCTGGGCCGACAAAGGATGCCCGGAGACGTCATTTGGGTAGAGTTTTTCGTAAATGCTGAAACCACAGAACTGTTAATTTCACTGCTAAAAATGTCCCTGTCGATCTCTGAGAGTTGAAGGAAGAACACTGAAGCAGCAACCAGAGTCACTGTGGTTAAGTTACATCAAACCCTTCTTCCACATCTCTATTTTAGTCCGGGTCATAGCACACTACTCTGCCTGAGCTACGTGGGCACGACTACTCCTCACACACACAGGCGGACTGATCTCGTGTGTGTTTGCACAGACTCACCAGGCACACTCACGAGCCACCTGGTCTGATGTGCCCGGGATGTGCTCTTAGGGACAGAAGTGATCTCAGACTCTTCACGTCACCTTGATATTCCTTCCAAAGCAACACTCTGGGGGCCGAGGAACCAGACCTTTTCACAGCGTTATCACTTATGGCCACGCAGGCGGAAAGTAACACTAACACGGTCTGCAGTATCGTTTTCAGAGCCGTTTCACATCCATTATTTTATTCTATGTTATATTATGTTGTATATGACAACAACACAGTGAGGAAGACAGAGTGGGGATGACCCTCTCTATAAGACAGATGGGAACAATGAAGTTCAGAACAGATAGTTTGCTCAAGGTCTCGTAGGAGAAGATGGGGGCAGAAAGTGAACCCAGATCTTCTGACTCCAAATTTTGATTTTATTGATGTATTTTTACCTATTTTCACCATATGTGTGTGTGATGGGGGGGGGGACATACGCCCTTGACTATAACCTGTGGCCCCAGCACTCACCTGCTGATCCTGAAGCTTGACCCCAACGACTCTGAAGGTGTTGCTGGCAGTGTTGTGGTAGATGTTGATCCGGCTGAATCCCTGCTGGCCGGCTTTGATTGGTACCCATTTCTTACTGGTGTCATCGTAGACCATCACGGAAGCCCGGGCTTGGCAGATACTCTGTTCACTGCAGACCGAGAGAAAACTTAAGCGTCAGCCTCAGCTGTAAGGGTTCTGGAAGCCGGCTTTCCCTTTTCGGAAACGGAGGCCGACCGCTCCTTGACACAAAGGAACTTCCAACCGTCAGGGCTTTCAACTGCCCCCGGAAGGGCTGTTTTCATTCTCCAAAGACCTCGAGGAGTAGAGAGGAAATACTGTGCCAACATTTCCCATAGCTTAGAAAAGACAGCCTTCCCTTCAGGGAAAAAGTGCTTGAATGAGACAGGAATTCCAACTACAACTGTCTACACCATTCCGGTCATGGTGTTAAATAAGACACTGCGTTAAAAGCATCCAAGTGTCACAACGTAGGACGTAGCCATTTGCTGCCCCCATTTTGTAAATGTGCAAAGAGTGGCTCAGAGACTTGGAAAGATTTACACAAATTCACACAGGTATTCAGAGACTAAATTTGGGATTTCCACCCAGTTCTTTTGACTGTAAAGCAGATGACACACATAATATTCTTCACAACATCTAACAAAAGGCTCAACGTCTGACATTATGATAGGGAAGCATCATACAAGCTCTGCGGACAACAACACAATTAGCTGACCTTCTGTAGAACAGAGTGATATAGATGACACTACAAGATGGTCGTACCATACTTTGCTGAAGGCATTTCCCAAGCAGCTTCGTCTGTTAAGAACATGACGGAAAACAGGAGAGCAGCACTAAAAGCCCCGGGAGAGAGAAAGTGGTCATCTACCAAGATCAGTGCACCACAGCTCCTGCCAGGGTGTTGAGAGGGAGGCTCTCTGAGCCCACTGGCCTCTTCATTGACATATGAGCCCGATAATCTTGGATGCATAGTTTCTCAGTCTCTAGCACGCGAGAATTCCCAAACTGAAAAGGTAAGGCATGCTCCTTAAGGTCAGGCACGCCCGTAACAGTGAGGAGTGGCAGTTATCAGCAAAGGAGGGCATATAAATGCAATTTCAGAATTAGAAACAATATTTAAAGCCCAACAATTCGAGGCCAATACAGAAGGAGTTTGCGTAACAGATAATCATAACGTTGAGACTAAGCAGTCTCAACAAGAAAAAGTCATGTGATGTCCACTTAAGGAGTCAGAGAAGCAAAGTATCTGAAAAAGATCCCTGCCCCCAGCCCCAGTGGTTGGGTGACAAAATAGGGGTGTTTGGGGGTTGGCCCTCGGTTGACCTGGAAACCTCCACCTGGCCTACACCGTCACTTCCTAAGTCTCCCAAAGAACTGGGCTTCCCCAGGACCCCGCTCCCCTGTGACTCAGACAGCAGGTGACCTAGTGCACAGACTGATACAATCTTAACAATAATTGTGTGTCCAGGGTACACACAAGCCCTGCCACACATGCTCCTCTGCTTTGCTTTACATTTGACGACTGTCCAGCCAACGACTTGCTGGGCCAGTGCTGGGTCTCAAACGTCCTGCTGGCCGCCCCCCCCCCCCCCCAGCTGTGCTCTGGGGTTCAAGAGTCTTGGGTGGGCTTGACCTCAGCCGACCAAGCCGTGTGTTGAGAGCTCTGTGCGTGGCCAGGCATATCGGGAGTGAATTGTTATGCAACGGTGCTGCTTCTTCTCTCCCCGTAAGTCATTCATTCATTCGACAAACATTTAAGGGGGAATCAGTGATGATCAAAACAGGCGTGGTTCCTCCCCACAGATAGCCAGGTTAGAGAGAAAGAAGAAAAACAAATGGTGCTGTGCTTTGACTTTTCTGAGTCTGGGAGCCTGAGACCGTGTATCTTGCACGAGACTGCACTTAGGAGGAGGAGTGCTCCGGCCCCGTGCTGATGACACCCAGTAGAAGTGAGAGGAAAGAGGACACAGCAGCAGACAGGCCTTGGTTCAGACCATGGTTCCACAGTCACGTGAAGCGAGCACAGATAAAGTTATGGCCTCAACTGTGTCACTGACCGCTGCTGACACGCTCCGTCGCTGACAGTGAATGCCAAGCAGGTGTGTGTTCCTGATGCGATCCCGACATACTTCCGCGGTCACAGGGATCTGAGCGGAGACCCCAGCCCTACCACTTGGTGGCACGGGCCCACGGAAGCCCTTGGGATGACCCTGGGGAAGCAAATCCGGGAAGGTACTGTGAGATGGGCCACGCTGTCTAGAATCCCTGTGCAGCCGCCACTCGAGTGTGCCCTGTAGATCTCCTGCTGTGGGAGCGGAACTGACCCACGGCCCCAGCCTCCGCCGCCCCGGGTGCCCCACCAAGGCATGCACAGAGGCCACACTTCTCAGGCTGCTCTCCACCAACGACTGATGTGCCAGCTCGCTCCTGCCTGACGTGGGGAATCTTCCAGGGGGGAAACTTCCAGGGGGGAAACCTTCGCTCGGGGCCCTGCATCGGCCTGAGACGCCTCCCACTAGGCCCTTCTGCCCCTTCTCCTTTCACACCTGCATCACGGCCTGAGGCTCCCCCTGCCTGCTCCCACTCCCTCTGTCCTTCACTGACGGTTCCCCGCGAATCTCTCGCCCGCTTATCATCCGAAGGGTCTTGGGGTCTGCTTTGTGGAAGACCCAAAGTGACCTGCCCTGCTACAGCACAGACAGGGGCATGCCTGCAGGCCCGGAGCCTGGCACACAGCAGGTGCTTAATCAATGCTCCCTGCAGGACCTCAGGGCCTAGAGATGACCTAAGCCACTGTCACGACCAGTGCAGCAGGCCTTCTAAAGCAGCTCTACGTGCAGACGAGGCCTTGAACCGAAACCGCTTGTTGGCGGGAGGCTTATTGTTCCCCAAAGTAGTTTCGGTGGTGAAGTGGTTTTGGCCGTTCGGCAGCCCCCCCTCGTTCTAAGCGACATTCCCCTCCCTGTGTCCTCCAGAGTCACACAGGTGTCCTGGACGGCCTGGGATGGTCCACTGGACGGCTGAAGGGACCTCCCCTGTTACTCACGGGACAAAGCCGCAAGCCCCCTTGCCGTCCCCGCTCACTCTCCTCCAGTGACCCCTGCTTTGTCCCGTGCTCCCTCCCTGTCCAGGTCCTACGGCCGAGTGTCATGTTTTCACATCAGTGTGACAAGCACAGAGGCCAGTGAGTCAAAGACACTTAGTGATGCGGAGATGAGCAGGGCAGTCCCTGCCCTCACAGAGCTCGCAGCTACCCGAACACGCGGTGGCTCGTCTCACGCCTCAGCGGCCCTGGAGGGGCTGGGGGGCCTGGAGACTTTCTGTGACTTTCTGAAGAAGACGCCCTGTGTGCTGCCCACGAAGGGCCTCAGCCCCAGGCGAGCTCAGGAAGGGGATGTGGGGCTCCGGGCGGGGGAGGCAAACAGCTCAGCCGGCGTGCTATGCAGGGAACTGCAGCTCCTGGGGGCCGGGGCCGGGGGAAGGGGGGACCTGGGGTCACCACATGTCGTTCAGGGTGGCATGGGCAGAAGTGCCCACTACTGTGCTTTGCCCGAGCACGTGCTTACACACCAACAGCTATCTTGCCCGTTGTAATTACAGACACGGGTTCCCTGCGGCTGCCGTTTTTAACACCTTACGTGTGCAAACCGAACCTGGCGTTAACCAAAAAACCCCATTCTTTTTTTTCCCCCGTTTGAACGGCGCTGGCCTGACTCTGTTTACTTTATCACCACTAACGAAACTGAAATGCAAGAAAATACCCATGTCTTCTGCCTAAGATTCATCTTGCTTGTATTTTGGGATTTTTGTTTTCATTTTCATAGGATACTGATTGCTCTCCAGCCTGGACCT
Organism: Lynx canadensis; assembly: GCF_007474595.2. Taxonomy (NCBI): domain Eukaryota; kingdom Metazoa; phylum Chordata; class Mammalia; order Carnivora; family Felidae; genus Lynx; species Lynx canadensis. The sequence continues at coordinate 141,423,550 of NC_044308.2, read as the reverse complement.
GGTCTCTGAGCTCTACGTAGTCACCTGTCTTCTCTGCATCTTGGCTGGGTATGGAAACTCTGTACCGTCCCCAGACATCATGAACTTTGTTTGTCTAAAGCAGTTAGCATCTGAGGGCGGTTCAGGCAAATGTTTTCTTTTTTTTTTTTTTTTTTCTTTTTTTTTTTTTCAACGTTTATTTTGGGGACAGAGAGAGACAGAGCATGAACGGGGGAGGGGCAGAGAGAGAGGGAGACACAGAATCGGAAACAGGCTCCAGGCTCTGAGCCATCAGCCCAGAGCCCGACGCGGGGCTCGAACTCACGGACCGCGAGATCGTGACCTGGCTGAAGTCGGACGCTTAACCGACTGCGCCACCCAGGCGCCCCGCAAATGTTTTCTTTTTAAAAATACGATGAATGAATGAGTGAATTATTTTTTGAAAAGTACATATAAAATTTCCTTTACTAAATGAAAATCGACAATTCCTTCCTCCTCCCTGCCAACCCCCCAACCCCCAGCAGGCCACATATACTCTGTGCCCGTGCTGACCGGTCCACACAGCTCCCACCCTCCCCGGCTTTGAGGTGCCCGGAGGCACACGGAGCTGGAAGGGAAGCTAAGGTCAAGTCTCATGAGGGCCTCTCTCTGACAGGCTCTTTATGTGATCAAAACAACCAGCTGACTAGCAGGGGGGAAATGCGTCGGAATAGGCTGGTTTATGCTACATGACGCTGGGTCACCAGCCTGATGGACTTTCTCCCCCGCGGGACCTAACAGGCTGCTCTGAGCAGTAGGTACAACCAGGCTCTCTCCCAGAAGAAGGCTCTGTTGGGACAAGTGGTCCAATCCTATTGTCATCTGGGCGTTTGTATGGGTATGTGTATGGGTATGCGTACATAGGAGTGTGCAAAAAATTGAAGGCTGTCATTTCCCTCCTGGTGGCATGTGAGACATCTGTGAAGCTCTGAACAGTCCTGCTGTCAGGAGCTTAGAGGAGAAAGACTGTGTGACTCTGGGCCTCAGTTTCCCCAACTGTTCAAGGCTAATCTGACCTCGGGAGTCCCTCGGACAGCGGTGAGTACTTGCTGGGCCCAGCCCCAAGCGAGGCACCACCAGTCCTGTCACTGGCTCAGCAGTTAATGCTTTTAGACCACACATCAGAGACTGCTACTGAGTATCTGTTGAAATGCCTCGCTTAAAAAGAAAAGGCGCAAACCACACCCCAAAGTTTCTGTACACAGCCAGGGATCTTCCTGGACCTGGCACGAAAACCCCTTGAGCATCTGGAGATAACACTAATACACAGGAACAGCGTGCAGCCCAGCCCGCAGTGCAGGCAGCCGGAAGTCGGCCTCACGCTCTCGCCCGGCCGATGCTTCTGGAAAAGCGGAGGACACCTGCCCCGCCAGCTGTGGGACGTGACGCGTCAGACCGGGAAGGAGGTTTCTGACCTTCTCCCAGGAGTATGCAGCCCCTCCATCCCAGCCACACGCCCTCTAGAGCAGTCAACTGGGAATCCCCTGCCACCCTACCAGTAAGGACCTTTCTGGGCTTTTTCAACAAAAGCTTAAGAGAACAGAGTACAGATTTATCAAGCAAGGACAAAGGATGTCAAGCCAAAAAGGGAACAGACAGGCACAGGCGTAATCACAGAGGCTTGCTGGAAAACTAAGCCCGGGGTTGGGCACGGAGACCCCCGCGGCCAGAGGCCGGCTCCTGGCGCTGTGCTCGGCTCTGCACCTGCCCACAGCACTTTTCAGTCTGTCCTGCCCCTCAGTACCCGCATCGGCCTCCTCTTCCCCACTAGACTGTGGGGACCCTGCTGTTGCCCCCTCTGCCACCCCAGTGAGTGTGCTGTAGACGCTAATAATTGTTTGTTGAATACATGACTCCAAGTGGCTAAGTGTGTTCATGATTGTGAGCCCGTGGGAACATTCCGTTTACAACCCCGCTCCATTTATCCCGAGAGGGCAAGTGGCTGCCAAACCAAAGCATCTGTTACGGATTACCAACACTGTTCTTGGTCTCATGACGCCCGGGATCGGAGGGCCGGGAAGCCTCGACTCTGAGCTGGGCCTACAGCGCCCAGTGCCTGGGAGGCGGCCGCGTCCGCAGGGGCCCCCTGGCCTCGCCCCGCTGCCCGCCCAGGCTGGGGAGACAGAAGGCTGCCCTGGGCAAGTGCGCGCTGCCCTCCCCAGCTCCTCGTGAGAGTCAGCTGAGGATCACTTCTGCAAAGACAGGATCCCCCCTCCCTGTCCCCTCCTGCTCAGCCCGGTGCCCTGACTCGGCCGCTGCCCCCTGCAGACAGAACAACTCATCGCACAGTCTGACTCTGTCTCCCCAGCGGGACTGGGAAGCGGGTTTACCTGGGGCCGAGGGCAGGTCATCTGGCACTAATACCCAGACAGGACAACCGGAAAGCCCGTGCGGGGAGCCAGGGTGAGCGGTGCCCCTACTGGGAACTCTTTCTTCCCCTCTCAGGTTAAGCACCTGATAAGCACCTGTGAACAGGGGCGGGGCTGATGTGAGCTGGCATGAACGTGCCCACTGCCCACCCCCTCTGCTCTCCCATCAGGCTCTTGCCTGTCCTGCTTCCCCCATTTTCTCAGCACTTGCTCACGCCCCAGGCCCCCTCGGAACCTGGCTTCTGTCCCCGATGTGCACTCAGAACCCTCATCTCCTGTCTCGAACAAACGTGCCACCATGTCCGTAGTTCTGAAAGTCTCTCCTGCCTCTGCCTCTTTCTACTCTTCGGCTCCCATTTCTCTCCGGGGGCCCCTTGCAGCCCCCCTTGTGCGAGGTTTTCTCTTTGCCGCTTATACGAGGGGTACTTAAAGGGGGGGGCACAGAAAGGCTTACTGAGTCTAAGGATTCCCTGAAGTTATTTGCAAAAGTGAGCGTGCGAGCTTTTTCTGAAGTAGGCTTTTACCGTGTCCTCAAGGGGTCTTTGCTCCAAAACAGATTTTTTTTTTTTAATTTTTTTTTTCAACGTTTTTTTATTTATTTTTGGGACAGAGAGAGACAGAGCACGAACGGGGGAGGGGCAGAGAGAGAGGGAGACACAGAGTCGGAAACAGGCTCCAGGCTCCGAGCCGTCAGCCCGGAGCCCGACGCGGGGCTCGGACTCCCGGACCGCGAGATCGCGACCCGGCTGAAGTCGGACGCTCAACCGACTGCGCCACCCAGGCGCCCCCCATAACCTTGTTTTAATGTGTGTTTCTGTTGATCGATTTGGAGTTACAAATAAATTTTAGTAAATAGGCAAACTGGAAAATATAGAATCTGCAAGAAAGAAGAATCAACCGTACGTAAAATTGCAAAAACACCCACTTATAATTTTACAAAAATACATATATACTTTTTTTTTTTTAATTTTTTTTTCAACGTTTTTTATTTATTTTTGGGACAGAGAGAGACAGAGCACGAACGGGGGAGGGGCAGAGAGAGAGGGAGACACAGAGTCGGAAACAGGCTCCAGGCCCCGAGCCGTCAGCCCGGAGCCCGACGCGGGGCTCAGACTCCCGGGCCGCGAGATCGCGACCCGGCTGAAGTCGGACGCTCAACCGACTGCGCCACCCAGGCGCCCCCAGGTTTTTAAAACCACTTTAAATCGTGGTGCTCCCCAGTGTGAACCACTTAGAACTTCTCTTCTCACTCTGTGCCCGTGGTTCTCAACACTGTGCGCCTAGGAGTCAGAGAAGGTGCTTATTAAAACACAGATCCTGAGACCCCTCCTCGGGAAATCCTTGGAGGAGCAGCTGGAGCCCTCCAGCACTGGAGAACGGGAGTCGTGCCTGTTACCAGATAAAATCCCTGCCCTCGGCAGGCAGGTGGCCCTTGCTTCACGTTCTGCTCCTTGCCGTCCTCGTCACGACCCACTGACCCCATTCTCCGTGGCCTCTCTGATCTTGCTCGTGCAGTCCCCCTGCCTGGGACGCCTTTTCCGGCCTAGGTTACCAGTAACGCCTACTCACCCGCAACTGCTACTCATGCTGCTCTCTCTAGAAAGCTCCCCTTGGAGCCCCAGGCCAAGTTAGACGGTCCTTCTCCGGACCCTGCTAGCACATGCTGTGCCTTGGCGTGTGACGGCTCTCGCGGCAGGGGACCGGCAATCTACCTCAGGTCCCTCTGCTGGGCAGAGGGTCCTCAGGGACCACCACCTCAAGACAGGCTTCCCTGTGGGGTGGTCAGAGGCTCAGGCCAGAGTTCCCGTCCCACCGGTTTATCTTCGGAGTCCTGAGACAACAGGGCAAATTCTTTGCCGGTCCCAGGGACCCTCCCTCCTGGCTGTCCTGGAACTGGGCTGCCCGCACTGTGCCTGGCAGAGACCAGGCTGGTGGCAAGGCCGGGTCTGGCAGCAAAAGCATCCTCCTGATGCCGGGTCCGTTAAAATGACTCTCTGGTATCATTCAAGAAATTAAAGAAGGCGTTTCCTCTTCCTTAAGGTGCCTTCCCTCCTACATCCACAGGTCTACGTCTTACCCCTTCTCAAAGCTCAGGTCAGGAGTCACTGCCTTCAGCCAACCTCTGGTTCTCAGAACATTCATTCCCATTCCCTTAATAACTACCAGGGGGAAGGCACACCGCGAGATTCTGGGGTTGAATGGGACGAACGGGATGTGTCCTGCCCTTAAGGACACTGTAATCTAGCAAGAAACACACTCAGTCACCAGATGGGTACCCGCTAGGGCCATCACAGGGAGAACACGGGGCTCCGTGGGAGTGATTCTCTTCTGTAAGACGGAGCTAATACAGCCCAGGTCTTCTTCTAGGTGAACAGCTCAGGCCCCGGTGTGAGCCACCAGCTCCCACCACCCCCCCGCCCTCAGCGTGGCACGGTACCACCACCCTCGAGAGCCCAGGCTCAGCAGGGGCTGAGTGAATTAATGTGAGGAGGGAACGGGGGAGGCCAGAGAGAAGTGGCCATAAATAAATGTTCCCAAAGCCAAGCAGAAGCAGAGCCAGACTCTGAGGCGGCTTGTAACGTCCTGCCTTGTTTACTTTCAACACGCAAGCAACGAAAGCGAACTTGAAAAAGCAGGCTGAGAATCACCAGGGAGGAAGCCCTTCAGCTGGCAGCAGGGGAGGGTGCAGCCCGCATTAACCTGTCTGGGCGCCCCAGCACAGAGAAATACGTGCTCGGCTCCCCCCCCCAGCGCCAAGGCAAGGGGGCCGTAGGGAGGGGGCCGTCCTCTCCTTCACCACACCCGACTCTCTGAAGCGTGAAGCACACCTCCTACATGATGTCATGAGATACTCAACCCTCACGGGCAAGTGATTACATTTATCCCTGTGTTACATTAAGTGACTTGTCCAGAGTCACCGGGGAAGGGGAAGTTGGGGGGGAGGGGCAGACACCTCTAGCTGGGACCCTGCCTTCCTCCTTCCTCTGGAGGTCTCTGCCTCTGGCTTCTTGGGCCTCACTCCCTCTGTGTCCCCACTCACCTTTCAATTCCCCCTCCACGCACACACACAGCACCCCCTCGCCCCTAGGCTGCCCTGCAGTCTCCCCGGGGCCCTCCCCTCCGTTCCATGCCAGCCGCTCTCTGCAGAGCCACTGGTGGCGTTCCAGGGCACCAGAGGGGACAGACTCACCCTCGTTCTTGTCCTCTTAGCCCCCTTGCCCAAGCAACTTTCCCTTGGCTCTTCTGGTGGTGCTACGGCTCAGTTCATCTCCGGACTGCCCCTTTTCTGACCAGTCTTCCCCAGTGAACAGGGGCAGAGGGAACGTCTGGAAAAGGCCGGGTGGCTGGTGTCAGCCAGGAACCAGAGGTGCACCAAAACACGGGCCAGGGACATCCAACCAACACTGTCCCTCGTGGAGACCGTATGGGGAGGCGGAGGGGGCACGGCATCAGAGTCTGCCCAGGTCTGGCCTGTCATCCGCTAGCCGCATGGCCTTGGGGAAGCACGTGCCTGGCTGTGCAAAATGAGGGAAATGATCCTTCTCGACTAGGTTTCAGGGTGGCTGGGACTCGGCGAAGTCTGAGGAGATTAACAGGAGCGTGGTTTACTGCCATGATTAGCCGCCAAGCCACCATCTCGAGCAAGAAGCGTTGGCTCAGGTCACAGCAGGTCTGCGTGAGCCGAGATCAGGTGGAATCAGGACGAAGCGCTCCTGCGCCCACACGCACAGCCCTCGTTACCTCTGATTCTTCCCACGTCCACATAGAAAACCCGGGTCTCCAGCAGGTTCTTCGGTGTGGCCTGGAGAACCACCACAGGCGTCCAGGCGGCGGGACCTGGGCTGCTGGGTCCTGTCTTGTGGAATGCCCACGCTTGAGCTCGTCCACCGGAGGGGCGGGTGCAGAGCCTCCCAGCCAGGCCTGGCTGCCAGGGCGGCTCGAATGCCAGGCCCGGAGCCCTGCTCTGCCCGCCCTCGGACTCTCCTCCGGCCTGTCGTCTATGCCACCTCCAGGGAGTGTGAGCCCTCCCCACTGAGAAGAGGCTGCTTCGTTTTTCCTTATACCGCTTACCACTGTTCTGAAAGTCTGCTGGTTTTCTCTCTCCCCCACGAGGATGGTTCTTTTCTCGGTTTGTTCGTTTTTAAAATATTGCTCATCTCTGTAGTTCCGGGAACTGTGACTAGTGACTGCTCAGTAAATATCTTTGGATAAATGCGTGCTTTTGAGTTTGCCTAGTTTTGGAGGCTGTTGTATTTCTTTTTTTTTAATTTTTTTTTTTTCAACGTTTATTTATTTTTAGGACAGAGAGAGACAGAGCATGAACGGGGGAGGGGCAGAGAGAGAGGGAGACACAGCATCGGAAACAGGCTCCAGGCTCTGAGCCATCAGCCCAGAGCCCGATGCGGGGCTCGAACTCACGGACCGCGAGATCGTGACCTGGCTGAAGTCGGACGCTTAACCGACTGCGCCACCCAGGCGCCCCAAGGCTGTTGTATTTCTAAACCTTCAAGGACTCTTCAGTGGGGGTGCAGGGACCACAACTCATGTGCGATCTGGCCATCCCTGCCTTTTCTGTCTCTCTCCCTGCATTCATTTAAAAACAGAGCAAGAAAACACCTGATTTACTGAGTACTGACTATGTCTCAAGTATGCCTGGTACTTGAGAGAAACTCAGCCATCTGTTGAATACAAGATGCGGTCTGTCCTTGAGGGGAGGGCACACGTGCACAGTCTACAAGGCTCTGAGTGCTGTGTTCGGGTGTGTGCAAAGGACCACGGGTACAAGAGGAGGGCACGGATAACCCTGCTCCGGAGGAAGGGGGTGCTTCCGGCAAGCAAACAGGTGTCAGCAAAGGCACGGAGGGGAGAGCTCGGCCTCCCCGGCCATCACCCTGGGCCTTGCACCTCTGCTCGACACACGTTCAAGTCCCGGTCGGACGCACCACGGGCACCACCATGTCCCAGTTCAGTGACTGAGAAACAGAGGGACTTGGAGCCACAGCTTTGTCAGAGCTGAGAAATACAAGTGCTTTATTTAGATGGAGGAAACGGGCCTGGAGAAGGGAAGTAGGTTTCCCAGGGTCCTGTGGCGTATGTGGATGGGCTGTGTCTACACCACAGATCTTCCTCTCTGCCATTCGGTACAGCTTTTCTGCTTTACTTACAGCATTTTTACCACGTGGGACTTATCTCTTTTATGTTTGTTTTTTTTTTCCCTTCTGAACCATTTGAAAGTAAGCTGCAGGCATCACGGTATTTCAACCCTAAGGTTTTTGGCACACATTTCTTGAAGATAAGGACATGCCAATATAGGACTTAAATACCATTATTATACCTAAGAAAAGTAACTTTACTAATAACTCTGGTACAGAGCCCATATTACAGTTGCCCAAATTCTTCTGGATCCAGGATCTCCTCCTGCATTTCGTGTGGTTGGGCTGCCTGCTTACTACTCTCTTTTAAGCTAAGCTAGAATTGATGTTTTCCATCGACACTGACTTTTTTGTGTGAAGAGTTCCGGCCAACTGGCTTGTCGGCTGTCCACACTCTGGACGGCTTCCTCAGGATGAAGTTCACAGTGAACAACAGTGAGAACCTGACAGAGGTGACAGCGGAGGGGGAGGCGACTGGACCCCATCACAGCAGGAAGCACATGATGGCGGTGCCTCCCTTTCAAAAGGCAAGCGGTTGAAGCGGATGAGCGCCAGATCTCTCCAGGGGAAAGGTACCTTTCCCCCTTGGTAATTAGTTAACCATCCCGAGGGTGACTTTTTTCCCCTCGATGGAAACGGGCCTGAAACATGTTGAATGTTAGGTTCTACACTTAAAACGTTTTTTTCGGAGCCGTTTCACACCTGAAATGGGGAGTAGGTTCCTGCACGCCCACCACTCGCTCTATGCGGTGGTGTCACCTCATAAAGCGGTTCAGCTTCAGTGACACCCCTGCACCTTCTCCCCAGATCTCAGTGCCCCTCCTTCCCTGCGGGAGCCACCGTCCCGAACTGGGCGCTTACCAACTCTGTGCGTGCTTCCCGTAGTACACGCACATGACTATTTCACGGAAGCGGTTCTTGAGATGTTTGGTTTCAGGACCCTTTTACACCCACAGCAATTATTGAGAATGCCACAAAGCTTTGGTTTATGTGGGGTAAGTCAATCCATATTTACCATATTTGAAATTAAAACAGAATTTTTTTAGGGGCGCCTGGGTGGCTCAGTCGGTTGAGCGTCCGACTTCGGCTCAGGTCATGATCTCACAGTCTGTGGGTTCAAGCCCCGCGTCGGGCTCTGTGCTGACAGCTTGGAGCCTGGAGCCTGCTTCCGATGCTGGGTCTCCCTCTCTCTCTGCTCCTCCCCCACTCATGCTCTGTCTCTCTCTCTCTCAAAAATAAACATTAAAAAAAATTTTTTTTAAAAACTGAGAATTTTTTAAAACACAACAATGCACAGGGGCGCCTGGGTGGCTCAGTCAGTTAAATGTCTGACTCTCGGTTTGGGCTCAGGACATGACCTCACGGTTCATGAGATCGAGGCCCACGTTGGGCTCTGTGCTGACGGCGCAGAGCCTGCTTGGGATTCTCTCTCTCCTTCTCTCTCTGCCCCCCTCCCGCTTGTGCAGACTCTCTCTCTCTCTCTCTCTCTAAATAAATAAATAAACATAAAAACAAATAAAGAAGCAACTCTCTAAACCCACCCCACCCCCCAAACAAAAACAGAACCAAAACACAAGAATGCACAGGCACACATTTCATTACCTGTCACAGTTGACAATGTCAACACGTCATGTAGCTTCTGGAAAATTCCACTGTGCATTTGTGAAATAAGAGTGAAAAAGGCAAACACTGCCTTAGTGTTATCAAAAACACAGTGTTGGGGCGCCTGGGTGGCGCAGTCGGTTAAGCGTCCGACTTCAGCCAGGTCACGATCTCGCGGTCCGTGAGTTCGAGCCCCACGTCGGGCTCTGGGCTGATGGCTCGGAGCCTGGAGCCTGTTTCCGATTCTGTGTCTCCCTCTCTCTCTGCCCCTCCCCCGTTCATGCTCTGTCTCTCTCTGTCCCAAAAATAAATAAAAAACGTTGAAAAAAAATTTTTTTTAAAAACACAGTGTTGACTCACCCCCTAAAAGGGTGGTTCTCCTGACCACATATGAGAGCGGCTGAACTACAGCAATGAAAAGAGAGGGTGAGGTCTGCATACATTCACACACAGACACTCAAATGCTGACCGTCTGAGCCCCAGTTCCGTAAGAGGCAGAATTAAAGGAAGGCTTTGGGTGAACGAAGCCTAAATTCAATGTTAGCCCGGACGTCTTTTCTTCCGTCCAAATTGGTTGGGAGGGTCAGACTGCTACGTCACCTGCAATGAAGACGGTTGCCTTTTCTCCATTATAATGCCACCGTCCCAGATGCTTGGACAGCTGGTCTCCACTTCTCTGTGGAGTCTAGTGAAATTGGAAAAACCATTCCCACCAACTGTTGACAGAGCCTGATGTTCTTAGACCGAACCTGTCTCACACCCCCTTCCCACACTTTCTTTCAAGGCCACCAACACAGTCCTTCCTCGGGAGCCGTCGGATACTCCATGTGGACCTCAAGAACATTCGTAAATCCCAGTACATGCCTGTGTCCCCGCAGTATGTGCTTCTGACCGCCTGCGGAAATGGAATGCGTGTCGGCACAACCTGGGGACAAGGACTGGGGCAGGATGCTGGTCCCTGAGGGAATGAGACCCGGCTGAGCCCCCAGCTAACACCCCTCGTTACCAGCACGGCAACCGGCTCAGTTCAATACACGTCTGAGTAGGTGCGGGGACGGGCAGACACGAGTACCGCTGTGTCCTGGGGCAGGCGGGGAGCACAGTGATGAACGAACGGGTGACCGGCAGAGGTAGGCATGGGGTGCCACAGGGGGAGAGAGAAGGTCTCCTTGTCTCTCGTCGTACGAACAGTGTGAAATCAGAGACCGCGGAGGATAACAGAGGTTAGACGCTCCGATCCTAACTTTGACTCTGCAATTTGGGGCAAGGTCCTTCGACAGGCTACAGCCAAGCTTAGCTGTTGAGAACATAAGAGACCTGGTTTCAAATCCAACTCTGTCAAGCGATACCTGGAACGAGTGACCTGTTTGCTGACCTTTGTTCTCACGTGCAGGACGGGATTAACAACGTAACGCCTCCGGAGATGAGGATTAAATACAATGTACAGAACAGAAGCAGCATAAGGCTTGCTATGGACACTCAAAAAAGGGTAGCTTTTATTTTTCTTCCTGGGGTGTTACCAAAGTAAAACCCCTGGATCAGACCAGTTCTCAGCCACGTTTTGCCCAGCACACCCGCAGGGCACAACACACTCTCACGGGAACAACCCAGAATCACTGTGATGATGCTCCGCAACTGGAGGCACGTTGGATTCTTTGGGACAGAAGAAGACCGAGAAGTTTCAGGAAGCTCCCCAAAGGATCTGGGTACACGTCCCTGGGAATAGTAACTGAACAGCATGATCTCCAAGGGCCCGTTTGACCGTGAGCTTCTGGGGCTCTCTAACTTGCCTGGGAGAAGACGTCAAAGGAAACACCCCCTACTCCTAGAGACGGGCTTCCAAACCGTGCTGCAGAGGCAGAGGTGTGGGCCAGAAGGACTGGGGGGTGGACCCAGGCTTCTCACACCTCTACACGTTCAAGACCTGCAGGACAGCGGAACAGGCGGTAATGACCGTGCCCAGACGGCCGACTAAGAATCGACGGTACAGGGAGCCTCGGCGCCTTCCCTGGCCAAGAGCAAGTGGACCGTCTGCCGTTCTGGCCTCTTCTCTACCACGCCACGCCAGGAAGCGGCACCGAGGAGCAGCTCTGGTAGCCCAGGCATCTCCAGGGTCATACGACAAACGCAGTTAACGACGTGCAGCATTTGGATAAATGTGCATTGTCTTTGTGTCTGTGAGCGAAGCACACAAAACCTCCCCTCCTGGAACTTACATTCTAGAGGGGTGGAGACAGACAACCAATAAAATAGTATATAAGTTTGGGGCGCCTGGGTGGCTCAGTCGGTTAAGCATCTCTAGGTTACGGTTCAGGTCACGATCTCATGGTTTCGTGAGTTTGAGCCCCGTGTCGGGCTCTGTGCTGACAGTGCGGAGCCTGCTTGGGATATTCTCTCTCTCTCTCTCTCTCTCTCTCTCTCTCTCTCTCTCTCTCTCCCCTTCTCCCTCTCCCTCTCTCCCTTTCTGCCATTCCCCTGATCATGTGGTCTCTGTCTCTCTCAAAATAAATACACTTAAAAAAGTTAAAAAAAAATTTTTTTTTATTAACACTTAATTATTTTTTGAGAGTCAGAGAGAGACAGAGCATAAGCGGGGGATGGCCAGAGAGAGGAGACACAGAATCGGAAGCAGGCTCCAGGCTCCGAGCTGTCGGCACAGAACCTGACATGGGGCTCAAACCCACGAACGGTGAGATCATGACCCGAGCCGAAGTCAGTCGCCCAACCGACTGAGCCACCCAGGCGCCCCCAAAAAGTTTTTTTAAATAGTAAATAAGTTTGCAGTGTGTTGGAAGGTGAGAAGCCTTTAGAAAAAATAAAACACCCAAGTGCAATAAAGACAGGAGGGAGACAGGGAAGGGATTAAGATTAGTTGGCTCCACGGAAAGGGGCAGATGCATTTTCTTCCGTAGCCTTTCCTGTCGCACGGTGAGATCAGCCGCTTCCCGCTCGCTGTGGTCTTGTTCAACCGACGTTTACCGGGAGCCTGCCGACGCAGGCTCCAAAACCCCACGGACCCCAGCCGGCGCTCCAGTTATTGTACCGAGGCTCCCATCCCCACTGTGGCAAAAGAAACCACAGGTCCCCCGAGACAGGTGTGAATCACTTTCCTTCACATCCACATCTGACCCACCAGGATGTCCTGGAGCCCGTGCCTCCGAAGCACATGCCCCCCTACACCGGCTGCCCCGTCCCTAGTTCAAACCACCCCCGATTCGCTGCAGGACCGCAAGAGCCCTGGGAGGGCCCCCTGCCTCCACTCTTGCAAGGAGAACCATCCACGCAGCGGCCCGAGTGATTTTTCTTAAGCCTCTGTCGGACGCCTTTCCTTCTGCTTAAAACCCTCCAAAGGCTTCCTAAGACAACGAAGGAAATCTAAACTCCTTGCCAGGCCTGGCGGCTCTGTGTGAGAAGGCCTGCCTTCTCCTCTGCCCTCACCTCCTTCCCTCTCCAGATCCAAGGAGCTTCAGCTTCCCTGCTCTTCGACCCCTGACCCCACCAAACCGTGCCCGTCAGGGCCTTCACACCTGCCCCCACCTCCCATTTCCATCTTCAGATTTTGGCAAGGCTGCCTCGTGGCTGACCTCGTGACCTCCCGGCTGAGGTGTCTGAGTAAATGTCCCCAGCGGGGCCGCTGGGTAAGGCGATGGCCCAGCCATTCGCCGCCAGCCTCTGGCACATTCCGGTCTCTCTCTCCTCTGTGGTTTCTGGTTTCTGGACTGTGTCCCTGCCCCCAGTGCGGTTTTGGGACAGGACGGCCTGTCTTGTTCCCCTGCTTCCCCGGCACCCAGAGAGAGCAGCCCCCGGGGGACGCTGACTGGGACGCTTGCTCCTTTCCTTTTTGAAGTCATGCCCTCTCCTTCTGAGCTCCCCCGAGAGCCCCCTTTCTCCCGGAAGTCGCTCCTGACAGCCCCAACGTCTCAACCCGCACTGCTCTTCCCGTCTACGCTCCCCACTGCACGTGCACGCGGCCCTGAGGACTCAAGGGCTCTCCGTTTCTCAGTGCTGTCCCCCCACCCTGTGTGTCCCCGCGTCTCTGAGCAGAGACCAGCTCTCGGTCGGTGCGGAAGGGCAGAGGACAAAGCATCTGGAGTCAGGAGCCATGAGCTCAAGGCTAGGTTTCTCGGCGGGTTGCTCCTTCTCTGCCTTGGTTTCTTCCTCTGTGACGCGGAAACGATAAAAACGAGACTCGCCGCCCTGAGGACCGCTGAGAGAAAGAAGGGCGACACCGCCCGCGAGGGGAGGCTGGACACCGCCACGTGCCCCGGACACTCCGGCTCCCAGCCCACGGCTGAGAGCTCGGACGGCCGGACCTGGGCCTGGCAGACAAGTTTTCATGACTCGAAAGCCCCGTGACCCCACACAGGCGCGACGGTGACTTAGGAACCTGGATGTGTATGTACCCTGTTCGGTCCGCAGGAGGAAAACCAAAAAGCTGGCAGGCCTTCCAGCCGCCGTGCTTGTGGCCACTGACCCTGCCCGCCGGCGCTGTGCGTGCGGAGGGCAGTGCGGGACAGCGGGGCCTCTGGTTTGGCCGGCCGCTACGTCAGTCACCAGACAAGTCCTGCCCGGACCCCTGGGCTCTGGGCCCCCACTTTCTGGTGTGTGCACCTCAGAGCTGGACTCCTCAGGCGGCTTCCAGACTTCAAAAGCATCATCGCCAACAACAAGACACTCTTTTTTCCTCAAAGAAATAGGGAGGGATACTTTAAAAAGATGAAAGAGACTTAGTTTGGCTGAAGTGGAGGGCAAGAGGCCTAAAGCACCGCTAACCTGGGTGATCTACTGTGCATAGGCTCCTAAGGGCTTTTCAAGATGGAAAATTCCAAGACTCTGACAATTTTAAAAGACCTTTAAAAACCCGTGTTGTTTCCTCCCGTTCACTTCCGACATACCTTCCCGCAAGCGGCGGTTGACAGGCCAGAGTGAACGGCCTGAGCTATTCACACTGTACCTCACAGCTGAAAATGACTTTGGTCCCTACCCACTGTGGATGTTCACATGCCTTTGAGGTGCAAATATTCTGTTCTCCACAGCCCCACCCACAAGTCCTTTAAAGCTATAGGAAAATCACTAAAATGACAGAAAAGCAGCTGCAAAGGAGCAGGAATAAAGCCAACCACAAAGAGGACGGCGTGTTTTCCTGGCTCTGGCGACTCTGGGCCTGAAGGAAAGGATTCCGGCGGCCTGGCCAAGGCTGCGACGCCCCCTCACCAAATCCCCTCTTCTGCTGAGCGGGAGTGTCGGCCAAGATCTCCTTACTGTAGGGCTGGTTTTATTAGCTCACTGTAAAATGCTGCCACAGTGCCTGTGCTGTGCCCTGGAAAAACCGCTAGGTGCGGCCATCCCTCCTCTCCCCGCCACATGCGACCCTGCCCGGGCGGCACGACTTTGCAGAGGCTGGGCCTCCTCACCCACAAAACAGGAGTGATGCTACCGCCCTGAGCAACCCCATGCCACTGAAACGGCATTTTGGAAACTGAGAAGTACTTTGTGAGGTGAGGGATTATCATTTTATGCTAAGACAACAACTTGTAATGAGTTTAATCAAGTCAACACCAAAACCCCCAGACGATAAAACTCCAACACCTACAGTCTTCCATGGGGTCACAGGCTGGGGAGTGCCTCCCCATCTTTAGAGAGAGCAGTCATGATCCGATGGGAACAGTGTGGCCTGGCTGCCGCCCACCCAAGAGCTGAGCAGTAGGTCTGAGTGGCCGACGGCCTAAGTCGGTTGCCACTCTCTCAAGCGGGTCAGGATTGTGCTCGTCAGTTGACGAAGTTTCTCTTACAAAAGGAACCTCGGCGCTTCCCTATTTGCCCCAGTATTTAGAGAAAACAATCTGAATGTTTTCAGGCCATTCTGGAGAGAGGAGCCAAGGGCGTCAGAGCCAAACCAGGACCCCGTTAGATCGTCAAACCCCTTCTATTACCCGAGACGGGTGTTTGACCTCTGAGGAGTGCTTTCAACACAGAAGCCATTAAAGATCAGACAGTAAGAGACACGGGCCCATGTGATGACAGGCCAGCAGATGAAGAGTGGACGGGCTCGGTCACGAACTTGCTGGGTGACCCTGGGTAAGTCCCTTGTCCTCGGTCCTCGGTCTCCCCATTATTATAACAAGGCGATCCGAGATGATTTCTGTGGTCCCTTCAGCTCTACACCGTTATGATTCTAGGTCTCCTCCAGACACTCTTCTGTCCCCTTTTTGGTCCCCATACTCACCCCGTGGCCATGGCTGAAAGGCTTTAGCACAGGGAACCCTGAGGAGGTGAGTCCTGTACTCCACAGGCTCTGCCGATCAGAGGACCACAGACCCTCGGAGGGCAGCAAACTTGATTTTTAGACTCAACTTCAAACCAAACAGGAAAAGGAAGCTGAACCAGAGACAAAGGGGAAATAAACCCCAGTTACAAACTGAAACCTAGGTAGAAAATAGAGAAACAAGAGGCTCACAGTGCAGAGCCCCAGCAGCGTGGGCGGCCGGGAGCCACCGCCGCCTGAAACTCGCAGGCCTCGCAGGCCGGGGCCTCAAGCCCCGAAGCACTTCCTGCGAGGGCGCAGCGGCAGGCTGGGCACAGGGCCTGCGGTGGTACTGGCTGCCCCCCAGCTCAGGGCCTCCCTGCTCGGCCTCAGCCACCTGAAAGGTCTGGGCCCGGGTTCTCCCACCTGCCCTAGAAAGGGGAGGTCAGGGCGGGTGGCTCCCTAAAGGCTTTTATGAAAAGGCCCCGAGAAAACTCAGAAGTATCCTCACCGATCCTCTGGAGGACACAAGGCTACATGATGATGTTTTAACAGCTGCTAAAGGTTTAATATTGACCTTAGTACCCGTTTTGCACCTCTGCTGGGGAGACACTTCTGACGGGGAGATCTCAGTTGGCAGATGAGGGCCTGCGAGGAAAAGAAATGTGTGGGGAACACAGGAAACCTAGCCCTGTTACTTGTTTGTCAAGAGGCCCTGGGGCTTCAGTTTCCTCAACTGTGTAATGGGCTAACGACCCTTACTTTGCCTGCCTCCACCGGGCTCTCGTGGAAATAAGGTCCATTCCCAACCCTTGGTTCCAAATTAACTGGGGCCGCAGAGAGGCCTTGTCCCAGAACCAAAACACAATCACTGAAAAGCTAACGACCAAAGGTATTAAGATGTTATGATTGATACAGCGGGAAACAGCTGCACAGAGTAGTGTAGGAAGAGCAGTTCTAGCCAGACAGCTAAGCTAGAAAGTACTTTGAAGGTTGAAAATGTATTTAAAAAAAATTTAAAAAAAATTTTTTGTTTTAACGTTTTGATTTATTTTTGAGAGAGACAGAGACAGAATGTGAGTGGGTTGGGGCACAGAGAGGGGGAGAATCCGAAGCAGGGTCCAGGCTCCCAGCTGTCAGCACAGAGCCTGATGCCGGGCTCGAACTCACGAACCGTGAGATCATAACCTGAGCCGAAGTTGGACGCTTAACCGCCTGAGTCAACCAGGCGCCCTGAAAATGTACTTTGAAAGGCTTTCAAAGATACACATTCCCTTTTGAGCACTGTTTTAGGTGCAAACCACAAATTTAGACATATTTTGCTTTTCATTTTCCTTTAGTTCAAAATATTTTCTATTTTTCCATATGATTTCTTTTATCTATAGCTTATTTAGAAGTATTTTAATTTCTAAATATTTGGTGTTTTTAAAGTATCTGTTATTGGGGCGCCTGGGTGGCGCAGTCGGTTAAGCGTCCGACTTCAGCCAGGTCACGATCTCGCCGTCCGTGAGTTCGAGCCCTGCGTCGGGCTCTGGGCTGATGGCTCGGAGCCTGGAGCCTGTTTCGGATTCTGTGTCTCCCTCTCTCTCTGCCCCTCCCCCGTTCATGCTCTGTCTCTCTCTGTCCCAAAAATAAATAAACGTTGAAAAAAAAAAAAATAAAGTATCTGTTATTGTTACTTATTTCTAATTCTACTGTGGTCAAAGAACGTAATTAGTGTAACTTTTTGTTTTTCCTGGTATGATTTTAATCTTTTTTTTTTTTAAAGAGGGAGGGGCAGAGAGAGAGAGGGGGGGAGAGAGAGAGAGAGAGAGAGAGAGAGAGAGAGAGAGAGAGACCCCGAAGCAGGCTCCAGGCTCCCAGCTGTCAGCACAGAGCCTGATGCTGGGCTCGAACTCATGAACTGTGAGATCATGACCTGAGCCGAACTCGGACGCTTAACCGCCTGAGTCACCCAGGCGCCCTGAAAATGTACTTTGAAAGGCTTTCAAAGATACACATTCCCTTTTGAGCACTGCTTTAGGTGCAAACCACAAATTTAAACATATTGTGCTTTTCGTTTTCCTTTAGTTCAAAATATTTTCTATTTTTCCATATGATTTCTTTTATCTATAGCTTATTTAGAAGTATTTTAATTTCTAAATATTTGGTGTTTTTAAAGTATCTGTTATTATTACTTATTTCTAATTCTATTGTGGTCAAAGAACGTAATTAGTGTAACTTTTTGTTTTTCCTGGTATGATTTCAATCTTTTTTTTTTTTTAAAAGAGGGAGGGGCAGAGAGAGGGGGGGGGGGAGAGAGAGAGAGAGAGAGAGAGAGAGAGAGAGAGAGACCCCGAAGCAGGCTCCAGGCTCTCAGCTGTCAGCACAGAGCCCGATGTGGGGCTCAAACTCACGAACTGTGAGATCATGACCTGAGCTGAAGTCAGCCACTTAACCAAATGCACCACCCAGCACCCCTGATTCCAATCTTTTAAAATTTACAGAGACCTGTTTCATGGCCCAGCGTGAAGTTTACCTTGGTGAACGTACTATGTGCACAAGGACATGTATCCTAAAATTGGGTATAGTGTTCTAAAAATGGAAATTAGGTCAAGTGTTGTTCAGATCAAAGTCCCTACTGGTTTGCTGATTTGTTTTTGTCTAATTGTTCCATCAACTGATGAGAAAAAGGTTTAACATCTCCAACGGGTGATTTGTCTATTATTCTCTTTAATTCTGCGATTTTACTACATGTATTTTGGAGCTCTTATTGGGGTACCTCTACTTTCATGACTAAAATATCTTCCTGATGAACTGACCCTCCGATCAGTAGGAAATGTCCCTCTTTATCACTGGTAACCGTTTGTCGTTAAGTTTACTTTATCTGGTATTAACGTAGTTGTGCAGGTTCTTATGCTATTTGCTTGGTGTATCCTTCTCCATCCCGTATGGTTTTCTGTTGCTGCTGTAGAAAATTACTGCACACTGACAGTTTATAATACAAATCTGTTATCTCAGTTTTGTAAGATAATAGGTCAGAAGTCCGACATAGATCTCACGGGTCTCACTGAGCTAAAACCAAGGTGTTGGAAGTGCTATATTTCCCTCCTTCCTCACGGCCCCCTCCTCCTCCTACAAAGCCAGGAATGCAGAACCACTACAATTCACCCTTCCAATCTAACATCTATCTCTGACCAGAGCCAGGAAAGGTTCTGCACTGTGGTCGCTTCTTTTGGCCATATCTGAGGGGTCTTTTGGTGGGGCGGGGGGGGGGGGGGCTTTTATTATTTTCATCCTTATTGAGGTATAACTGACAAAAAGTGTATATACATATAAACATATCATTTATCTACATTTGAGGTGTATGGCTTGATGTCTTAACAACTCATGGGATTAGACCACCCCCACTGGATAATCAGGATAGTTGCCTCATCTCCAGATGCATAACTCCGATCACATCTGCCACCTAAGGTAACATGTTCGCAGCCTGGGGGTTAAGGTGGGATGGCAGCATTACTCTGCCCACTACACATCCGTTTACTTTCAGCCTCTTTTACTTTTGTATTTAAAGAGTGTCTCTTATAGACAGTACACAATTGAGCCTTGCATTTCCACCTGGTCTGACAATCTCTATCTTTTAACTGGAGTATTTAGTCTATTTACATGTAATTTATTGACATGTTTGGACATAGGTCTACCATTTTGCTGTTTTCTGTTTGTTTCATCTGTTTTGGTTTCCCTGTTTCTCTTTTCCCACATTCTTTGGGATAAATTACTTTTTAGAATTCCATTTTAATTTCTCTATGGACTTTTTAGCTATACCGCTTTACATTATTATTATTATATTAATGTGTATTTTGAGAGAGAGCACGTGGGCAGGCAGGAGAAGGGCAGAGAGAGGGAGTGAGAGAATCCCAAGCAGGCTCCGCAGTAACAGTGCAGAGCCCGGTACAGGGCGCACTCTCACAACTGTGAGATCATGACTTGAGCCAAAATCAACAGTTGGACGCCTAACTGATGGAGTCACCGAGGGGCCCCTTCATATTATTATCTACAGGTCTTTCTAGGGATTGCAATATACATTCTTAACTTTGTACAGTATACTCAGAGTTACTGTTGTGCTACTTCCTGTAAAGTGTTAAGTACACAGCAATCACATAAATGCACTCCCATCCTTCATGGGACAGTCATCACATGTATTACAGTCACAATACGATGTTATACATTAATATATTTTTGCTTTATACAGTCATGTACACATCCACATAAAAATATATATATTTCACAAGAAAAAGTCTCCTATTTACTTATATACTTATCCTTTCAAGTACTCCTCATCCCTTCCTAGACATCTGAGTTTCCATCATTTTTCTTCAGCTGAGGAATATAACAGCAGGTATACCACTACAACAAATCCTTTAGCTTTCTTTTATTTGAAAAACACCTTTATTTTGCCAACATACCTGAAGGTACTTTTTTCTGAATAGAGAATTTTGAGATTTTTTTTTCTTTTAGCAGTTGCAAAAAAAATTGTTCCACTGTCTCTGACATCCATGGTTTCTGATGAGAAGCCAGCCATCATTTATATCATCATCCTCTGTATATAATGTACCATATTTTCCCTGGTCGCTTTGAATATTTTCCTTTTCTTGGTTTCCAGCAGCGTGACTATGACGGACTTAAGTGTGGTTTTCTCTGTATTTATCCTGCTAGGCGTTTGCTGAGATTCTTGGATATGTGAGTTAAGGTTTTTCAGCAAGTTTGGGAAGGTTTTGGTAGTTATTTCCTCAAGCATTATCCTTCTGCCCCATTCCCTTTCTCCTCTTCCTCAAGGATTCCAATCACACACATTTAGCCCTCTTGGTATCATCCCCCAAAGTCACCAAGGCTCTGTTAATTTTTCCCAATGTGATTTCCCTGGTTTTTAGAGGATTTCTATTGATCAGTATCCAAGTCCACTAACCCTTTTTAATACAATCTCTGAGACACTTTTGTGGATCTCATCCAGTGAATTTTAAAATTTCACCTCTAGTACTAGAATTTCCATTTGGTAAATTTCTTTTTACAATTTCCATTTCTCTGTATGTCTGCTCACTGTATCCATCTTCTAAGTCTTTGAGCATATTTGTAACAGCAACTTGGAAGCACCTGCCTGCAAATTCAAACTTAAGCATCACTGAAGGGTCTACTGATTGCTTTTCCCCCTCACATCTTCTGGCTCTTTATATGTTCACAAATTTATGACTGCACGTTAGACATCGTTACGACATGCTGCAGAGTCTGGGTTATACCGTCTTCCTTTAAAGGTACTCAATTTGTCCTAGCAGGCAGGTAAATTACTGGAAGATTCTTTCAGTGCGATCAAGTGTGTATTAATTCTTTCTTAAGTTCTTTTCCCATTTTGAACTTAGCCCTAGGGGGTAGCCCTTACTCAAGGGCACCACCCTCACTCCTAAGGTATGGCTGTTCTGGGGTCTCAACTGAATGCCTGAGGTGCTCAGTGAGGTCTCTTCATTAAGGCTGACTGGAATCTCCAACACATCCCAGCACTGCATGAACTTGGGCATCATCATTCAGTTCTTAGCCCTTCTGCAGGCCTCCCAGACCGTCTCATTCTACGTGTGCATAGCCGGCCAGCCCTTAGCCAGCTACCCAAAGTGAACCCCTACACGAAACTCTGCTATCCCTGCTCCTACCACGAGGCTTCCTCTTCTCTATTTCTCTGCCCTGCGACATCCAGCTATTTCAGAAGCCTGGAGTTCCAATATGTATCCGCCTTCTGAGCTCATTAAGATCACCTTTCGGCCGGAGCCCCACCACTTTGTGCCAAAACCAAACGGGAGTCCCAGGCAGAAAGCCAGAGCCACTGTGGGGCTTATCAGTGTTTCTGCACTCAAGAATTGGAGTCCTGTGCTACCTGTCAATGCCTGAACACAGCAAGAACTTAGTATTTTATGTGAATTTTTAAGTATCCTTATATTCAGGTGCTTCGTACATTCTGTTCGGTTTCACGGGTTTTTTGACGAGAGAGCAAGTCCGTGATCATCATGCTGCCCTGGCTTGCCGCAGAAGGTCAATGATGATTATGAAGCTACCAGGGGGTACTCGTTTTCATTTTCTGAGCACTTCCTGAAGATGTCAGCCTGAGTGTAAACATCTTCACCGTGAGAATGTGCCTCTCACCTCCATCCTTCCTCTCCTCTGTCCTCCAGTCATACGACAACTGTCTTTTCTCAGTTTCAATAAGTAGATAAGCGGGAAGGGTGCACCTTCTGAGGGCACTCTTTTAACTCTGCCGTCTAACTTTGGTAAGGCACTTGTGCAAAATTATGAGGAATAAGAAATGTGGAAAGATTTCTGGCCAGGGTGTTATGAGATATGGATTCGTGCCCACGCTTTCTCACTGATACACCATACATCCTTGGGCATTCACTTCTCTACTCTCAATCCCGGCCTCCTCATCTGTTCAATCAAAGGACTGGCCACGTTAATAACTATGAACTGCAGGTACAGCACCAATTCCTAAATCAATCGTGTCAAGGCAATAGAAAACGCTAGAAAAATAGGATAGGAGCTGTTAACATCTGAAGAGCAATTCAGTGAGAGCGTTAAGAAATGTCCTGTTTGAGGGGCGCCTGGGTGGCTCAGTTGGTTAAGCATCCGACTCTCGATTTTGGCTCAGGTCATGATCTCGTGGTTCGTGAGTTCTAGCCCCACATTGAGCTCTGCACTGATGGCGGGGAACCTACTTGGGTTTCTCTGTCTCCTCTCTCCCTGCCCCTCCCCCACTCGTTCTCATTCTCTCTCTCTCTCAAAAATAAACTTGAAAAAAAAAAAGAGAAATGTCTTGTTTAAGGCAGCACCTTAGAATGTATTACTGTGAATTGAACTCAGCACTTAGTACACTGTTTAGGATGTAGTAGGTACAGGGTAAATGTTAACTGCATGATGAATATATGAATGAGTGAGTGAATGCAAGGAAAGGTCACCAAATCTCACACAGGATGCTAAATGCTAAGGCATTTGGCTGTGCATCTTGAACACGGTAAATGCTCAGTAACCGACAACTGTATTGACTTGATTTGAAAGAGTGTTTTCCATGTGTCTAGATCCCAATAGACAGCAGAGTGACTGATAACAAATCAGGGAGCTACACTAAAGGGCACCGTACTTAGGAGACTGAATTCAAAGACTTGTGCGGCTCGGGAAAGTTATCTAACTTCTGTGGCTCTTAGTTTCCTTTTCTGTAAATGGACTGCTTTCTCTTCTACTCTCTCTTGGTGGGATGTTTGAGCATAAAAGGGTCTTTGACTAAGAAACATAGAAAAAAATCTGCTTTATTATACTGGTTTTTCATGAAATTTGTGCTTTAAAAAAAAGAGTGTTCTGATAGGAAGGTCCTCACTTCCTAGGAACGGAGAAGAAGGGGGTGGAGAAATGGCTACAGAGAATTAGTCACCACCACTGACACAGGAAAACCTGTTGGCAAAGCTGCATGACCAAACGCAATCAAACCTGGGTTTGCCCTTTAAGATCCACCTCTTCGGTCAAGTGTTTACTGAGTCCCCACGATAGACAAAATTATTCCTGCTGTTATGTTTCTTCTGCATTTTACAATATTATCAGTTTAATTGTCACAGATGATTGTTCTTTAGGGAGGGGCTACCTGTTTTATTCTTTTATACCCAGCTGTGCTCGGCACAATTCTTGGTGTCCATACTGGGTGTTCAGAATGTTTGTTAAACTGTTCTGCTGAAGACCGGTACTCAGGAAGTACGTGAATTACTGGTGTACAGAGAGGATACTGATATGGTCTGGCTTTTCAAACGTCAGCGCTTGCAAAGGGAATGTTTGCGCCGAGAACGCAATACCAGGGTGCTTTGCCCCTACAAACTTCTATCCCAACCGAGCTCCTGGCCAAACTCATCTGCAGCATAAATAGACATCACCAGCCAAGCCAAACGAACGCTCCAAGGAAACAATGATGAACTCACAGGGGAAAATTCTAACATCTCTATTATATGCTTGCACTTATTACAGACCTGGAAGAGAAACAACAAATGAAGCAACCTGTGATATATAATAAATATAGATTTGATCTGTGTCCCAGTTTCTGGCCTGCAGCTCCCCAAACCCCTGGAATCTCCAAAGCATAAGAACAATGGGAGCATCTTTTGTTATATTTGGTCTTTGTCCTCACTTCCTGAACTAGATTCAGTGTGATCTAAGTGAAATGGGCACCTTCTGTTATTCATAACAACCCACACATCTGGTGTTGGAAGCGAAGTTGTGATGTGGTGATGTGAGAGTAAAAGAAACACAGAAATGAGTTTCTTCTTTGGAAGACCTATACCACGGGAAAGAGAATTTTAAAATTTAGTAAGTATAGGGGCGCCCGGGGGGCTCAGTCGGTTGAGCGTCCGACTTCGGCTCAGGTCATGATCTTGTGGTTCGTGAGTTCGAGCCCCGTGTTGGGCTCTGTGCTGACAGCTCGGAGCCTGGAGCCTGCTACGGATTCTGTGTCTCCCCTGTCTCTGCCCCTTCCCCACTTATGCTCTGTGTCTCTCTGCCTTAAAAATAAATAAAACATTGAAAAAAATTTAGTAAGTGTAATAAATGCCAGTGGAGAGATACTTAAAACATGAGGTGGGAATAGGCAACGAGGAAGAAGAACCAAGTGATTTTTTTTTTTTTTTTTTGGTTATAAAAATATAATTGTTGGGGAACCTGGGTGGCTCAGTTGGTTGAATGTCCGACTCTTTATCTCGGCTCAGGTCGTGATCCCAGGGGATGCTTCCTAAAAAGGAAGTAGTGACACAGGCTATGACGTGAATGAACCTCGAACACATGATGCTAAGTGAAAGCAGCCAGCCGCGAAAGGACACACGTCGTATGACTCCATTTCTAGGAGATACGCAGACGAGGCAAATTCGCACGGGACATGGATTCGTGTTGTCGCGGGTGGCGGCAATAATCTGTGCCTGGGTCTTAGTTTATGAAGGTGCCCGAGTGACGACGATGCTGCGGAAAGAAAAGTCTGATGCCACTCACAGCTCCCCTTAAACAAGAGGCACGGTGTTAGGCACCAGTGTTGCTGGGGGGCAGGGAAGAGCGAGGGGGAAGCAGAGGCCACAGCTTTTCTCGGGGTTTCTGTGGGAAAGGCAGAGCAGGGGGAGCAGAGTTAAGTGCTAGTTTTAATAATTCCAGCAGGCTTGAGAGGACAGGGGCTGTTCCCAGTTGTCTGGGGTTGTTTGGGGCAGGAGAAATCCCGGCGTCGGGGACTGGGAGCCTGATAAAGGAGGTGTTGGGGGTATGGACTGGGACGGGCTGGTCTGTCGATGAGAAGTGGCCCCACCATCAATTTACTGTCTACAGGAATCCGCTAGCTCTGTGAGGGCTCTCTCCCCGGCCAGCAAACCCCACCCCCCAAGATGTCAAAACCTCAAAAATATATTTAATGGCGGTGGGGGGAAGGCATGGGAAGAGACTGCTGAACGAGTATGGAGCTTCCTTTAGCGGGGGATGAAGATGTTTGGAAACTGGAGCGGGGCAATGGCTCCACAGCGCCGTGAACGTACACGATACTGTGGAGTCGCAGATTGAAATGGCTTTAAAAATAGTTCAAAAAATCGGGGGAAGCAAAAATCTAGTGAAGTTTTCTATTGCCTGAGGTTTAATTGTGTTTGATAAGAATGATAATCAAAGCCATTTTTAAAGCAAGTGTATCTATAATTTAGGACAAAAGTTCCAGGTACACCAACGTTTGTAGGCGTGGGTATGAGTCTATGTGGAACAGAGGAAGGGAAGAGAGTGTGGATGACTGGGCAGGCCTGAACCTCAAGAAGCCTTAAAACGAC
This sequence comes from Lynx canadensis, assembly GCF_007474595.2. NCBI lineage: Eukaryota > Metazoa > Chordata > Mammalia > Carnivora > Felidae > Lynx > Lynx canadensis. Next base: position 141,398,325 of record NC_044308.2, on the reverse strand, counting down.
GACAACAAAAAAGAAGCACAAGCACGGGGTCACAATAGGTTAGGAGGTGCAGCCAGGAGAATGAAACAGAGCGTATGGCTTTGAATTCAACTGAAGACAATTTAATATATATATCCAGAAGGTGAGGCAGGAGGAAAGAAAAGGAGAAAAAGCGTTTTTAAAAATATAGGAAATATAGAATAAGACAGAAGTAAGTGCTATTACTCTCATCTCCTAATTTTTTCTGCTTGTGTACCCTCTAGGAATATGTAGGAAAATTATGTATCCTATTGCGTATTTTTTTTAGGTGGCATCTATAATTCTTCCTGGTAAGTTTAGATGGTTGCAAAGGACTTAACGTTTGGAAACATTATATGTGGTATATGTACATTAAGTACGTTAAATTTATAAATGCAATTTAATATGTGAGCTTAAGCTTTTTTTTTAAGATTAAAAAAATTTTTTTTAAGTGTCTATTTTTGAGAGAGAGACAGAGCACGATCGGGGGGGGGGGGGCAGAGAGAGAGAGGGAGACACAGCATCGGAAGCAGGTTCCAGGCTCTGAGCTGTCCGCACAGAGCCCGATGTGGGTCTCGAGCTCACAAACCGCAAGATCATGACCTGAGCCGAAGTCGACACTTAATGGACTGAGCCACCCAGCACCTCTTTAAGATTTTATTTTTAAGTAATCTCTACTCCCCCATCGTGTAGAGATTACACAGGCTTGAACTCACAACCCTGAGATCAAGAGTTACACACTGGCTGAATCAGCCAGGCGCCCCCTAAGCTCTTTCAATTCATGAAAAAGGTCTGTCATAAAACATAACCGGCACAGCCTGTTTACTCAAGCTAGGCAGCCAACTCAGATTGACTTGCTATCAGAAAGATTCTGACTGATTTTCCAAATCAAACATGCTTATACACTTCAAAGTGAGAGCATACCATCTCTGAAGTCTTTTAAGTTAAAAAAATTTTTTTTAAATGTTTATTTATTTTTGAAGGAGAGACAGACAGAGTCGGGCGGGGGGGTGGGGGGCAGAGAGAGAGAGAGGGAGACACAGAATCTGAAGCAGGCTCCAGGCTCTGAGCTGTCAGCACAGAGCCCGACCCAGGGCTCGGACCCACAAACCATGAGATCATGACCTGAGCCGAAGTCTGACGCTCAACCGACTGAGCCACCCAGGCGCCCCTAAGTTTTTAAGTTTCTTTGTTTTGAGACGTGGGGAGGAAGGGCAGATAAGGAGAGAGAGAATCCCAAGCAGGCTCCCTGCTGTCAGCGCAGAGCCGGACATGGGGCTCGATCTCATGAACCGAAATCAAGAGTCAGACACTGAACTGATGGGGCCACCCAGGCGCCCCACATCTTTAATTTTCAACGGACAACCCGACAGATGAGGCGTGGCGCTACGCCGTGACTTGATGGCCTTGCTGAAATGAAAGCTGCCCTCTTCCACGTTTCCCAGGGCTGCTTCCTCTGCTCCCAGGAGACTCTCCTTTGGGGCCAGTGCACCTCAAATTAGTCCTCTGTTTGGTCTGCTGAGGGCTGGGTTAGCCTGAGGCAGTGAATTTTCCTAAGATTTGGAAAGGCAGGCGACGTGCCCGTCTGCTCGAGTGAGAACAGAGGAATTCTGAAAGGTGGCGTGGGGAAAGGGAGCCAGCACCCCACAGGCACATGGGCAGACAGGCCCAAATCAGCACAGAGTATGGATGGAAACGGGGGCTCCGGAAACGGATTGCTTCAAGCCGTCCTTGCCAGGGGAGCCCCAGGAACACACGTGGCCCGGTTTGAAGGCAGCTGTACTCATGTGACAGCAGTGACCCGCCTACCACAAACTGGTTAAAAATCACCGGTCAAGAGACAGGGATCGTGGGACAAGACAGAAAACAAGCACCAGAATTGTGCAGTTTACGCAAGACAGTTCAAACGAAAAGATAATTCAAGATGGAAAATTAAGGCATGGAAAAGTCGTAGGGCAAATCTAAGTAAAAGAAACCCAAGGTAGCAATTCTGATACAAACACAATTTAAGGAGAATGATTGAGGATCCAGAGAAATACTACTAGAAACAATAATCGTGGCCACGTACGTATGTAATATAGACCCAACTCTGTAATGTAACTGAAAAATCTGGGGGGGGGGTAGTAGTTAAAAAATAATGCTAGTGAAACTTTAAAAATACCTGATTTCTTAGATACTTTTTTTAAAAAGAGAGATACAAAGTAAAAAAAAGAGGGGAGGCGCAGGCTCCCCGCTCAGATGGCTCTTGTTTTAAGGCTGTATTTGTTGAAAGGTAGAGAACTCAAACCACAGGAAGACATAGAAGGTAAATTAAGGCCCCTCTCCTCCCCCGCCGGCCCCTTCTCTCCAAACAGAACCCTTGCGACCACCAGCCAGGGGGCGGGGGGGGTGCCGTAGGTCCCATTATCCCAGTCCAGTGTTGCTTCTGCGTCCCCTTCAGGGGGATGAACTAAAGTCAGTCTGGCTTCGGACAGAGGGACTTGAGCCCTCTTGAGTTTGGACATGACATCTCGAGCAGCGGTGCATGGCGCTGTGATGTGCGTGAGCCATGGAGGCCAGGCAGGGGGAAAGACGCTGGCCACAGAGAACCCCTCAGTGATTCCTTTCATGACATGTGTGCAGAGCAGGCAAATCCGTGAGAACTGAAGCAAATCTGTGGCTGTCTAGGCCTGGAGGGTCCGGAGGGTGACTGCCACAGAACTTGCTTCTGGGGTGACAAAAAGCACACCGCAGTCATGGGGGCACGACTCCATTCACTAAAACCACTAACTGTGTGCTTCCAGTACACAAACTCTATGGTATGTAACATATCTCAATAAAGCCATTATTAAAAAATGCTCCAGGGGCGCCTGGGTGGCGCAGTCGGTTAAGCGTCCGACTTCAGCCAGGTCACGATCTCGCGGTCCGTGAGTTCGAGCCCCGCGTCAGGCTCTGGGCTGATGGCTCAGAGCCTGGAGCCTGTTTCCGATTCTGTGTCTCCCTCTCTCTCTGCCCCTCCCCCGTTCATGCTCTGTCTCTTGCTGTCCCAAAAATAAATAAACGTTGAAAAAAAAAAAAAATGCTCCAAATGCAGACAAAAACATGCTTTCAAGTGGGCTATGAATTAACGGCGGGGGGGGGGGGGGGGAAGGGGGCCTTTGAGATTGTTGGAAAAAATCATCCCATCATTTTTGCCCCCATCAGAAACCAGAGTAGAAAGGACACCTTCCAGGGTGACAATTCTAAGTTATCTCAGCTTTCCAGAAAGTGGAGAGAAAACACGACAAAGCGAGGGCCCTCCTGAGTGCAGAGGCCTCCCCAGAACACAGTCTCCAGAACAGACCAGAAGTCTGTGGACTCGACCCGAGAATTTCTCATTTCTCAAGCCGCACACTGAGGACTCTTAGGTTGCCAAACCTCTGCCTCCTTTCCATGACTTCTAATGGTTTTACTGAGCATTGGAACAGGACACCTGGCTAGATTTAGTTAACTACAAAGAAAATAAATCCAGAGGAACATAGTAACGAGAAACATTTTCATCATTCAAATTACTGGAGCTTTCTTGGTTTCTCAGAACTTTTGGTTGCGTTTGGTCTCAATGTAAATCATTTCAATGAATCCAGTACCTGTACAGATCTGTGTCATCGTCGCATCCGTCCCTCCCCCACCTCCCTGTAGCTAACCCTGAGTGGCCGCACCTGCCCCCCACCCCCAACCCATATACCCCTAGCAGCCACGGATCTGTTCTCCGGCACAGTCCCTTTCTTCTGGAGAATGCCACGCTAAATGGAAACATATGGGATGTAACCTTTTACGATGGCTTCTTTCACTCACCAAAATGCCTCTGAGACTCATCCAAGTTGTTGTGTTTATTAAACAATTTGTTTTTTTCTTTTTTTGTGTTTGCAGGCTAGTGTTGTGTTGTGTGGCTGTATCACAAATTGTTTACCCATTAGGTTGAAGACCATGAGAGTTGTTTGGGCCATTATGAACAGCACTGCCATCAACAGCCACACACACGTGTACAGGTTTTTAGTGAGTGTAAGTTTCCATTTCTGTGGGTTAAACGTAGAGTATTAGAATTGCTGGTTTACATGTTTATTTTTTTAAACGTGAATACATGCTCTTTCACTTTTTTTGATGTTTGAGAGACAGAGAGCACAAGTGAGCGCAAGCAGGAGGGGCAGAGAGAGAGAGAGACAGGATCCCAAGTAAGCTCTGTGCTGTCAGCGCAGAGCCCGACACGGAGCTCAAACTCACCAACTGTGAGATCATGACCCGAGCCGAAACCAAGAGTCAGAGCCTAACTGAGCCACCCAGGCGCCTCTTACGTGTTTAGCTTTGTAAGAAACAGCCCAACTGTTTTCCAGAGCGGCCGTACCATTTTCCTCCCTACCAGCCACGTAAGGAGCCAACCAGCACCTGGCATTGTCAGTATCGTCTGCGCTTCAGCTGTTCTAGTACGCGTGTGGTCACATCTCCTCGTAACTCGCGGGTCTCTAGTGGCTGGTGGGGTCGCGCATCTTTCCACGCGCTTGTCTGCCATCTGAGTACCACGCGTCTACTTAAGGCTTTTGCCCACTTAAAACAGCAGGACTGTTTTCTTGCTGTTAAGTCTTGAGAGTTCTTCATACCTTCCGAAAACAAGCCCTTGCAACGTGCAAATCTTCGCTCCAGATCTGTCTCCTGTCCTTCCATTCTCCTAACATGGTCTTGTACAGGGTGACAACTTTTAACTCTCATTTAAGTCCAATCTGTCTTTTTTAAAAAATATTTTATGCATGGTGCTTTTGCTGAGATGCACGTGAACCATTTGCCCAGCCCGGTCGTCATGAAGACTGCCTCGAGTTTTCTGCCAGCAGCTTTGTGGTTTGACATTTAGATTTAGAATCCATTCAGAGGTCACTTGGGTAGGAGGTGTGAGGACTGGGCCGAAGTTCGCTTTTTGTCGTACCGACATCTGACTGTTCCAACTGCATTTGCTGAAAAGACAGTACTCTGTCCACTGAATTGCCCTTTGTCAGACGTCAACTGACAAGTGACTTCTGGACTTGCCACCCAGTGTCCACCATCCGCATAAGCCGTCTCGAACAGTCCCAAGGCAAGCCTGTTGCTACTGCACACGTGTCCCATGATCAGAGCTCAGAGCTTGACCAGCAATGGGGCTGGGGTCCTCGACTCGTCTATTTCGTGACGGAGGCTGGGCAGTATGCCTCTCCTCTCTCTCTCTCTCTCTCTCTCTCCAGGTTGGACCACACATGGAACATTGAGATCAGTTTGTGACATCACAATACAAGAGGTACTGGCCACCTGGGGGATTCTGAAAGGGTGGCTGAGCTGCTGAGGCCACAGGGATCATCGCACAGGACAGGCTGAGGAAAATGGAGCGTTCAGCCTGGAGAGATAAACGGAGAATAAGAACGCTTGCTCTGGACCTCGGAAATGATGCTCCCTGGGAAGAAAGAATCCTTCTTTCATGGGATCCCTGCGAGATGATTAGAGCCAGGGGCTACAACCAGGATACACTTTTGCTTTCGGGAGGGGGACGCCACAGGCAAAACCACTTTGGTTCGACAGAGGCCATCGAACCAACTTTAAGAGCAATGCGCATCTGCTTCTGGTAGGAAACCGGATGAAGAGACCTGCTTTGACTCTGACTTTGCACGGTTGCCAAAGATGGCCCCACAGCTCTCTTTTCAACAAATGACTTGTTCTGTTTTGGGGTTTAACGGCCAAATGAAAGGATTGAGGTCATGTGAGAGAAAGAGATGTGCCCAAGGTCTCAACACTGGTTGCAAAACTGAATGTGGAAACCAAGCCCCCCGGTGCTTAGGCCAGGATTCCTTTTTACTATCTGTTAAAATTCTTGATCAGCACGGTATCTGCTGAAAAACAAATACCCAATTCCTTCTCTTCGCACACCCTGTCTCTGAGGGTTCTTCCGACCCTTTAGGTTTTCAGTGTTGCAGGCTCACTGTCTCAGGGGCCTTTAAAAGAGAAAAGAATCCCATAATTTGAAATTTCAACCCTTGTTTTCAATGACAAGATGAGAAAAAATAAATCATATGAAATCAGACAGGTCTTTTCTGAAGATTTTATTTCTGCTCTGAGCTGCTTCTGGGTCACCTACTGCTCTAATTATGCTGGAAGTAAACCTGGCTTTCATGAGATTCAGGACATGGCTGGAGGAAAAACTTGTCAGGATTACTTAAGATCATCAGTGCTCACAATGGCCTCAGAGCATTCCAGGAATTCATTGATTCATTCCGTAATTCATTCCGCCGATTAACCACAAACACAGACACACAGGGAGAACAGACATCACTGACTGATGTCGTCTTACTAATACACCCAGGGCAGGACAGAGCAGAAAAACAACAATGCATGGGTTTGAGGCTGGTCCCCTCCCCAAGCTCCTCACGTGAGCAGCGTGGAACAGGAGGAAGGCTGGACTTGAGGTTCACAGCCCCGCTTCTTCCCTTCGAAGGTGTGCTCCCTACAAGGGAAGCAGTAACTCCAGGGCTTTCGAGGGGACACGGCTCCAGGGAGGGTCAGTGGAGATGGCGGATGGCACACTGAGAAGCGCTGCACCTGGGTGAGAGTTTTAGTCACTTAACACACGTGTTGAGCGCCTGTTAGATGACACGCAGCACGCTAAACACCAGAGATGTCAAGTTAAATATAGCCCTGCCCTCAAGAGGACAACGACGTGTGGCGAGCATGTTGTTGAGAAAAGCGCAGGGGGGAGGCCGGAGGGGGGGCCCTCCTCAGTCTGGGCAGGAAGAAAAGATGAGTTAAAGACAGGGCGTGCGTATGAAGGCAGCAGAGAGAGTGCTAGGTTCTAGAACATATCTGCATCTCCTTATTTAACACTGGGAACACGCTGCTGACCTGATTGGGACCCCCGCGACAGAGTGACCCAACCCCAGTGTCGCCTGAGCCAGGCTGAGAGAGCCGGCTGTAAGGGAAACTGAGGCCCGCAGAGGAGAAGCAGCCGGTCAGCAGCAGGGCTGACGCCTGAATGCAGGTGTCTCGTGACGCAGCTTTTCAGACAGGCCTCCCAGGTTAGAGGGATAGGGGTCCACGGCTGGGCAGCACGGGAAGACAGCCTGGAGGAAGCGGGGCCTGACTGACGGGATGGGCAAAACTCGTGTCTCCATGTGGGAGCACCACCACCAGACAGGGCCGTGCGTGAGGAAGGCAGAGAGAAAGGGGACAGGAAGCAGCAAGGGAAGGAAGTGGGCAGTTGGTCTATTTCTGCTCTCAGATAGAGCACCCCCTAACACTTCTGCAGAGATCTGCACTTAAAGAAGCTGATTTCATGCTCAATCGTCATGACGGCCACACCAGTGAGGTGGGTGAGGCAAAGTAAGTACTCTTATTCTCTGGAGCCTAGAAGAGCACAGGGCTTACCCAAGGCCCCGGAGCGCTGCAGAGAGGCAGGACTCAATGGTAAAGAGTCTCTCAGGCAGCAGGTGCCTCACACCAGCCCTACCCCGGGCACCTGCTCCCTGACTTGCCTGCAGTGCACGGGGCAGGACAAGTGTCTCTGAAGGGGCTTTCCTGTGAGCTGAATGGAGAAGCGAGGTGCAGGATGGCAAGCCCTCAAAAGCTGGGGAACCGAAGCGGAGGAACAGAGAGGCACCGCAGACCTGGGCTCGGCTCCCGGTGTCTCAGGAGCAGGTATCTGACTTCAGGTGAGTCACCTGGCTTCGCTGGGCATCCCTGCCCGTCCTGACAGCGAGAGAACCACCGGACCACCTTGAAAGGCACTCCCCGCCCTTTCTATTCTAAAACGGAGCCCATTCTATTTCAAAATTCTCCTGTCCTGAAGCCAATGATACCGCTCCCAAGTGCGACCAGCAAAAACCATCACTAGCAAGGCGGCTGGGATCGCCGAGTTCCTCAGTCTCGACGGACGGGAAATAAAACTACTCTGTTAACGAATCAGTTTTCAAAAAAACTAAATCCTTGAAGACTCTTTGTCCAAATTTCCAGACTGCTGTCTCAAGCAGTTTTGCAGGTGACTGACCCACTTTGCTCTCATGCCCACACTTCTGCTACGAATCGTGCACGGACACGTGCCGTGGAAGAGCACCGGGCCGGGCGTCAGGGGACAAAGCACACCCGCTCCAGGACCTCAGGCGGACGAGTGGGCTTCCGGGGCCTCGCTTCCCCGCCTTTCACACGAGGGTCTGGCCGAGCACTCCCGGAGCTGCTCCAAGCCTCAAGCGGTCCGAGCCTTGGTTTCCTCACTTCTACTCTGCTAATGAAGGTTAAGCAAAGCAGTAGACGGGAAAGCTTCTTGACAAGGAGGCCATTTCACTTGCCAGAGAAGCCGGTCGTGAGACGCGTGATGCCGAGCACTTCGCTTTATTAGTAACACCAACGGCCGTCTGTACCGATGCCAGTGGACTGCACGGCGGCTCTGGGCACTGGGTCCTGGCGGGGGAAGCACACTCACTGGTGTGTCGGGAACGGTTCTGCAGCAGATTGCACCGCGGGTGCCGACCGTGAGCAGCGACACCGGCAAGAGTCACATTTGTCCCCATCAAAAAGCCAAATCAAAGTTACCCCTGTGACAATTCACATCCTAACGGGATCTTTACAGTAGAGAGGGGGGATTACATTCCATATGACCCCGGGTGCGCATCCTCTAAGACACCAGCCATCTGACAGTCATTGCCCAGCTTGCGGGATCGTCTTCAGTCGACTTCCGGCACATTCCACGTCAATTTCGTTGGCGTGGCTCTAGCTAATAACAGAGTTCAGGATTAAAAATATTTTTTAAATATCCCGTCATCCAGGCCTGGAATCTATGAACCAAAGTATTTATCTTTTTTTTTTTTTTTTAACGTTTATTTATTTTTGAGACAGAGAGAGACAGAGCATGAACAGGGGAGGGGCAGAGAGAGAGGGAGACACACAATCTGAAGCAGGCTCCAGGCTCCGAGCTGTCAGCACAGAGCCCGACGCGGGGCTCGAACTCACGGACCGTGAGATCATGACCTGAGCCGAAGTCGGACGCTCAACCGACTGAGACACCCAGGCGCCCCCAAAGTATTTATCTTTGACACGTGCCTCTAAAACCTTTCCGTATCAACAAGAGGCACTGAGTCGGCCGGGCTGTCCTCTGGCCGTGCGTGCATGCAACACGCCAGCGAGGGTTTCTCCAAGTCCCGGGCCTTGAGGTCGCCTGTTAGACAGTGAGGAGATGCAGCTTCTCCTGCGACCGGAGCCCCGAGAAGCGCAAAACCGCTCAGCTCTTGCTACTAACACCCCGTCTCCACTTCCCACCCAGTCTCAGGCTAACTAACGCTCAGTTCACGGAGAGGAAACGTGTCCTTAATCCAGGTTCTGCCCAAACAGATGCAGAAGAGACACGCCTGGGAGCCCCTCACGGGGACTCTGGAGGGGCGGACACCGCCCGCTGCGTCCATCGAGGTCTATCACGGCAAACCCTGTGTGGCCACGCTGCCCCGGCAGCCCACACCCCTCCACAGGGCACGGCTGGCAGCGGTGGGCCGCGGCGGTCTGTGTCGGGGGCGGGCACGCCAGGCAGGCCTGTGTTTTGCTCATCTCTGCAGCCCCAGAATGGACGTGCTCAAGCCGTGTCTATTCTCCTACAGACTCTGGCTGAAGCTCTCTGGACACTTTTCACCTGGGATTCCGGAGCCTGGGATTGCTGCTGTTCTCTGTGTGTGTGTGTGTGTGGGGGGGGGGGGGGGGGGGGTGTTTAAGCAAAATCTCTACGTTTAAGAAACGTTCCATGTCATAAAAAATTAAAATATTTAGAAAGAGAGTCGAATATCTCCCTCCTATCCCAGTTCCCTCAACTAGAGGAGACTAGGACTAGAAGCTTACGTGGAGACACTGTAGGTTCAGTCCAGGCCGCTGCGACCAAGTGAGTGAAATGAACTTCCTGTTTCCCAGCGCAGGTAAAAGTTATGTTTACTTTCAGCAGGTGCCCAGTGGCACCAGGTCATACCTTAACTAAAAATGCTTTATGGCTACAAAATGCGAACCATCACCTCAGTTTGCAGAGTCGTAACCGCTGATTGCAGATCACCATAACAAATGCAGTAATGAAAAATCTGAACTATTGCAACAATTACCAAAACGTGAAGCTCCTGAGACAATGGCACCAACAGACCTGCTGAACGCAGGGGTGCCACAAACATTGAATTTGGAAGAAAACCCCGCCATGTCTGGGAACCGCAATAAAACGAGGGATGCCTGTATCGGTACTAGTTTCGTGTATATTCTCCCCAACTGTCCCTCGCACACCCCAGCATGTCTGTGCGTCCCGCCACCTTCTCCCCTCACACGGTGCACAGCATACGTCCTGCTCTACACCCGAGCTGCACACGTGGGCTTCGGGAACCCACAGACCCCCTGCAGCTGTGGTCTGAGCATGCTGTGTTTTTTTCAGGGATTGTATTCATAACTTCCAGCAACTTCTCAAAGGTGTTCCTGACCTCCAACGAGACCATCCCACCACAAAAACACATACGAATTGGCCCGGCCCAGGGACTACTACTGGCGCAGTCACAATGCTATGACCTGGCCCTGCTGGGACCTCACTGAGCCCGCACATGAGGAGGTTTCAGGGGCCAGCGTCTCCACTGTGCTCCTGTCGGTCACAGAGAATTCTGGAGCAATTTGCAGGGTATGTATTTGGAAACTTCCAGAATCACTGCAAATGTAAGACAGAGCAACGAATACTGCATGAATCTGGGAATTCCCTTCGGCCCAACACTCTGAAGTCCATTTGTTTTTTTATATATATATATATATATATATTTTTTTTTTTTTTTTAATTTTTTTTTTCAACGTTTATTTATTTTTGGGACAGAGAGAGACGGAGCATGAACGGGGGAGGGGCAGAGAGAGAGGGAGACACAGAATCGGAAACAGGCTCCAGGCTCTGAGCCATCAGCCCAGAGCCCGATGCGGGGCTCGAACTCCCGGACCGCGAGATCGTGACCTGGCTGAAGTCGGACGCTTAACCGACTGCGCCACCCAGGTGCCCCTCTGAAGTCCATTTGTTAATGTAACAGTGCAATAGACGTCAGTCACTTTCTAATTCTCAGTTCCCTGGGACCCTGGAGCTGCACTGTCTCATACCACAGCCTCAAGCCACACGTGACCGTGACCGGGATGATCGTGACCGTGACCATGAGCTCTTGAAATGCAGCCAGTCCTAACAGACAAATGACGTAAATGTAAAAGACATACCAGACTTCAAAGACTTGGTACGAAAGTCATGTAACGTAGCTCATTAATAATTTTTCTAATGATTACATGCTGAAATTATACCATTTTGGATACAGTTAAATAACTATATCATTAGAATTATCTGTTCTTTTTACTTTTCTTAACAGGGCTACTAAATATTTAAAATTCCACGTGGCTCGCATTTGTGGCTTGCGCTGTTTCTGTGGGAGAGCACTATTCTACGTTTTCCATCGATGATTAATTAATTCCCACCTTATGAAATGTTCTATTCTTTGCAAATCAAAAGCAGAGCTTCCAGACAGAATTTTCTAAATCAGGTGTTATAATTGGCACACGAAAAAACAGTTCACCAAAAATCCCAGGGAAAATACACTGAGTCAGACAGATTTATTTATGGGGTCTAAGTTCATGGTGAAACCTGTTTGGCAACACGCGGCTAAAACTGGAACTGTCACATCCAGGACATACCTCTAATAACAACCTCTTTTTAAAGGCATTTATTGAGCTCCTACTATGTGCTGGGCCCTTCACGTTTATCATCACTGTTTCCAGTAAACCCCAGAAGACTGAGGTTCAGAGAGCAGCTCAGGACCACTTAGCCAGTAAATGGCAGGCCACCTTGGACCCAGGTCTGTGTATCACAGCATTCTGCCCCTTGCTCTCTCCACTGACATTCTGCCTTTTCTATGTTTGCATCACACTTTACAGCTTACAAAGTGCTTTCATATATATCATATCATAAGTTATCCCAACTATTGTGTGAAGTGGACATGGAGGTTATGGATCATCACATTTGAAAGAGGGCATTACAAGTCCAGCAGGAAGAACTTGGCCTACGTCTCACAGCCTGGTAGAGACAGTGTAATCTTACACTAGGAGCTCTGAAAAAGTTCAGTATCTTTTCAAAACTTTCCTCTCTGCCCTACCAAATATAACTTCCTCCCTTTAAGTAATACCGACTGCTTTCCTGGTCTCAGAGTTAAACGGAACAAGGGAAGGTCTTTATTGTCAATTCTGTTCATATTCAATGACAGTTTAACTATCGCTAAACACATATTATCGTATATTATATATTCTTGCATTATTAATGTACTAATAGCACCATGACTGTATAGTGTGCTATTTTGTGTTATCAGACCCATTATTTCTTTCGCACTGTGGCCTGCCTACGGTATCATACTAATTTGAAAGAGAAAGAAACTGAGGTACTGAACTACTTATGGACCCGATTAAAAACACAGGTAGCAAAGGTAATGAAGGGTTAAATGGAGACGCATCACGGAGAGACCTTTCCTCTTGGTCCCCAGTGTCCCAGGGAAGGCGCCTGGCTGCCCTTAGCTACAGACTGGGGAAACGTAAAAGCAAAACATAAGGAAGATCCATAAACAGGCTTAATGTCTTGGGAGTGAACTGTATGGATCGTGCAGGAGTCAGGTTTTGTCCTGTTTGTCCAGCCGGGTTTTCTGAAAAGCAGCGGAGTCGTCACCCTCTCCCCAATCTGTGCCCTACTACCTAACATCAAAACATGGGGCAAACAGTGAGAAACAGCAGTAACTCGGATACCAGAGCAGCAGGTGTATCCCGAGTGCAGTGCGGGGAGGAGCCCCACCCAGCCAGGAGGGAGACGAGGCAGGACAGCAGAGTGACTGCACGGCATATTACGTTCAAGGAGCAAGGACGAGTTCAGAGAGAAGAAAAGCACGATCATCTTTTACGTGCTCAAAAGCAAGCAGGAAGGAAAAAGCAGAGAAACGAACAGGGCTTGTAAGAGGGGAGCAGAGTGCCAGCAACACAATCCCCCTGTGCCGAGGGGTCTGCCGCGTCCCCCTACTGCCGGAGCAAGCACACGGAGGGGTGGAAACCGGTAAGGTCAAGAGCGAGGCCCGCGGGGTCAGAGGCACCACCCAGGACGCAGAGCCAGAGAGGAGGGACCTGGTGCTGGCTGAGGAATCCGCTGGTCACCCCTTGGTGTGGGGGATGGGCCTCACCGCAGCTGTTTATTTCGAACTTTCTTGCGTGGGGTTTATTGGACACGTCAGCAATTCTTTTTACCCTATTGTGCACCTGAGCGACTCCTTTTAGTTAAAGTTCCACCTGATGAAGCCTAACAAGGATTGTTGTAATTAGGAAATGACTGAACTTCATCTCACCAATAGTGGAGAACCTGGAAGAAGTGAAATGATGGGGCAGTTACATGAGGAATCTTGCTGAAAAGTGCCGATCATCTGTGGGTTCCCTGAGGGCCTCACCGGCTCCTCGTCACCGCCCTGTCTCCCTTCAGGTCTCACGCTTGCTTACTTGGTGTCCTGGCTAATGACTGTTTTCTTTTCTGTTATGTGCAGGGGCCAATCCCTTGATATGTTCAAGAGAACCCAGAGAAAGTCACACAAATAACAAGAACCCAAAACTTGCCAGTGAATTTCTAATCCTTGTGAGTAAACAAAGCCATATTCTTTCCTTACAGCACCACACACACACACACGCACACACAGAGGGTCTTAAGTTGACCTGATACCACCACCATTCCAGACGGCTTCCTGCCTAAGCGGTGGCCTCTGCCGCGTGTTTAAGGATCTCAGTGAAGTTGCAGTATTATTGAGCTTTTTATTATGAGTTGCTACTAATTTTTCAATTAATAAAACTAGCTCATTACACACAATAGCGCTTAAAGGGGCAGATGGGCAGGTGAAGGGCAAATGGGCCGCAGCCCTGCCTGCCAGGTTGAGAGGGTACCCGATTTGGGACCCAGAGCCCTGGCCGTCCCGACCGCGTGGGCACTACAGACCAGGGGACACGGTGCTGGCCTGCCGTGCCTGCCGGCCTGGGTCCCTTGCCCCTGCTCTTTGTTATGGCAGGTCAGGGCGTCAGCAGCCCCGTAGAGCCGGGGAAGCCTGCCCAGAGAGCGGCATGATTGAGACCAGTTTGTCTGAAACCCACCATATTAGCTTCGCCAATGCTTAGCAGGTGTCTCCACCTGCCACGGCTTCTTCAGTTTCTTGTGTTTTCTCCTAATTCTACAGGGCACGCTCAATGCGGTGCTTTATTCAACGGACAGAGCTGGCTGTCGGTGCCTCTGGCTCCCTCGGCAGATGCCCAGGATGCAGGATTCAGCTCTCCATCCGAGGCGTCCTGCTCAGGGCTGAGTTCTGTGCAGCCTTCCCCAATCTACGCTGTCCCCTCGCTATGGGGCCAGGGATGAAAAGAAACAGGACAGGATCCGTAGACTGGACGCTTCTAGTCCTGGCTCTGCTACTGACTACCTTGGTGACCATGATCAGCTTCTGACCCTTTTTAGGTGTGTTCTCTCATCTGTCAAAGGGAGGTAACTTCTAAGTAGCTGACTGTGGTGTCAATTAAATACTCGGCTGTAAATAGAGTTCGGGGCGCTTCATAGCTGAATCAACGGAAGCCCTCCTAGCTGTACCCTGAGGTCTAGGTCTGATGAACAGAAGAAGATAACTACCGGGGCGCCTGGGGGGCTCCATCAGTTGAGGGTCCGACTTCGCTCAGGTTATGACCTCGCGGTTGACAAGTCTGAGCCCCAAGTCAGGCTCTGTGCTGACAGCTCGGAGCCTGGAGCCTGCTTCGGATTCTGTGTCTCCCTCTCTCTCTGCCCCTCCCCTGCTCATGCTCTGTCTCTCTCTGCCTCAAAAATAAATAAGTAAGTAAGAAAGATAACTACTGAGTGCCTGGGATGCAGGGGGTGCTGAGGAAGTACCACCTCTCTTTCCCACTGGAAACGCCTCCAGGGCATGTGTCCAAACAAGGGTCTCCTAGAGCTCTAAACCAGGGGTTACTAGGGAGCCCTGCTGGCCTCACACTGCCCCCTCTTCCTCCAGGAGCTCACCCCCAGGCCTTCACGGGCTGTCCCTCAGATACGGTCCTGAGCACCCTCACGACCCCTTTCCTGTTTTTTATTTTTTATTCATTTATTCTTTTAATGTCTTATATTTCATTTTATTTTTGAGAGAGCGACAGTGTGAGCAGGGGAGGTGCAGAGAGGGAGACGGTGGTGGGGGGAGGACACAGGATCTGAAGTGGGCTCCCCACTGACAGCAGAGAGCCCGATGTGGGGCTTAAAGTCAAGAACTGCAAGATCACGACCTGAACTGAAGTCAGACGCTCAACGGACTAAGATCACGACCTGAAGTCAGATGCTCAAGGGACTGAGCCGCCCAGCGCCCCTCCTTTCTTTCTTCTAAAGGCATCTGTAGTACACAGCTCAGGCTGCCGTAACAAAACACCACACTGGGGGGAGGGGGCGGCGCTTAGGGTCATAAATGTATTTTTGCACAGTTCTAGAGGCTGGAAGCCCAAGCCCAAGGTGTTGGCGGGGCTGGTTTCTCCCGAGGCCTCTCTCCCTGGCCTACAGACGACCGCCTCCTCTCTGTGTCCTCACGTGCACTTTGCTCTGTGCTCCAGCGCCCCTGGCATCTCTTCTTGCAAGGACACCAGTCCTACTGGATCAGGGCCCCACCCTTCTGACCTCAGTTAACCTTAACTCCCTACTCGATGAACCTGCTTATCTACTTAATTAACCTTAATTACCTACTTATCTCCAAATACAGTCAACCTACGAATTTGGGGGGACACAATTCAGTCTGTTACCGTGTCCTCCACCACAGTCTTCAAACACCCAGATGGAATACAAAACTGTGAACGTGGTCTGGCAACTCTGAAGGTGGAAGGGAGGGTCACCTCCTCTGGAGGGAAAAGTGATACAAGTTTTGGTCTGCTTTTTATTTACTTTGCACGGCTTATATTATTTGGGATTCTCTAGGTTGTGAAAGATACTAACGGAGAAAAATGGAATTTACTGTTCACAGAGTAGAAAACAAAGCACAAGGCTCCTGAACGAGCCCGCCTTCGGCAGCTGAGTGCCTGAAGCAGAAACTCGATGATGCCACGAGAACTCGGGTCTTTGTCCACCACCGAACTCTGCCCTCTCTGTTGGCTTCATCATCACTCTTTCCCCACGTGCTGGCTGCCAATGACTTGTGGCTTTCTTGGTCCTGACAGCTCTCGATCCCAGAAGAAAAAACCAAACGGCATCTTTCCTAACAGTCCTAGCCCGAGGGCCGTGGACTCTTGGATAACAGATGTGCTCCTAAACCAATCATCACGGCCAACAGACTTGGGCCGGGGTCGTGTGCCACCGTGAAGTGGGGGTGAGGGGTTAGGCCCGCACAAACCACATGCCAGTCAGACTGCGCAGGAATGGGAAAGCCGGCTCCCCTCTACCCACCCCTTCCTCTCCAAACAGGCTGCCAGCAAAACCCAGTGTCTCTGGAGGAGCTACGGTGCAGCTGGTCCAGCCACAGCGGTCTAAATGGTGATCTGATCTCCTCTCTCTTCTTTTTAATTTCTAGATCTTTGTGCAACAGCTTACCTATTAGAATGATCTTGAACATACATCTGTCTCTTCTGACCAGGAGCTAAAAACAAAGGACTTATTTGAAGCAGGTAGAGAATGGCCTCACACATCTCCACCCCCATCAGGAGGAACCTCACCGGAATGCAAAACTGCAGCGAGTGTCTCTCCCTGACAATCCTTGAGAGGAGGAAACATCAAGAGTAATTACATCGAGAGTGTGATACAGGAGAAATTCCTTTAAAAAACACACACACAGATGGACACATCTGAGGGAATGAGGAGTGTTAAAAAAAAAAAACAAACCCAACAACAACAAAACCAACACATGCACACTGTTGATTGAAATTTACCATTTTGGAACTGTCCAAAAATCTCTTGCTGCCAGGGACATGTCAGAAAAACACAAAATAAACTGCCAACTTGGGGTACGACAAAGTGAACGAGAGAAACACGGTTCCTGACTTTCCAACAGAGTGATTTCCTTAAACTCCCCAAACATAAAAACTAGCAAGAACACAATTTAGAAGGAAAATTCAAGGAAAAAAAGTATCATTGTTAAAGAAGTTCACTATATGTCAATTGGATCTCAATAAAACAGAAAGAAACAAATGTTTCAGTTGTAACATAGCAGTTACAGAACACAAAAGGCAAAATCCACTCATTCATCCAAGAACTGCTAATTGTCCTTCAAAGAGCTGGTGGATGCCGTGCTAGGCTTTAGGACACAAGTGAATTGGTAAATAACAAAAACAGCAACTTTGAGTTTCATTGTTTACAAAGGATTTTTACATACATAATCACACTCCTCCTCACAATGATCCCATTATACAGATAAGGCAAGTGAGATCCCAAAAGGATCAATTAATGGCCAAGAGGAGCAGGAGGATGAATTCACACTCAAGTGAGACTCTTTAACCTCTTCCACTTCCGGATTTTGCCCTGAAGACTTTTCTTCACCCCGATTTCTAACTCCCAGTCTCCAAATCTCCTTCCACTGTAGCAGGATCTTCTACAGTGTCAACTAAAAAATCAGGTGTTAGGCAATAAAAGTTCCTTCACAAAACACATGTGGGAAACTCAGGGGTCTCCACCACACCCCACTGCACAGGACTTCTCAGAGCCTTCATGCTACTATGCACGGCCCTTTCCCAGGGAGTCGGTGCCCAGTTTTTCCCAAACAACTGCCCACAGAATCTCTGTTCCCTAGGAAGCCTCCTGTAGGACGAAGGCAGCAGTCAAAAGCACAGGTCCCGGAGACAGAGGACCTCAGGTGCAGATGCCAGCCCTGTGTGGTTCTGCTCAGGTTACTCAGCCAGCGTGTGCCGTGGCTTTTGTTATCTGCGAAGCAGGACGAGGACAGCAGCCTTGTCACAGGACTCTTACGAGGACCGTGGTACATGTGTTCATGCGTATGAAGTGCTGATCAGATTACAGTGTTCCTACTTCGGGCCCACTAAATGTGATACATTCACTTTTTCAACAAAACAGTACATAAAACAAGCATCACCGGGGTACCTGACCGATCTTCCTTGCTTCACGAGATCAGGGTTGGAGTGGAGGCAGCTATGAAAGGACAAAATGGGCACTGGCTCACTTCCCAATCAAGCGATATCTGACCGTGGGAAAGCACTCTGACCTCTCCGAGTCTTCTCAGGTGCTTCTGAGGCGAGATGGGAATGGTACCACCCTGCCCGCAGGACTGCGGGGGAATGGGAGGTGGTAACAAAAGGGCCCGAAATACACGTGTGTGATCTTGTTTGCGTTTGAATCTAGAGGAATCAGAAACATTCATTTACGGGGCGCCTGGTGGCTCAGTCGGTTGAGCGTCCAACTCTTGATTTTGGCTCAGGTCACGATCCCAGGGTCGTGGGATCAAGCCCTGCATCGGGCTGAGTGTGGAGGCTGCTTGAATTCTCTCTCCCTCTGCCCCTCCCCGGCTCGCGCATGTGCACACGTGCGTGCATTCTCTCTCAAACAAAAAAAGAGAAACATTTCATCTAAGCATGTAAGGACACCTTAAACATCACATGCATTTTTATTAGCTCAAATGCTTTTGCAAGTCCCTACAGTTTTGAAAATCCAGCACCTGGCACTTTCAGGCCTTCCTGCAGACCTACTGCCTGGACCCCTTCTGCCCATTCAAAGCAGGTCCTGCTTACTGGATTCAGTAGCTCTTTCGGAATGGTAGTCACGCCTCCATGCTGCGTCTCCTAGAACAGACGCCTAAAAGGCAGCAAGTGTCCTCTCTCCTGCCATTTCACCTTCTAGGGCCTTTAACAATGATTGGCATGTGGCAGGAGGTTAAAAAAATGCTAAAAACGAATAAAGGGTGCTGAGAAGGCACGATGCACCCAACTCTCTGTTCGAGTGTGACAGATGGAATGAAGACGACTGAACATTCTTTCTGCCTTCAAGTAACCTTCAATCTAGTCAAGAAAATAAGATTGAGAAAACTTAAATATCAGATTACGTGTGACCTACCTCGAGTGCTGTAAGGGAGTTTAGAGAGAACAGAGAAGTTTATGTGAATAAAGAGGTCAGAAAAGACTTCCTGAGGGAAGTGTGAACAGGGCTGGGTTTCGAAGGACTTCACGGAGAGACAATAAAGGCTTCGAGATGGGGAGGCAAAGTGGTGTGTGCGGATCCGTGACTTAGCCAGGTTCCCTGGGGCAGAAGGAAGGTTCCTGGGGGCTGAGCTTTAAGAGAACATGCAGTCCAGCCACAGAGGGCGCCACGTACAGAAGAAAAGAGGGGCTGGACTGGCAAGAGACTGAGCCGTATTATAATCTGGTCCCCAAAGTAGGACACGTTCCTCTCGGCCCCCATCTTTCTTGAAGCAAGCTGTCCTTAACGTCTTCCGTCAGGGCAGGGATGAACTGATTCCCACTTGCTTCATACCAGGGATGTGATCAGCGTGAACATCCCAGCCAAGACCAGGAAAACACACAACGTCATCACCTACCTTCCTCTACCTGGGGAATCCCTACCTCCCTCAGTCCTTCAGTAGGGCGGAGAGTAACGAACGGATGCAGTCTTTGCTCTATGGCTTTGGAAGTGCTCCAAGTTTCCAACTACGGAAGCATCTTCTCTCCAGGAAAAGGAGTTTCGTCGCCGAGTACAAACGCTTCTTTATTTAAGTCAGAGTTTGTTCGATGTCCTGATCACAACAGGCACACGGTTTCACCCATCTCCCTCGAGAAGGCTCTATCTCGACGTAATGCACAGCTTCTGGCTTCTGCACACAGTGGAAGATGGCGGCCAGAGCACAAGTTCTCAACACTCGGGAGGGAGCGCCGGGAGGGACGCCCGTTTCCTGCTCCCCGCTCTTGCCTGGCGCCCCTGGCCTGCCGCCTGCACGCCCATGGCCAAGACGTGATCTTCAAAGATGGAGGAGCTTCGAGTTTTCACGTTTCCTCCAGGGCCTCCACAGGCAAAGGCAGGTTGTCTTCGTCTCGTCCAGCACTTGTGCCGGTAAAGACGGAGGGAGGCTGGTCTCAAAGAGCGCACGGCAAGATTAACCCTGGCACTTGGCAGGCTCTGAACTGGCTGACTGGCGTGAAAACGATTCCTCTCGCTCGTGAACGAGTACAAATGAACTCCTGACAGCCAAAGCGACTAGCTGTGAGGTTACCGAACCCAAGAAAGACCTCGAACCAGCAAGGCTTCAGTCCAGACCAAAGGCTGCAGTCTTTACCGGCCACACACATCCAATACACCTGGACTTACGAGTCTATGGCACATGTAAGCACGTTTCCGTATCCGGTGCTCCCAGCTTTCCAAAGCTCCCACACGGCTGTCACCTTACTCTCTCTGAACCACATCTCCGTGAACAAAATGTTATCTCTGTTTTCCAGGTGGACAGCGAAGGTAAGTGACTGACCCAAAGCAACACAGTATCACAGATAGAGTTGAGGGTTTCCAGAGTCCCAAGGTCAAGTTCTTCCCGCAAACTCTAACTGGGACCGTGCGTCGGAATAACCGGCAGAGCCTTACGCAATGCACGTACCCAGGTTCCGCGTCTGGGCAGCTGGTCTCAGTAGAGCTGAGGTGCAGCCTGGGCCCCCTCCGTTTTGACCTTGATGGGCCCTCCCAGGAGAGAACCATCACATGGAATCCTCGACTTGAGGGCCTTCAGAAGCTTCTCCTGACGTCGGGCAGAACCCCCAGGCCCAAAGGTACCCTGTCACACGTACAACAGCTGCTGCTCGTTGGAAAGGTGCCCACCACCGTGTCCTCGTCTGTAATCCACTCCGCCCTCCCATGGAAGGGGAGACCCTTGCAGGTCACACATTGCACCTGCCCCGTGCAGCCCACATCAGCTCTCCAGACACTTCTTTCTTACAGCCGGCTCTTGAAATAAAGAGAGGACACAGAGGGGACGCAGAACGATGACCGCCTGGCTGTGGACGAAGTATGTAGACACTGAGGGAGTGTCCGCACATGGGGTGGGCTCGGGCCGTGCTATCCTAACTGGACAGAAGACACCAGAATCTCGGTCCACCAACTGCAAGGAACCTAATCTCTCAGACCAGCGAATCTGCGAGCCCACAAAGCCGGGGTCCAAGCACTCAGCTGACTAGTCACACCCTGGTTGGTCCGCTGTGGCACGAGCATTTCAACAACCGGTCATCCTCCAAGGCCTGATTTCTGGCACTCTTGAGTCTGCACTCTCAGGGAGGTGGGGAGTTTAGAGGTTCCCCACTCTTAGTGTGTCAGGCCCCCCCTCCCGGCTCGTGTGCAATTTCCAGTCCAGGGTGGGGGTCTACCTAAGTGTGTTGCTACCGAAGGGAAATGAAAGAAATTAACTTATTGAGTATCTCCTGAGGCCCCCCGCTAGATGCTTCGCGTGAGTAATCTCATTTAATCGACACCATCACTTGGGGAGGCAGGTAATACCCCCGTTTTACAGAGAGGCAAACCAAAGCACAAAGGGCCTAAGTCACTGGCTGGAGGGGGCAAGACTGGTGGGGAAGCAAAGGTGGCAAAGCGCCTCCCCTGAGTGTCGGCACACACACCCTGAAGGGGACAAGGGCTCACCTCTGCAACGCAGTGAACGTCGGGGCAGGGATGTCGCCAAAGCCGAGGAAAGGACGGAACAGACTCGGCTGCTCTGGGGAGAAAAAGCTCTTCCCTCGGGTTTCATCAGGCAAAGCGTGGCTGGGAGCACACGCCATACCCCCTCCCACACCTCGGCCCCCAGACGCCTGAGTGCCCCCTGCCCCTTCTTTCACCTGAACCCCTCCCCTCTCCCAGGCTCACCCAGGGGACACCTCCTCCCGAAGGCTCCCTTCAGTTCTCAGCACGGCAAAACCACATCCTCCTCCTGCCCATGCACCTCACCGGTGTCCCTAAGAATTTATCCTACACTTCAGCGTTTGTCTGTCTTTGGCTACCCCACCCCACGCTTTTGCTGTTGGTTCAGCACCTTCTCAGGACAGTAAATTTCTGCAGGAAGGCCTGAAGATTACACACAGGTCACATACTTGCATCTTCTACTGGGGCTTATATTTAGTAAATGTTTAGGAAGTGTTTTCTCAATGAACAGTTACCCTACCCGCTAAAAGGCCCTCATTCCTTCCAAAACATACATACCGAGTCTCAAAACCGACACAGTTAGAGACGCTTTTGCAAGTACCCTAAGGAACCAGCAAGAATCACACGGACCCAGGTTGGTACCCTCTTCCTCATTCCTCTGGGTAATGAGTCCAGTTAACTTCTTTCCTCTAAGTTTTGTTTGCGTGTGTTTAACACAAGAGACTACTAATATGCTAAGCAAGGAGAAATGGGGAATGGAAATCAGGACTGTTTTTAAAAAAGTAGCATCTGAGCCAGTTAAATATTGACTGATTAAGCTTCCCCTGATTCCAAAATATAAAATACAAACATTATAGCAAAATTTTGTCATTTATGCATTACTTCTTTCCTCTATGTTATCCTCAAAGTAGCCCTTTTCCTAGAAGTGAAATAACTAAGGCCTAGAGAAATATAGTGACTTGCCCAAGGTCACAGCTTTTAAGTTTACATTATACAAACTGAAGCCAAGTCTTTGGATCCCAGATCCACAACACTGCCTCTCTTTCGGCAGAACTCAACAATCGCGACACTTATTTAATAACGGAGGACAGATTGGTATTTTAAAATACTTCTGCTCTGCCGCCATAACAGCTACATTGTTTCCCAGCATAACATTCGGCTTGTGGCTAGTCAAACTCCAGGCGAGACTGTCAAGTCAACGCAGTCTGGCTGTCCTCCCCGCTCCTGCTCTGTTTTTCTCTCCTTCAACTCTCCACCCTCTGCTCTTTCCACCAACCAGGTGCTCCCACTATCACCTATTAAAGACCCACACAGCTGTGCATTCTAATAGATCCTGGGGGATCAAAGACCGTGTGATCATAAGCTCCTCGCAGTGAGGGACTGTGACTGATAGAATTCAAATTACTTTAATACCTACCTACAACATCAGTCTCGTAGGCATTTACCAACCCCTCCTAGACTAGAGCTGACAGTGTGCTAAGAGTTGGTAGTGGTGTAGGACGACTAAGATATGCTCCCTGACCTCCAAGAGCTCAAACTGCAGGAGGGCAGGAAGATGTGGAAGGAACACTGTCGTAAATCGCCCCGAGGGCAGCCCTGCAGACAGACGGGATGTAAGGGATGTAAGGGCCGAGGGGGTCAGGACAAGGGGTCAGTCCATCCCACCCCAGGTGGGGGTCCTCTATTCTGTTCTCCACTTCCCACAGACACGGAGGGGTGCCGAGAGTCAGGCCCCACAACGGGCTCTGGGCCCACCGGAGAGACTCACGAGGGTGTGCCAGCTGGAGGACATGAGGTCCATTCACAGGAGGGCATTCCAGGCACAGACTGTCTGGGGAGATGAACGGAAGTGAAACTGCCTACGTCTCCTTGCTGGGTGACTTCAGGCAAATTACCCAACCTCTCTGGGTGTCTGTTCTCATTTCTTTCATTCATTTAACAAGTGTTTTTTAGACACCTACCATTGCAAGGCACTAGGGATACAGCAGTGAACAAAAATAGATTTTTAAAGCCCTACTTTGCAGCACTTAACATTCTGCTAGAGGGAGACAAGCAATAAACAAACACAAAATTAAAATCCACAGTAAGTAGATGGTGATATGTGATCTGGGGGAAAAATGGAGCAGAGTAAGGCAGAAAGGGAGTGCCCATTATGGGAGGGGGTATGTTAAAAAGAGAGGTCGAGGCCACAGCTGAGCAGAGACCCCAGGAGATGAGGCAGCAAACCATGCGGCATCTGGAGGAAGAGGTCGGGAGAGACGGAGCATGGCGGCTGAGCAAGCCCTGTGAGATACCCCCAGGGGGGGGCGCCCGCAGCCAGGTGGGAAGCCACTGGAGGGTTCCGAGCTCTGGACTGACATGGCCTGAGTTGATATTTTCCAATGAAAACCAGCTGAAGAACCAGGAGCAGGAGGGCAAGGCACACGGGAAGCTTGGAGGCAGTTACAAGACCACGGCGGTGAGTCGGGTGGGAGACGGTGGCCACGTGGACCAGGCTGGTAGCACCAGAGGCGCTGAGAAGTGCCGGGACTCTGGGCATGCTTTGACGTAGAGCCGACCGGGGTGCCTGGGTGGCTCAGTCGGTTGAGTGACGTAGAGCCGACAGACCTTGCCCGGATAGCTCGGGCACGGAGTAGAAGAGAAAGAAAAGGGTCAGGGATGATGGAGCTACCAAAGGAAGGCTGGGCTATGGAAAACTGTAGAAGCAATGGCTCCAGAAAAAATACAGGCAGGGTGTCAGATGTGTTAAGTTTGAGATGCCGGGCAGACTCCCAGGTGGCAGCACAAAGCAAGCAGCTGAGTCCACGGGACCAGTCTGGGGAAAGGTCCGGGTGGGAGGTATACGTTTCAGGTTTGTCCACATCCCCGAGCTTCTGTTTTCATTTATGTTACGTGGGTTCCAGTTACCATGAGCGAAGCAACTAGTGGTACCTGGGAAACAGCAGGGAAACAGCCCCTTCCCCATCGCTGCCCAGCCCAGCCTCCATCTCCTGTTGATGAGTGTTACCTGCTCGCCACAGCGTGAAAGTCGCCGTACCTAAACCCCTGTCTCTTCGGCGGATGACAGGGCCGGGGAGATGACAGGGGCTAGGCTGGCTTAGGCTCCTGACACCGGGTGGGCTGTGCTGGCTTCCAGACCTCAGGTCTTCCCCGAGACCCCTCATCTCAACTCATCTCCATATTCCAGTGGAAGAGCAAGGGAAAGAACGACACTTCCCAAGACTGGATATAAACACGGATTAATCAAGAAAGAGCTGGCTGGAGTTTGAACCTCCACGCTTCCAGGACACTTTACTCAACAAAAGAAAATAAAGCAAACAGACTCAGGGTAGTACCTTCCCGTTTTCACGTGACTGACACATTCCAACTATGGATTTTAGATCCTGGAGTTGGCATACCACATTCCTTCTAGAAATAAACCAGGGTAAGCATCAGGAATTCTGAGAAACAGAGGTTTCTGATTTGGGTTCCATTCTCCCTTGTGGGATCACAGAGCCAAAAATCACATTTTAAAATGTTTCTTCTGGGGAGGGGAGGGAACACGGTCCCTGCTCGGGCTCTGGAAGTGGAAGGGAAGCCAGAGAGGCCTCCGCAAAGCTGTCTCTAGTGCTCACTGGTGCTCAGAAGGCAGTCGCCGCGGTGTGTAGTGACTGGCAAATGTTTACTAAACCATGAATTCAGTAAACTTCTCACGTAAGAGGTCTTTTTAAAAAGGCAAAAATGTAAGGGAAGCGTGTCTACCACAGCAGCCAGCTAGAACAGCTTGCCTGGTGTTGGAACAATACAGTCTTGAAGCCAACGGCAGGCAGAAACTACCCTAACCATCTGGAAAATGCTGGCCCAACCACCCAAGCTCTCAGGATTCTGCAACCCTGCGGGTTTGGCCCCAGCAAATGACTACGATGGTCAGCAGGCTCTGCAGTGACATCACCCGCAGAGATTCCTTAGGAAACGGGAGCGGAGCTCTGCCACCCCAGCGGCTGGGGTGTGCTAAGGACACTTCACAGTTTTCTCAGGAGGTCAGCTGCGGGCTTTTCGACGCGCTCTTCTGAACCAGCGCACTGAACGGGCACCGTGGCACCAGCACCAGGCCCGCACCGGGCCAGCCTGATCACGTGCCTGTTTCTCCTTCCTCGTTAAATCCCCTGAAAACGATCGGTGTCGACTGCTTATTGAGGACCTATTGTGCGTCAAGCAGTCTTAGGCACAAAGGAGTCAAAGTTAAAAACACAGGACACTGGAAAGCTCTCAGGGAACTCCTCATGCCTTACTAGGGAGTAACGTGTCCCCTGACGCACAGAGCAAGTTCACGTCCTCTCATTTGCTTCCAACAGCGTCACAGACTTTCTTAGAGAAAATTCCCACAGAAGATGATGACGATAAAAGGCGAAGAGCCCTGCCAGGTCCACACAGGCCGCACGTGGCGGAAACTGGGTTATAAACTCGGTTTCGCCCCTCCCCAGGAGGAGAGGGGCCGCTGTGACGATCATGGTCACGGGTTAATCTCCCAGGAGCACGCCCGCCTCGGGTCCACCTGCCTGACTGGACGTGCGGCTTCCGGCTCCGGGCTTCTTTACTACCTGGACCTCCTCGCCTTTGCCTCAGATGTCCCATCTCCATAAGGGCAGTCTGCCTGCTTCTCCCAAGCCGACGGTTCTGAGGGTCTGCTTCCCAGGCCTACAGCATCACCGTCACCCGGGAACTTGCTAGAAATGCAGATCCCCAAGCCCAGCCCAGACCTACCGGACCCGAGTTTCTGGGAGGGAGGCCCCAGCAATCCAGGTTTTCACGGGCCCTCCAGGGGTCTCCACTGCAGGCTACAGCCTGAGCACCACCCTGACCGGAGCTACAAAGCTAACAAGCTCCTCTAAAGTGCCTGTGTCGCCCCACCGTGATCACTCAGCCCCACACAAAGCCCGTGACTAAAGAAGGTGGCCAACTGTCCAGTACAGGCAGCAGTCACAAAACGCAGTCACACCCAGCAAAGTTCTTTGCGGCCAGCTTAAGCAAAGCCAGACACACAGGTAATAGACCCCCCCCCCCCCCCACTTCTGGTCTACTTTCCACACACGGCCCCACCTTCTCAGTCCAGCAGCGCATTGGCCCTCAACGTGACCCCATTCCAACTGCTCAGACCCAGCTTTTGGGCTGGGAGCTGACCCAAGGGGACAAGGCTTGTTGATACATATGCCTCTTCCCTAACTAGGAAATGAGGTGACCAGCTCCAAGCTCTGTTCAAGGCGACGGTTAGCTAAGGCTTACTCAATCCCAAATAAATGCTAACAGTAAGATATGAACCTCACAGTTGTACTACTTTCTACACTCTCCCAAACTCCTCCGTAAATCTCAGAAGGATCAGAAAAGCTAACCTGCCAACAGGGATTAGAACCCGGGACTCCGAATTCATCGTCTATGGACCTATCTACTGTAACATGTCAAGCATAAAACAAATTCTTGTGAGTTATCTAATGGAGCTACCATAAAACAGTAAGTTCTGGTCCCCATGTAAGGGCACAGGCCCCACGTCCCCAGAGCATGTTGCCACATGGAAAGAATATCCTTTTCACCAGCCCAGGCCACTAGAAATAATGCAGAGACACTCTCTTAAACAAAGGAGAACTTCCTAGATCCAAAGCTCCAAGTTTATAGAAAGGGCGGGGACACCCTTTCCAGCCCTGCTTTTCTTCCTACAGATCTGATGATCCTCTCATCTACTCTCTTGATTTTGATTAAAAGGTCTCTAAATTTCCTCTTACAAACAACGAAAGGTGGTTATTCTGTTATCGTTTTAATGTCTATCGCCGCAACCTTCCGGAGGGAACAAAAAAGGCCTGTAGAAACGGAACTGGGGTTCCCACACAATCACCCCCGTCGCCCATCGATATGGTATTTACGCTCAGTTCTAAAATACGCTGAAATTCCATTTGAGAAATGAGAGCCTGCCGGAGGTTAGGGACAGACAGACACACACACACACACACACACACACACACACACACACACACACTGTCTTCTGTATGTTCCAAAAGGTGGAAATATACACATGAATGGTCAGATAACCCTCCCATTCTGCCTCCTTTATTCTCATTTCTTAGAAACTACCTCTGTTGGAACATCCCTTCCCATGTTCATGTTCATACCCAGGGACAGATCCTCAGAGAAGAGAAGGAATAAGATTCACAAAAGACTCATTTGGAGCATTGATAATTACAGCAGCCGAAAAGCTTCTGAAAGCAGAGAAGGACCCTGCTAACAAAACATCATCAGAGCACTTCCCAGAAAACTGCCCAAGCACGAGATTACTATTAACAATGAGGGGGGGAAATCAGAGCCAAAATCAAGCCTCAACTAAGCAGACAGACTTGCAGGATTTTCCATCTTTGCTGCTACCATGAGCATTTTTTTAAAAGAGCAGTGGACTCCATGAGTTTGACAAAGGAAGAAAAACAAAAGAGAGCGAGAGACTCATTCTGGATAGAGTTGCTATTCTGCATTCATAACTCTACACCACCCACAGCAGCTCAAAGGAGGCACAAGGTGGGGTCCCCGGCAAATTTACGCACGAGCACCCCAATTATCCCCTGCTGCACGTGTGCATGCAGTAAACACCCCCGACCTGCACCACCTCTGCGCCTCCCACCCCCGCGACCGGGATAAAGCCCACCGAATGCAGGAAAGAACCGTTTTGGGGGTGAGAACCAGCCAGAGCCCGAGCTGTCATTACACAGCAAAAACCCAGCGAGAACAAAAACCCAGCGGCAGGCTGATGTAGAAAGCCCACGACGTACCTGAATTCTTCAAATGCAAACATGACCTAGTCAGAGACAACGTCCTTAGATTGTCTGGTAGCCTTTTTGGTTCGGAGGACAACCATTTAGTCAGTCGGATGGTGCAAAGTGCAGAAAAAAGAGGCGGGGTTTCCACCCCCCCCCCCCAATATTCGGAAGTAAAAGGCTTTCTGCAGACAGGGGCCTGCGGCCTCCAGCTCCGCCAGCTGCTGACAAGCGGCAGCTAACAGGGGAGGCAGCTAGAAAACCATGTGATCATTCCAGCAAGTCTGATTAATGCAGCGTATGCTTAGGCTCCAGGCTGGGAGCTGGATTAGCCCTGAGAAAGAAGTCGAACCCCGGGCACGCCTGGGGTCCTGGGTGAATCGCACGCACATCCGCCACCCCTGCACCCGAAATCTGCAGGCTGGGAAGTGGGGGGCAAAGGCCTGAAGGAACGCAGCCGGCTCCCGGGTGACCTGCCCGATTGCCTCATCTTCCATGGCTGCCACCGCCACGGGCAGGTGTGGCCGGTGAACAGTGGAGAGGATTCCAGGCTGCGCCTCCCCGAGAATTCCTCAGAGTTCCGGAATCACAGGAGTCACACTGTGTGCTCACCGCCTCACCGTCAACAACATGACCTTGTGGGTCCACCATGATAAGTGATCTCACTGACTCCATCACTCATTTATTGGGTACGTAGCACGTGCTAGGCTCTTATCAATTCCTGGAGGCACAAAACTTATGTAATGATTCCAGAACAGAAGTTGAGAAGCAGGAAACGAGGTGTCAGCCAAAAGGAGAGAAATGTTTACCAGTCTGTAAAGCCCAAGCTGGCAAGATTTGGCTGCCTTCTGAGACTTGCCATTAAGGAGATCTTCAGCATTTGGCCTGCAAATGCTCTTTATAAACCAGGGGAGACAGATCTCACGTCAAGACCCGTGAGTCGCTCCTGCCTTTCTCTCTCCCGCACACCCACAGGTACCATCAGTCACTAGTCTGGACTCTACCTCCGAAAGGTTTCTTTGAATCCGGCTGCCCCGTCCCGTGCCCGCGGCGTTTCTCGCGTGGCCCGGCGCCTTCCGACCGGTCTTCCTCCCTCTGTCCCTTCTGCCAGAGCCGTTGTCTGAATCTGACTTGGAGACCGGCGCCCCTTCCAACCCCGCACGAGTCCCCTGGTGCCCACGGGGTCAGGCGAAAAGGCCTCGGCCCCGCAAACGAAGTCTTTTCTGTCCAACTCTCTCCCGGTTCCCTAGCTTGCTCAGCCTATGGGGCAAGCGGCCCAGATCGGTCCCGGCTCCGTGTGCGAGCTGCGTGTTGTCGCGCGTGCTCCACCCCCGGCCCGGTGAGCCGCTCTCGCTACTGCCACCGACGCGCCACCCGGCACCCTGCCCGCCCTTCCCTGAGACCCAGAAGGGCAGCGACACGCACTCCCAGAGCCTGGCGCAGAGCAGGACGGAGAGGAGCCATTGGATAAGGGTCTGCTGAAGGAACGACCGTTCGCCTCTGCTCTCCATCAGGGAGGAGAGTGGCGGAGTACAGGTGTCCATGCGAAGCTGCTCCGCGGGGACTGCGCGCGTTCTCCCCGCCTCGCGGAGCGGCCACGACCCAGGGCCTGACTCAAAGACACGAAGCGGTAACCGCCACCAGAGGCAGACTGATTAGTGAGGACGATCTGGGGGGAACCCTGTGATCCCTCAAGCCACACAGCAATCACCAACCGAACTGAACTGCTCCCGAATGCTCGCACACGACTTCCTGACAGGTCTCCGCCTGGGACCCTCCAGTGACGGCAGCTTCTTGGCAGAATCATGATAGAACAGAAAACACAAGAGATCCAGAGTCATTAAATAACTGAGTTTACGTCCCAGATCTGCCACTTCCTGACTCTGTGATCACCGGCAGGCGACCCGAGCTGTCCGCGCCCTGGGCTCCCTGCGTGCGCAGCGGGACTGATGCGGATGCTGCCCGGGCCTCCCTCTTGCGGGACGGCTGTGGGGACCCCACAGGGCAGCCCCCCGGGGAGATGTGAGAGCTCCCCGTGGAGTGCACCGAGCTGTGGAACGTTCACCATCATCACCTCACAAGGCCGCCTCTCCCTGACAGTGCTGACTGCTGGACATTCGTCCCCACGGTAAGGCCACCCCCCCTCAGTGGTACTCTACCTGCTTACAGGTAGCTCATTTCTTTTAATTTTTGGGGTGACGGTCAGGGTCTTTCTGTCCTGTGATTCTCAGGACAAGGGGTGTGCGTGCATGTACACATAAACATATATACTGTGTATAGAGGTATGTCTAAAATCACTGTCCTAAATCTTAAATTTATTTTATTTCAAAAAAATTTTTTTAATGTTTTTATCTATTTTTGAGACAGAGAGAGACAGAGCATGAGCAGGGGAGGGGCAGAGAGAGAGGGAGACACAGAATCTGAAGCAGCTCCAGGCTCCGAGCTGTCAGCACCGAGCCCGAAGTGGGGCTCGAACTCATGAACCACGAGATCATGACCTGAGCTGAAGTCGGACACTCAACTGACTGAGCCACCCGGGCACCCCTACTAAATCTTAAATTAAAAAAAAAAAAACAAAAAAAGCAGTAGAGGGGCACCTGGGTGGCTCAGTCAGTTAAGCCTCTGACTCCTGATTTCAGCTCAGGTCATGAGCCCAGGGTTGTGGGATCGATCCCCACACAGGGCTCTGTGCTGGGCATGCAGCCTGCTTGAGATTCTCATTCTCTCTCTCTCTCTCCCCCTCTGCCCTGCTCACACTCTCCCCCTTTCTCTGAAAAAAGAAAAAAGAGGCAGTAGAGATTGCCAAAGTCTTAGGAAGAGCAATTAACCCAGACCAGATACAATTATAAGAGGTTTTTATTTATTAAACTACCTGGTGCGAGTCATGGATGAGGGTAAGGGCAGCTGGTCATCAACCAGACACAAGCTTCTTGAGGGAAAGGAGATTCCAGGGCATTCTGTCATCGGTTGTTCCCAGCCTCAGGGACAACGCTATGAACCGCAGACACTCACTGCTTCCTTCTGGCTGACGGCTGTGCCGGTCGGTCTAATGTCGGAACCTGCATTGTTAGCACCACCTGCAAGGTCTGGAGAGGAGCGGCAGTGACCTTGGCTCCCAGACACGTGTCATGCTGGGAGCTGGCCAGGTGGGCTTCAGCCTGGCCACAGGCAGGTCCGGGGTGGCAGAGGCCTGGGGGATGGAGACCTCTGGACTTCATGCCTGTTTTCCATCAGTAACTCAAGACTCTCCTCTTGGAATGCTCGTTATAGCTTTCAGGGCAATTCTTAAGGTCCTGGTACCAGCAGAGCTGATAAAAAATGGCGAAAAATTTCCAAATCCCAGCACCAAGAATATCTGAGACAGAATTTATGAGATTCCCCACTTTGCTAATAAGGAAACAGAGGCCAAAGAGTTTAAGTAACTTGTCCAAGGTCGAACTGCTCTCAAGGGGCAGAGCAGGGACGTGGAGCCAGGCAGGCTCAATGTCGGTGTCTGGGTCCCGACGCCAGTGATCCAGCTGTCTCAGGCTGCCTCCAGAAGAGGACTTACTCCACAGACCTTCAGGCGGCCTGTGGCTCCACGACAGGGCTGGAACACGGTGACCCTCTGGGGTTCTTCTATCTAGCTGGTCCTGGCTAGTCCCCGAATTTCGTGGCCAGGCAAGCGACCATAAGGGCTGCAAGGGTGCTTCGGCTTCGGCAGGAAGGGGTAGAAACCTGAGTTGGCATGGGACCAGACTGGGGACGGAGTCAGCTTCAAAGGCTGGGCACCCCGCCCGATCACTGGTGGCACCAAAGTGCCAGGAATAGGGACATAAGCGAAGGTCCTTGCCTCCCGACAGCTCCACTCCTACCCGAACAGACCCGGAAGGCCTTTGCGTGACCACAGAATGTTAAAAAACAGAAGGTCATCCCAGGTCATCTACCAATGCCTCAAGGCTCAGATAAAGCCTGTTCCTGCTGTGGGACCTCTGCAACATGAAGGAGCAGCCACATCCTCATTTTTACCTTTTTTAAAAAATTTTTTAACATGTTTATTTGTTTTTGAGAGGGAAAAAGAGACAGAGAGAGAGAGCGAGCATGAGCGGGGGAGGGGCAGAGAGAGAGGGAGACACAGAATCGGAAACAGGCTCCGGGCTCCGAGCCGTCAGCCCAGAGCCCGACGCGGGGCTCGAACTCACGGACCGCGAGATCGTGACCTGAGCTGAAGTCGGACGCTTAACCGACTGAGCCACCCAGGCGCCTCTACCCTTGTTTTTAAAATGTCACTTATGAGGGACATAAAACTGGTAAATGTAGAGAGTTCTGGTTGAAGGAGATATGGAAGAGCCCACAGTCGCTGCAGCCAGGAGTCCCCCCTCTCTCCAGCAGGGACAGGCTGGGCTCAGCCTGAGGACACCTGTCCTACGGGACCGGCAGTCCCATGAGCACGGACACTGTGGGGTGCTCTCCGAGCTCAGGCCAGCACGCTCCCCCTCGTGAATCCCCGCTGTCATGGCAGAACACTGTCTTAGCGGTGACTGGCCACGTGGGCTGCCAGAGGCGTCCCCAGAGAAACAAATGTGGAGATACTGAACACAGACATGATCATTAACATGAGGTGTCCCTAGGCCCCTGACAATTTGGGAAAGCTAACATTCCTAGGGACACACACGGTAGGCCTTCGGTCAAAAACTTTTTCAATTCACTTAATGCACTTTTGCTGCAGTTGAATTAACCTCTCCAAAAATTTAAAAACAAAACAGATCCCTTCTTCAACTGGTAAGAAATGTGAGTCCTACACGCTGAACTCATTCCTTCCCCCAAATTACATAATTCAAGTGAACCTCTACAGTGACATTTAACTTTAAAATGTAAGTTTTAAATAAAGCCATCCCTCACCTCTATTGTGAGAATTCTATTTAAACTAAAAGCTACCCCCCAAAAGCATTCTACCACAAAGCAAACACAATTATATCGTTCAATCTACCACTAGTCAAAAGTAGGAGTTACTGGTAATTATTTCCGCACTTCTGTCCACATCAGACTCTCTTAGCAAGTGAGCTCTCTCTAAGTATCTGTGCCGGGTTCCCGAAGATTACCTCTGCATTCACTCAACAAACACTTGGAGAGCTGCTGTGCTAGGTACATTCCAGACGGTGCAGAGAGACAGCAGCGAGTCCACTCACATCCCGACTCCCAGTGCTTGCTTCTAATGAGGGAAGGCACATCGTGAATGAATACAACACAGCAACGTGCCACAGAGCGACAGGAGCTACTGAACTTAGCGGCGGTGACAGGAAAGACCCCCGTGGGTAGTGGTATCTACGCTGAGATGGGAATGACAAGCAGGGGACAGTTGTGCAAACCTCGAGGAAGGATTACTGCAGGCAGAGGAATCAGCTGAGGTGGGAGGAAACAAGTGTGATTTTCATCCTCTCATGCGGTGTGGCTGGAAAGGAGGAGTAAGGAACAGAGGAAATGGGACATGAGGAAGAGAGGTCAGCAGGGCGTCAGCAGCCAGGGAAGCCACCGGAGAGTTTTCGGCAAGGGAGTAACAGGACCCGATTTTCGTGGTTAGAAGAAACGTGCAAGTGGGGAGACCACTCAGAAGCTGCTGCCACAGTCCAAGTAAGAGCTGACGGAGTCTGGACTCTGGTGGTGGAGGCAGGACAGGAGAGCAGAAAACAAGCTGATGGATTACAGGTATGTTTCAGAGATAGTCTTTCCCACAACTGCACCGTTTTGTGTGGTTCTCAGATTAGTAACGAAGCAGAGCAAAGACTAAAATATTTCAGCAGAAATACTAAGAACCCCAAGAGTAACATAAGCCGAAGAAGTATAAGCTCCGTGAGAGGAAGGACCTTGCCCCATCTTTACCATTCTACCCCAGAGCTGGCACCCGGGATCACTCAGAAAATACCTGTTGAATTAATGAACCGGCAGTTTGTAGACTAAGAGAGACGATTTTGTAAAAAGATGAAATTGGATGAAGTCAGCAGTCCTTGTGGTGCAACCATCCAATAATAGGGCAGATTATCCTTCTGAATAAACACGTGCAGCTGCCCCAATGTCACCCAGACAGACAGAATTTTCCCAGAAAATCTTGCCAGGAGTAGAGGGAGAATCAGGAAGATAAAAGCATGCAAGACAAATTCATATATTCCATCAAGAGACACTGGGACTCTGCTGTATGTCTAGTACCACACCACCTCTGAGAAAGGGGGAGGTGAAAGCTTCCCAACATTTGGGACCAGACCACAAGGCCTCAAAAACCTCAATGAGAGTCAGCGTTGGTAACTCACCACGAAGGCGTCTGCAGCTGTGACACAGGATCTTCTAGGTTCTCTGCTGGCACTGGTTTCCTTTCCCACCACAACTCACTGCTCTTATCAAGACCCATTCGAGTCCCGGTACCAGCATGAGCAGCCCGGGGGGCTGGAGTGTGACCGGCTGGGCTGTGGTCCGGTCCTTACCGGAGTGGAGTAATTCACCTGTAATTCACCTGTCAGAGTGTCTGCTCCCTCACAGAGATATTACGAGGGCCAGATACAACAGGTGTGCCAGCGTTCTGTGAGTTGTGTGTGCCAGATACGTAGATGAGAATACTATCATTAACAACAAAGGAAATTATCCTTTTCTCCTCTGTGTCTCTGAGGTCTTGATAAGGCAGGAATTTTAAGTATTTACCCAAGTCACACAATTAGATGATTGATAAATGCAACCTACTATCCAAGGGGCCTAGAGAGTTCATAAACACGCTTAATTGTGGGAATTCAGGGCTAAAAGGACCTCGTGGTCAAATGAGCCAAACCCTACTTCTGGGCAACAGCCTAGCCACCCAAGATGCTTATCTCCTCAAGGAGTGTCCACTCTGTCAAAGTGTAATTTTCAAAAGCTAAAACCCTGCCATACAAAAATACAGTATGAGTGTGTCAAGGACTGATTTAAGTCGTTAATGAGGGAACAGCAGAATGACAACGCTGGTTCCAAGGTTACACGAGAAACATACATAGAGTCAGTGGGGGAAGAAAAAAAAAACAGAATGTGATGATCTTGCAAGGTTAGATATAAAACTGGTTAACCTCCCACCAAACGGTGAAACCATAACCTTTGAGGTACCTTTTCTACTGAACAGAAATCATTTAGATCTCTACTGGACAGAAATCATGTGTAATTTATCCATTTTCTGCAAGTTAGCATCTAGCTTTACAGAAGTCAGTCTTCTCCAAGAATGGCAGCTGTCCTTTAGGTGGGCTTGCTAAAAGATGCCCCCAAGTGATCCTGAAAGGGCATACAGTAATCCTTGTGCCTTTTCCCCAGGTTTTAGATAATCTTCCTACAATATCTCAACATAGCTTATCACCCACTCCAGGGGACTGTTGGGTAAGAAGTTCCTTCCTGTCTGGTCCATTTTTGCTTCTGCCTCGTTTACATCCTCTTATTTTATGAAAATCCTTCAAATGACTGCAGTCAATTCGAAATTACTGCTTAGTCCTCTCAGGTCAAATCATCCTGAAATCGGGGGGGGGGGGCTATTTTCTAGAACTTCCAGCTTTCAGTGCTTCTCTGAATTCTCTCCAACTATCACACTTGTGGGTCTCTTAAAAACAAAAAAGGGAACGTCTGATTCATAGGTGCTGATTCACAGAGCCCCTCCTCCCCCTCCTCCAGATCTGGCTATTCTGAAGCACTTACCATAATTAACTCTAATTCCTCAACTTCACAAACCCACCCCTATCATCCCTTTCCTTCCAATGTAATAGTGCTTGGAAGTCACAAACCAAACCCACTACAGAGACATACAAACTCAGCCCACACTAACTGGCACAATAACGTGAAGTCAAAGAAGAAATGGACTGAATCAGAGAATGTCTTGTTCATATCTGTATTTTCCACAGAGGGTAGGGAAGTGGAACGAATAAACTAATTAATTAATTAAATGTTCTAAAGAACTGAATGAGTGAGGGGATTCCAAAGGTTCTGGCATGTCAAGTGTCTTCCAAGAAGCTAAGTTCGGAAGGGGACTTCTGGGGCCAGTCCAGGGGGAGCCTTTGGAAAACGGAGGCCGCCTTTGTCCACTCCGGCTGTGCTGTAACAAAACCCCACACGCTGGGGAATTGACAAACAAACATTAACTTCTCACAGTTCCCGAGGCTGGAAGTCCAAGATCAGGGTCCCGGCATAGGCAGGTAAGGGCCCTCTTCCAAGCTGCAGACTTCTCATTGTATCTGCACGTGGAGGAAGGGGCCAGGGAGCTCGGCCAGGTCTCTGTCAAAAGGGCGCTAACCCATTCGTGAAGGCCCGGGCCCAGTCACCTCCCAAAGGCCCCACCTCCTCACGCCATCACACTGGGGGTTAGAATCCCCACATGTGAATTTTGGAGGGACACAGACATTCAGACCGTGGTAGAGACCCAGTGAATGAACAATGTGGGAATTTCTAGCACCTGCTGGCAAGGCAGGGATGAAGATATTTTAT
Source organism: Lynx canadensis (assembly GCF_007474595.2). Lineage (NCBI taxonomy): Eukaryota > Metazoa > Chordata > Mammalia > Carnivora > Felidae > Lynx > Lynx canadensis. The sequence goes on along the minus strand of NC_044308.2, from coordinate 141,361,470 downwards.
TTTGAAGGTAGGAAGTAAAGCAGGGTCTAAATCCTTACATCTAAAACCAGACCACAGGGGTGAGGTCTACGCCGCAGTCAGAGGAGCTGTCCCTGTGTTTTGAGCTCCTAAGGTCTACAGTCTAGACACCAATCCTGACCATGCAACCCCTTCCCAATATACAAGCCCTAAAAAGGAGAACCTTAATTTAACACATGTTCTGTCTCAAGAAGGACCCTTAGGGAAGACATAATGGTAGAGAAATCACATGAACATATGTCCAAGGGAGCTTTGATCTGGGAAGTCCTGCTTTAGATAAACACATTTTAGTCCCTCAAAAAGCTAGTTTTTCTTTCTCACATTTTATTTCCGATAATCAGGCTTTCTCTATTTCTGATTCCCTACGAACATGTACAAGGTGGTGTTTTTCCTCATCCAAAATAGCACTGCTTCTTAGTTTCCAAAAAAGTTCCATTTGCATAAGCCTCGCAGTGGTGTTTATATTCCTTCTTACAGAAAGCTCCGACACCCAGCCTATAACCCTGGTGTTTAAATTAATAGGTATCAGGACGAACTGATTAAGACCTCCACATGGATTCCCAATGCTGGGCAGGATTTATTAGGTAGCTGACTAAGTTTGGAACCGCAGTGTTTTTGTAAAAGCGTATTCTCACTAACATGAAAAAATATGAGCCCTTGATTATTTTCCATGCCTCATTCTCAAACCATTCACTCTCCCACGACACTACGTTCCTTGGACCCCACAGCACATACTGAAAAAAAGGAAAAGGAGGGCAAAAGGGTCGTAGGCGCTGGATGAACCGAGCTGTGCGAACCACTGTATTCCATCGAAAGAACATGGAATTTGAAGGGCTTCACAGATTTCATCAAGTGGTAAGTGACTCTAAGAAAAATGTCAGTCCGATCTCCTTTCGACCACAGAAAGAGAAAAACACAGTACCCTGCCTACTGTCAGAGATGGAATCAGAAGTGAAGTCTCCTGGTTTCTAATTTAGGTGCCTTATCCTATAAGCCAGTGGCCCTCAAGAGCGGGGACCTCCAGCAGCAGTAACGGCATCATCTGCCAGCTCATCAAAGATGAAAATTCTCGGCCCCTCCCCAGACTAACCGAACCAGAGACTGCGGGAGGATGCCACCCGGCAATCTGTGTCTGGCCAAGCTCTCCAGGGGACTCGGGTGCACGTGAAAGTCGGAAACCCACCGACGGCCCTACCACCAGATTCTCAGGCGGGGGAGTCTCGGTGCCCCAGGGGCCACCGGGCACTGTGTGGAGACACTGTCCGCTGTCACAGCTGGGGATGATGGGGGGTGGAGGGCAGGGACGCTGCTACGCATCCTACTATGTGCAGGACAGCCGTCCACAGCACACAATTCTCTGGCCGGAAGTATCGGTGGTGCGGGGGTGGAGAGACACCGCTCTCTTCCTCCTACGGGGAGGGCAGGAAAGAGAAGTCGTTCATGCTGCACACGCTCTCTCCACAAAGTGTCCGCCGCCCGCAGGCAGAGCTTTGCTTCTCTTTCATAAACGTGTCCCCTCAAGCTGTATTCCCAAGCTGGTGTGCCTCCACCAGGTATGCGGCTCTGGCATCTGGACCCCTCGGCTGTCTGGGAGGCCAGCGCCCAGCCCCCAAAGCCAGTCCCTCCCACGGCAAGCAGCTACATCCCGCTCCAGGTGTGCCACAAAGTACTGTCATTTTCCAGGAGAACCATGATGTGATGAGAGATTAGAGATCAGCACTAATCTTTTTAAAAAAGCCACAACGACCTCCCGTTTCCAGTAATGGTGAGAGAGGTTGTTTAGATCAACCCTCCGAGTGAAAAGAACCAAAAAAAGCCAGATAAAACTGCTAAAAGAACCAGACATTTCTGAAGTTTATTTGAGAGAGAGAGAGAGAGAGAGAGAGAGACACAGAGCACGAGCAGGGGAGGAACAGAGAGAGAGGGAGATACAGAATCGGAAGCAGGCTCCAGGCTCCGAGCTGTCAACACAGAGCCCAATGTAGGGCTCGAACTCATGAACTGTGAGATCATGACCGGAGCCAAATCAACCAATTGAGCCACCCAGTCGCCCCCAAACCAACATTTCTTTTTTTTTATTTCATTTTTGTTAGTGTTTGTTTATTTTTGAGACAGAGACAAAGCATGAGCGGGGGAGGGGCAGAGAGAGACACACACACACACACAGAATCCACAGCAGGCTCCAGGCTCGAGCTGTCAGCCCAGGGCCCGACGTGGGGCTGAAACTCACGAGCTGCGAGATCATGACCCCAGCAAAGTTGGACGCCCAACCGACGGAGCTATCCGGGCGCCCCCCCACCCCTTTTTCTTAAATTTTCTTTTTCCCAAACCGACATTTCTAAAGGCATCAAATTACTGTCAAAGATGGTAAGGAATTTCTAGGCTAAAACAGAGGAGAAAAGAGAGGGTCTGAAAAGGCCAACGGGCACAGAAGCCCCTTTTTTGCCCTGATGGCAATGTTTTCATCCTGGAAAATACAAACTTTGATGCTGGCCCCACAGGGCAGGCCAGTCACCCCCTCAGGGTGCGCCCTCTTCCTTGGAAGGGATCCTCAGACATCCCCTCAGAAGCAATCCGCGGCACCTCAGCTGAAAATCTCCCGGCACCTCCACCAACCAGCGTCCCATGGATGGATACGGGCTAACACTGAGCAGTTGTGTCCCCTGTACTGCTCTGCCTACTTCCATCAATTAGCTTAATCCTGGGGAGCCGCCTTGAGTCACGTTCTGTTATTTTCCCCATTTTACGGCTGGGAAGACTGAGGAACAGAAAGGTGAAATAATGTGCCCAAGTTCAAAAGTGGCAGAGCCGATCGTACCCAAACAAAGGCCGCCTGACTTTTAACCAGCCCAGAACAACAAAAGGGCACAAAGATGTTGATTTTTGTAGGACTGAAGACAGCAATAAACTGAATATCCATCGACAGGGATCGGGCAATTAAAGTACAGCATATACAAAGAGTCCCTGTAAACACAGACGGCTAATGCCACGGACTTAGGGATGACTGTGGTGTAAGAAACACCTCCACGAATCAAACAAGGAAGCGAGTTCCAGAAAAGCACATGCAGGGCGGCGTATGTTCCCGGACGCGTTACCGCACACACCACGCGGCCCGGCGGCCGCAAGCTCAGCCTTTCGGTCCAGAGAGCTTGCCGCTGCTTGGCCTTGGGCAAATTAAATTACTTCACTGTTCTAAAACACCAGTTTCCTTCCGCCTAAAACGGGGTGACATCATGATCTCCAAGGCTCTGGTGAGAAGCAAGGGATGCTTGCACGTGGAACCGCTCGGGCCGGAGCCAGGAGCGACAGCTCGGTACGCACAGCTGCTCCGTTACTTCGGACGCTGCTACATGCGTGCGCACGTGCATCCAGGGACGGCTGGAGCCATGCCAGCCAAAATGCTCACAACTGCTTATCTCCAGGGGCCTGGCATCCCTGGTCATGTGTGCTTTACTTACGTATTTTTTTTTTTTGTATTCTTCTGTATTGTCTGATTTTTACAGCGAACAGGTATGAATTTTATAAAAACGCTATTTTCTTTCTTTTATTTTTAAATGTTTTATTTATATTTGAGACAGAGACAGAGACAGAGCGCGAGCGGGGCAGGGGCAGAGAGAGGGAGACACAGACTCCGAAGCAGGCTCCAGGCTCCGAGCCGTCAACACAGAGCCCGACGTGGGGCTCGGACCCACGAGCCGCGAGATCGTGACCCGAGCCGAAGTCGGACGGCCAACCGACTGACCCACTCGGGCGCCCCAACGCTATTTTCTATGTACCCTCCCAGCACACACACAAGTGTACAACCTGAACAAAACTATTCCCGTAGCACTAATGTGACAGGCGAGATCTCAAAGTAGAGATCCGTGGGAAACCAGAAGAGCAAGCTGGGAAAGTGAAACTCTAGGCCCGGGACATCACGAATATTCGCAGAATGAAGGAAGGAAGCCACGAACGGGGAGGCCAGGGCGGGCAGCGGCACTGAGCTCCGGAGCCACACGCAGCTGGAGTTTAACACCAGCTCTGCCTCTCCTAGCTATTACGCTCGAACGACTTATTTTCAGTTGCCTCACCTCTACGACAGGACTGTGCCGATGCACAGGGCTATCACACGGTTCAAGGAGACTGTGAATGCAAAAGCAGGTTTGCGTTTCATAAAAGTTCAACGAGAGCTAGTTCTCCCCGCCCTGCCCCCTTCCTTGGTCCCAGGAATGCCAAACAAACTGTGTGACCCTGGATAGGCTGTTCCACTGAGCCTCAGTTTTCTTACCTACAGAGTGAGAATAGCATTTACCTACTTCTTGGGACGCGGTGGTAATTAGGTAAGCGATTTTTGTATAGTTTACGTGGGAAGACTTACCATAAGTATTAAGGGAGTTTTTTGGTCGGTTTCTTTTCTAGCCTCTTGGCTCCAATATACTGATTTTAGGAAGCTTTTACAACGTAACCAACACGCATATTTTATTAACTGGCAATAATTTACTGGCCATCAAGAGCTTTCCCAGAACGGCCTACTCCCAGTCTACCTGAAAATAAAGTCTGCCTGGATGTGACTGGAATCGGTGCCCCCCAGGAAGCCCCGGTCTAGCCTGGCACCACTCTGGCTGCACAGCACAGAACGGGGCAAGCAGACACGATCGCTGGGACCCGCTGGATTTCAGCTTCATTCGCCTGGTGATGAAGATGGGAACTCTGGCTTCTTCCCACTGTTTAGGGGGAAGTGCCAGCTTCTAGGAGGGGCCACCAGCTGAAGCCCTTCCACAACCAGCACGTCCGCACGCTCACCGTGCAGTACCGTCATGATACCTGACACTCACGCAATCCTCTGGAAGCACTTCTCAGACACAGTCTTGTACGGCTGAGGACCCGTCCAGCTTGGTGGGCAAGACAGGGATCCCTACCCCTACTTTGTTCACAGAGAGGAGGCCACGGAGCCAGGCGGTGAGGTGAACCTCAACAGAGGCAAGCTACGCTCCAACCACGCTGGAGTCTCCAGCGTGTCCCTCTGGGAAAGCGCAGGGGGAGGACAACCACCCGTGCCTCGGTCCTACTTAATCAACAGCAGAGCCGGAGGCTGTGGAGGCTGCTCCCTCCACACCAGGGAGCGGAGCAGAGTTTGGGGTTCACGTACATCAGAATCGCCTCTCCCTAATGAGAACAACCAAGAAAAGGAGGTATTTACGTTTACAGCTCGCATGACTGAGTTCTGCCCTAACTTGGGATGTCCAGCACCCTGCCTGGGTTTGTCCTCCGGAGTCAGAAGGATCCCAGAACCACAGGCTGTGGAAGCGGAAGGGCCTGGAGACATCACGCGGTTTGATCCCCTCCCTTCATAAACAGATGCGTGGTAGCAAGCTCAGGCGGGGCCAGGCCTGGCCCCTAGCTCCCCTGAAACCAAGCTTGGTTCCCTTCCCCCTAGCCGCCCCCCCCCCCCCCCCACGGCTGACAACCACTCTACCCCCATCCCACTCCCAGGAACCGCCTCTCTAACCCTTTCCTCTCCCAGAAACGGACACTGAACAGATACCATACGCCCAACTGTGGCAGTAAAACCCCTTCTCCTGACCTTTACTACATGAAGGACGGGCCTGTTTGCCAATGAACAGGTGCAGGACACCGCCTGCTTTTTAGGCAAGAGAACAGCTGACAGAAGAAACTACATGGTGAGTCTAAACATCTAACATTTCCCTTTCCTTCCGGCTTCTTAACTCACTCAAAGCTTGAAATTCTCAATGAGAAGCCAGAAACCCACGTCAGCCCTACCAGAAATGCCAAGGGAGTTACACCGAGGCAAACAGTTACGTTTACACGTGATTAAAAACACGACCGCAGTAACAAAGATGGGAAATACCCAGTACAAACTGAAGGCTTGGACCGTAGATTAAGCCCGGTCTCCGGAACTACACTGCCGTGAGTTTTCGAGCAGCGTGGCGCTGTGATTCCCAGGCTCGGGACCTGCTGGGGCCCAGACTTTCCAGCCAAACGCACAAGTCACTTGTCTTTCTGTGCGGCAGGCTCCCCACCCATAAAAAGAGAGAAATAGCAGTACCTACCTTCTGGGGTTATTGCAAAGATTAAATGAGACCATGCACTTGACATGATGAGAAAAGTGCCGGCACGTGAAAAATACTCATTAATACCAGCCATTGTTGCTATCGTCATTACCCAGTACGTTAATTAGGAAATGGAGTTCAGATCTTGCCGAGCTACACTTTTTAACTCCAAGTTCACACTCTGTCACATCTTCACAAACTGTAAAAAGGGATTAAAGTATTCCCCAGAGAAAGCGGACTTCAAAAGAGAGAGCACTGGAAAAAACTAACTTTTAGTCTTAAGGAAGTTTTCTGAGCTTTGCTGGTATCCTGGTACCTGCCAGACATGTTTCTTTCCTGAAGGATTTACTCGATCACCGTTCTTGTGAGAGCTTCACCAAGTATATAGTTATCACTCACGTTCCTGGGCAAATACCCAACCTCAGGGACAGGGAGAAGGAGCAAAAACGGCGTGCCCTCGACCGTATTTTCCCAGTTCTTTACAACTCCCATGCCTCTGTCATCCATCAACACAATCGAGATGAGATCCACCACAGAAAGGACATGGTTTCCAAAATGTTTGGTGTAAGTGAAGCCATCAGGAACAGAAGCAAAACAGAGTAAAACAGAAACGAGATTTTTTTCTATTCTGTATCACGTTAAAAATGAATGAGCGCAGGGTCAAATGATTTATTTTCAGTACAGGTGCTAAGACAACTCATGGGGAAAAGCCTGGGTTTTTCAACATATGGCACTGAAATAATTGGAAATCCATATGCAAAAAAGTGAACTTAGGCCCTTATCTCACACCATGCACAAGAATGAACTTAAAACGGATCATAGGCTAAATGTGAGAATTAAAACTATAAGCCTTCTAGAAGGAAACGTAGGAAAAAAATCTCCCTGATTTTGGGTAGGCAGAGAATGATCCGTAAAAGAAAATATTGGTAAACTGGACTTCATCAAAATTAAAAATGTATGTATTTTAAGGCACCACTAAGAAAATGAAAGGGTAAAAGCTACAGACTGGGAGGAAACATTGCAGGCCATATATCTCATAAATGACTTATACCCGGAATATAAAACAAAATCTCAAAATTCAACAATGAGAAAACCACCACAATATAAATGGAAAGCAACCTAAATACCCAACAACAGGTTGACTATGTAGTTAAATAATCTAGATGCCCCCAGTCAATGAAGTACTATAGAGTCATTAAAAAGTTAAACTTTTATAAAAAAAAAAAAAAGGTGATTGATGGAAAGAGAAGGGTAAGTACATGGATAGAATAGTGACAAAGCAAATAAAGTGAAATGGTGGTGGGTATACAGATGTTTATTAGATAATTCAATTTTTCCGAGTCTGAAAATTTTCATAATAAAGTGTTGAAACAAAGCTCTAAAAAATGACACAAATACGCCGTTAAACACGGTATATTGGTAAATAAAGGTTACAAAGCTATACGTATGCCACAAATCTGCAATATACACATTTTTTAAAAAACTGTGTGGCTTTATGGGGCACCTGGGTGGCTCAGTCAGTTAAGCCTCCAACTCTTGACTTTGGCTCAGTTTGTGGGTTTGAGCCCTGCATCAGGCTCTGTGCTATTTGAGAAAGGATACACAGCAGAAAGTTAACACTATCTCTGGATGATGTGATAATGAGTACTTGTACTTTTTTTTTTTTTTAAAGATTTTTATTTTTAAGTAATCTCTACACCCAACATGGTGCCTGAACTCACAAACTTGAGATCAAGAGTCGCACACTCTACCGACTGAGCCAGCCAGATGACCCTTGTCCTCTCATTCTCGCTTACCAATATTTAAATTTTCCACAAGGATCAAATATTTTTATGATTCAAAAAAAGAGGTACCTTAATGGCAGTTAAGCAAGAAGCAATTTCAGATAAGAATGATTAAAATTTGATTATACACTGACAGAAAACACTGCCCTCCAAAAAAGCTTAAGAAGTCTTACCTCGACATACATTAAATGATGACTTAATTTTTTCAGCCAGCTACTGTGCTAACTGCTGAACTTTGTGGCAGATGCGGAAACGTAACAATTGGGGCTGCGCAAGTTGAAATGTACGTATCAGAGAGCTGACAGCCCTCAATTCTGCACCAGTCACACCATATTTGGAGCCCACAGTTTGTAAGAAGCACCCACACACTGGAGACCACTGACTATGTTACACAAGGCTTAAGTGGGCAAAGTGTTTACTCAGGGCAGAACACACTTTGAGGAAACGACTGCCATGGTCTAATAATGTGGATGCCGTTTTGGATGATACAAAACTTGAACCAAGCAGTAGAAACTTTAGAGAAGCAAATACCAGCCAAGTATAACGAGGAGGAGGATGAAATACCTAGGGATGATTCAGGAATCCAACGTGCTGCCTCATGACAGGGAGCACTTTACCACTGAAAGTATGAAGGCACAAGTCAGGTGAATGCCTGTTGTAGATATAACAGCTATGATACATTCATTCCTTCAGAAAATATTCACTAAGGGCTTACGATACAATGTGGAAGTTCTACACTCTGTGCTGTCCAACGTGGCAGCCACCAGCCACATGTGGCTACTGATCACTTGTAACATGGCCTTACCATCAAGAGGGTTATCGTTACGATCGAGAGGGTTACCCTAAGCAAAGAACATGTGAGGGCAGATTCCTTAAAAGGAGGACGGAGGAAATTAACCTGAAGAGGCAGAGAGAGTCCAGTTCACACGAGACTACATACTCTGCTAAGGAGTCATGACTTCATCCAGAAAGACATCACAATAAGCTAATGAAACTTGGGAAGAGAATATTAACTCAGATTTAGTTATTATCAATTTAACCAAGTCCAGAGAGACTTTTTCAGAGGTAAAGAACAAACGTGGAATGTAATTATACAGCATTTGAACAGGATGAAGATCTGATTTGATTCAGTATCATGGCTCTGGAGAAGGGGACAAGAGAGATTTCCCTTAGCAGGAAAAAACGATGACATGGCCGCCTGGATGCAACGGGAGGGAAGTGAATGACTCCATCAAGCCACCAGGTTTCTACTGTGGGTCACCAGTGTGTATCTCATGGAGAATGGGAAGGAAAGCAGTGAGTTCAGTTTAAAAAAACAGATTTACTGATGAGAATGCAAGCTGGTGCAGCCACTCTAGAAAATAGTATGGAGGTTCCTCAAAAAACTAAAAATAGAACTACCCTACCACCCAGCAATTGCACTCCTAGGCATTTATCCAAGGGATACGGGTGTGCTGTTTTGAAGGGACACACACCCCCCCATGTTAAGAGCAGCCCTATCGACAATAGCCAAAGTCTGGAAAGAGCCCAAATGTCCATCGATGGATGAATGGATAAAGAAGATGTGGTCTATATATACAAGGGAGTATTACTCAGCAATCAAAAAGAATGAAATCTTGCCATTTGCAACTACATGGATGGAACTGGAGGGGATTATGCTAAGCGAAATTAGTCAGAGAAAGACAAAAATCATATGACTTCACTCACGAGGACTTTAAGAGACAAAACAGATGAACGTAAGGGAAGGGAAATAAAAATAATATAAAAACAGGGAAGGGGACAAAACAGAAGAGACTCATAAACATGGAGAACTGAGGGTTACTGGAGGGGTTGTGGGAGGAGGGATGGGCTAAATGGGTAAGGGGCACTAAGGAATCTACTCCTGAAATCATTGTTGCACTATATGCTAGCTAATTTGGATGTAAATTTAAAAAAATGAAAAATAAAACAAGTTAAAAAAAAAAACCAGATTTACTGAGAATCAGATTTTTATTCCATGACATTAACCCACTTAAATTACACAATTCAATGATTGTTTTTTTTAGTTATTTACAAAGTGGTGTGACCATCACTGCAATCAAAATTTGGGATGTACTGGGGCCGCTGGCTGGCTCAGTCAGTAGAGTGTGCGACTCTTAATCTTGGGGGTGTGAGTTCAAGCCCCACATTGGGTATAGAGATTACTTAAAAATAAAAAAAAATGGGGGTGCCTGTGTGGCCCATTTGGTCAAGTGACTGGCTTACTGACTGGTTTCATTTACTCGGCATCATGTTTTCAAGGTTCACCCACATTATGTCTGTATCAGTACCTCGCTCCTTTTTGCTGCCGAGTAATATTCCAGCATGTGGCTACACCGCGTCTTGTCTGTGCGGTCACAGCACACAGACAGCCGGGCTGGAGCCACTGTTGTGAATAGTACTGTGATGAACATTCACATAGAAGTTTTGAGTAAACCTAGATTTTATTTTCTCTTGGGTATATGCCTAGGAGTGGAAATGCTGAGACATATGGTAACTCAGGGGTGTAATATTTGAGGACCCGCCAAACTGTTTCCCAAAGCTGCTGCACCCTTTTACGTTGTCCCCAGCAATGGACAAGGGCTCCTGCAGATGTATCCACGTAGCCCCTCACTCCGTGCACGCGGTCGTGTGCGTGCTCACCAACCTCTGTTCCCATGCTTTTATGCTAGCCCACCCAGTGGTGGTGAAGTGATGTCTCAATGGGACTCTGCTCTGCATTTCCTCACGTCTAAGGATGCTGAACACCTTTTCACGTGCCTATTGGCCATTTGTGTATCTTCCTTGGAGAAGCATCCATTTAAATCTCCTGCCCATTTTTAAATCGGGTTGTTTGTGGGGCGTCTAGGTGGCTCAGTCGGTCAAGTGTCCGACTCTCGATCTCAGCTCAGGTCATGATCTCCTCGCAAGTTCGAGCCCCACATCAGCCTCCGCACGGACAGTGTGGAGCCTGCTTGGGATTCTCTCTCCCTCCCTCTCTCTCTCTGGCCCTCGCCTGATTCTACTCTCTCTCAAAATAAATAAGCATAAATAAATTATAAATAAATAAATTAGGTTGTCTTTTTTATTAAGTCATAAGAATTATTTATATATTTTAGATAGAAGTCCCTTATCAGATACAGGATCTGCAAATATTCCCTCCCATGCTGGGAACAGTTCTGTCACTTTCTTGATAGTGTAGTTTGCACGCAGCACACAAGCTTTTAATTCTGATGAAATGTGATTTGTCATTTGTGTTTTGGTGTCATTTCTTTTTTTCTTTCATGGTGGGTGTTCTGGTGTCATGTCTGAGAAACCACTGCCTAGGGGCGCCTGGGTGGCTCAGTCAGTTAAAGGTCTGACTTGGGCTCAGGTCACGATCTCACGGTTCGTGGGTTCCAGCCCCGTGTCAGGCTCTGTGCTGACGGCTCAGAGCCTGGAACCTGCTTGGGATTCTGTGTCCCCCTCTCTCTCTGCCCCTCCTCCAGTCATGCTGTTTCTGTCTCTTTCTCTCTCAAAAATAAACATTAAAAAAATTTTTTTTAATTTTAAAAAAAGAAAGAAACTCCTCCTAACCCCAAGCCATGAAGATTCACTCCCATTTTCTCCTGTAAGAGTTTCAAAGTTTTAGTTCTTATCCTGAAGTTCATAATCTGAGTTAACTTTGTACATGGAGTGCGGTGGAGGCTCAACTTCATTCTGCTGTTTGTGGAGGTTCGTTTGTCCCCCCATTTGTTGAAAAGGCTACTTCCCCCCCATTGGATTTTGCCATTTTTTTCCAAAACCCAACTGCTCATAAATTTAGCGACAGCGAGTCCAGTTTTAGACGAGCCGAACCCGAGGGACCTGTGCTCCGTGTCCTTGGGACCGAGCCGCACGTGCAGAAAGCCAGGTGTTCCACCCCCAGCCCAGGGCTGAGCACAGTCCGCTCCAGGAATCCGTGGTGAGTGATCAGCCCTCCGCGTGGCGCACCGTCTTGCGTCTCAGCACCGCGGCCTCGGACACTCTGGGGCACGTGGCTCTTTGCTCCTGCGAGGGACCGGCTGGTTCGTCTTTCCAGTGCTGCCCTTCTATCTGGGACTCTGTCTCTGATTCAGCATGTCACTTACGGTTCTATTTCGTGTAGTGACACATATTGAGGCAAGCGTTCTCCTCCTTCCCAGCAAAGAAGTGTTTATCAACAGTACCTTAACGCTGCTCAGAAATCTCAGCTGGCACAAGCAAGTGGTGCCAGCGGCACGTCTGATCTGTCTACAGGCACACAGTCTCCAAGGTGTGCTGCGCTCCCATTCTGTGTAAAGGGCTTCGTCTGTGCGCCAGGGCCTGTGATCACACCAGCGAGAGGATTTACATGTTTACACTGCTAAGAGGGATCCAGCACGTCAGGGCTCAGTGGAAGGAAGGACCTCAAAAGGGATACTGCTAGTTAGAGACACATCATGAAAAACTGGAAGAATGGAGGACATTTAATTGAGATAAGACAAGACCTGGGGCGCCTGGGTGGCCCAGTCGGTTGAGCGTCCGACTTCAGCTCAGGTCATGATCTCACGGTTCTGAGATCGAGCCCTGTGTCGGGCTCTGTGCTGACAGTGCGGAGCCTGTTTGGGATTCTCTCTCTCCTCCTCTCTCTGCCCCTCGTCTGGGTGTGCGTGCTCTCCCTCCCTCCCTCCCTCTCTCTCTCTCAATAAACAAATAAGTAAATAAATAAAGATTCACATTAACTAGAGTAAATTTAAAGTTTAAAAGTATTTTTTGGGGCGCCTGGGTGGCTCAGTCAGTTAAGCATCTGACTTCAGCTCAGGTCATGATCTCATGGTTCAAGGGTTTGAGCCCCGTGTTGGGCTCTGTGCTGACAGCTTGGAGCCTGGAGCCTGCTTCAGGATTCTCTGTCTCCCTCTCTCTCTGCCCCTACCCTGTTTGTGTGTGTGCTCTCTCTCTCTCTTCCCCCCCCTCAAAAAAAAAAAAAATAAACATCTTTTAAAAAATATTTTTTGGGGTGTCTGAGTGACTCAGTCAGTTAAGCATCCGACTTTGGCTCAGGTCATGATCTCATGGTCTGTGAGTTCAAGCCCCACATTGGGGCTCTGTGCTGACAGCTCAGAGCCTGGAGCCTGCTTCGGATTCTGTCTCACCCTCTCTCTTCACTCCTCCTCTGCTTGTGCACTCCCTCTCTCTCTCTCTCTCAAAAATAAACACTTAAAAACAGGTACTTTTAAAGAATGCACATTCACTGGGATTATATTTATGTTAAATATTTAACACCACCTTTATTGTGTAAAGTTACATCCACGAGTGTTTACCCTGCCTAACTCCATCACAATGTCCACGTCTCTCAATGATAACAGCACAGTAAGATCCAAAGTGACCTTCAGGGGCTCTTCTAACTCACAGGTCACCATTCCAATTCCTCTCTTGTCCCAACCTCAAAGCTACCCAGGATGGGATTAAGCAGATGTTTACAACCATGCAAACACATGTGAGGGCAAGAAGCAGACACACCTGCTCACCACAGTCAAATCAGAAACACCCTCGTGTAGAGTAGAGTCAGCCTCCGAGCTGGGGTGGGGTGGCCACGACGAACAGGGAAAGGTACAACCCACCTTATTTCCTTAAACGTACTACTCTCGGGTCTTTTAAAATCCAAGTCAGATGATGTGTCTTTTCCAACTGTCTGTTTTCTCTTGCTTTGGGGCTATGTTTTCTCTTCTCAAAGATCCAATCGTTTCTGACATGAAATCTTGCTGATAACCCAAGACTCCTCCAGAGAGGACTTACTCTTGCTTCTAACAGGCAGGTAGGTCGGGGGTACGAACAACCCCAGGTCATCTGAAGATCATCAGGTACTGCGATACCCTCCAGTTTCTGAGAGGCCGGTGTCTCTCTGGTTCACCCTTGTCCCTAAGCAGAGCCCGGAGGAAACCCTGGCACGTTTACTAGGGTTCCGCACCCTTGGCCGGCTCCGACACCATTCTGCACCTCCCGAGCCCCGTGAATCTGCCTAACGCTCCAATCATCTTCACAGGTGACCATTTCAGCGGTCTCGGCAATGTGTCAAGGGGACAGATGGTGCCAAATGTCAGGCTTGCCCGTCTATCCCATCCTGAATCCCGCCTCTGCAAATCCTTCCGCCTGGTCGCCCTCCCACGTGTTCAATGGGGTTTCTTCCTTAACTTTTCACCTTCTCCTGTTCTCAGTTGGGTTAGCCCAAACAACCTGAAAAACCACTGCTGGAAGAACCCCCAAATCCAACAAATTTAACACAACCTCTGTTTAAAACTGAACAGTTTTGAAATTTGAGTCTTTCCCAGGGGACTACCCCAAATCAAGACTGAAGGAAGCAATCTGGGCTGTGGGAAAACAGATTTGGAATTCCTGTTGACTAACAGAAAACCAGACATCCTAATTAAAATAAAGCATTAATCAGAAGTAATGTCATCATGCACTGTAATCGAAAATCTGACTACTTTATGGCTGGGATCGAAGGTGTGAAGCTCCCGCCCAAAACGGAGATAGCTGTGACCTCGAAGGCTCAGAGCGTGGCACACAGCAGGTGCACGGGGAACGCACTTTGCCAGCACTTCGCCGCGTCCTTGCCCCTTCTCCCCTCGTCCTCTCCCACCCTCCCCCCTCCCCCAGGCGGGCTGGCCCCGAACACTGGCTGACACAGCCCAGCTATCCTACCACAGAGTCTCAGGCTCACCCCTGCGCTGTACTTTCTGCCGTACCGAGTAGGGGGAGCTAGGGTCGAGATGACGACACTGGACAACACAGGAGTCAAGACAGCAAGTGTTCTTGCCCACTTCTGCCCGTAAGTAAAGGGGACAATGCGGACAGAGGAGAGTGGGAAAAAAACCAAAAACACCACACCTGCGCCTCATGCCCTTGTGAGCCCCAGGCAAGTGACCTCTGGGGTCTGTTTTCTCATCTGAGAAAGGAGGGACTCACATATCATTTACTTACTATGTTTTGGGTCCACTGCTAGGTCTGCTACAATGCCAAAAAAAAAAAAAAACCAGCCTTGCTCCTGACCTTGGGACTAGGTCACTAGTTCTCAACTATGGGTGCACATTTAATAATAACAAAAATCTAATTTATTGTTTTAACGATAAAACAACACAACCACCTTACTCCAGATTGACAGAATCTCTGAGGTAGGGCCCCGGCACTGGAGGAGAGGTAGGGAAGAGGGTCTTTTCAAGTATTTCTGATACCCAGTGAGAGTTAAAAACCCTGAGACTTAGAGGATCTCTTTCTATAGTTTTACAAATGAGTATTTTTAACAGGTCAAAATCCTCCAAAACAGCTTGTGGTTTCATCAGTAATTTGGGGGGCAGATGACTAAGGGTAGGGGTTACCTTAACATGCTAACAATCCTACTCGGAAAAGTCATATTGCCTGTAAGGGACCTCTAGCCTTACTCATTATCTCTTGGATTCATATTCAAAAGCCACATGCATCATGTGATAAATGAGAATTCTCCCCAAGGGGCACACAGATGCCTGAACCATGCCATTCCAGATTTGTTCCTTGGGGTTAAAGTACTATTTCCCAAACTCTGGTCACTCGTGATTTTTGTCATGTCTATTTAATATGAGTGCTATTACATAATCTTTTTCTTTAAAACCAACGCATGAGGGACACCTGAGTTAAGGGTCTGACCCTTGGTTTCAGCTCAGGTCACGATCTCATGTTTTGTGGGTTCAAGCCCCACACTGGGCTCCATGCTCACAGCGTGGAGCCTGCTTGGGATTCTCTCTCTCTGCCCCTCACCTGCTTGCTTGGGTGGGCACTCTCTCTCAAGAAAAAAAAAAAAACAAAAACCTTAAAATCAACTCACTAGAACAACATGAGAGTACTAGCCCTACTAAATATTAACACCTATTATAAAGCCTCTTTAGGGACTCCTGGGTGGCTCAGTCGGTTAAGCATCCGACTTTGGCTCAGGTCATGATCTCACAGCTTGTGAGTTCGAGCCCCGCGTTGGGCTCTGTGCTGACAGCCCAGAGCCTGGAGCCTGCTTCAGATTCTGTGTCTCAGTCTCTCTGTCCCTCCCCCACTTGTGCTCTCTCTCTGTCTCCCAAAATAAGTAAATAAAATAAAGTCTCCTGAATTAAAAATATTGGCACATGAATAAATATAGACCAATGAAATGTAACAGAAAATTGAGAAATAGGTCAGATTAGTTAAATATGACAAAAGACGGCATCTCAAAAACAATTGGAGGCATCTCAAAACAGTGGGAGAAAACAGAACTTTTAATAAGTGGCACTGGGATAACTGAAAAACCAGACAGAAACGGATAAAATTGCATCCATCCCTCACACCGTATATGGCATCACAAATGGGTCGGAGGTTAAAACATCTGGGCACAACAAAAAGAAATTATACAAGTACTAGAAAAACACAGGCAAAGTCAACCTGGAAGTATAGGAAGCTTTCCAGCAATGACTGAAAAATCAAGAAGCAATGAACGAGGATATTAAAACAGTGAAATTGATTTACCTCCTATGTAGTAATAATATTCACAAAACCCCGTGCAGGGGGCACGTCTTCCGGACCACTTCCACTCCTGCTTCACCTGTTTCTGATTCCCGCCACCACCAACCTGCCTCCGGGTCCCTGCTCCAGCGGCTGCCACAGGGGCCCTCCAGGGGAACACCTCCAGGTGCAGGGCGACGAAGGCCCCCGGGGCAATCCTCTGTCAAAGGAGGACGGCAGCTGCTGGGTATGCGCTGCTCCCTTTCTCCCCACAAGTATGAGTCCTGGGCGGCCTAGAGCAATGGCCTCATCAGGACCGAATGCCCGTCCTGGCTCTTCCTCCTTCCACTGCACTGCCCTGTCCTTCTTCCGGCCCCCAGAGGGGACACTCCCTCCAAAGCTCCTCTCACACGGCCTTTGCCTCAGACACAGCCTTCTGGGGAACCCGGTTAGGATACCACGGATGGGATGCACTGTTTTTCTAATGTGTATAAAAATACTTAATCATTAATATTTAAAAAGCACACATCAGGAGAAGCAGCGGAACTCTCTACTCCTTAATTGCGGGCCGTGAATAGTAACTTTCTTAAAAAAGGGACCAAGAGAGGAACTTTACAAGGATGCTACCCGACAAACACTACATCAGCCAGGTGGCCAAGGTCAACATCAACAGTCATAAATCATGTTGCTAGGAGGTACCCTCTATATGAAGTGATGAAAAGGGCACCGTATCTCTGTCACCTTCCTCCCCAGAGCTGACAACCCCACTCATTCTAATCGCGAGAAAAACACGAGACAAATTCCATCAGAGGGGCCATCCTACGATCCTAACCAATATTCCTCAAAATAGTCAAGGTCATCAAAAATAAGGAAGGTCTGGAAAACTATCACAGCCAAGAGGAGTTAAAGCAGGTACAACAACAAAATGAAATGTGGTGTCCTGGATGGGACCCTGGAACAGAAAAAGGACACAAGGTAAAAACAAGGAAACTTGACGAGTGGACTCTGGCTAATAAGAATATCAATATTCACCCATTGCGTGTAACAAATGTCCCCAAAACGTAAGATGTTAATAACAGAGGGAGAAACTGTATCTATGTGTGTAGGGCATATGGGAACTCTCTGTATTATCTGCTCCATTTTTCTGTAAATCTGAACTTGTTCTAAAATATAAAGTCCATTAATAGAAAGAAAAAAAAAGATTTTGAGAAAGCATCCCTCCATCTCTGGCAATGGGATCTGCATTTTGGAAGAACACCAAGCGTTTCCCAGGCACAGCAAAGATTGAGAAACACCCAGAACACGGAGAGTTACAGTCCATAACGTCCTTACAAGGAAATAACGGGACAAAAAATCCTTCCACACATCGACAGATAAGTACGTCCCACTGCAGCAGTATGGAAACGACAGACTAACGCACTGTCACCCCAGCAATGCACTAATTCATTATTCACATAACAAAACAGCTCTCATTTGGATGCCAGCTTCTACGGTTTGGGGGTGGCTGCCCAGAATGTTGTTCTTGGAAGGCCTCAGGGCAAGCTGGAATGAATGTCATGATTTTCCTATCCGTTTAAGGTCTTGATGGCCACATCAATATTTATCAAGCATTTACCAAGTGCCAGGCACAGTGCTAGGCTCCAGGGATCCAACCGAGATCAAAATAAGCATAATCCTTTATGAAACATAAGAGAAAAAAATGTAAGTAATTAAAAATAGAAAGAGTTATGGAAAAGGAAATATGGGATGCCACAGAGGCAAATAGCAAGAAAGGGCCCTTGGCCAGGGGAGGGGTCAAGGATTCACTCCTGGAGGAAGTGGTGTTTAAACTAAGATTTGGGGGCACCTGGATGGCTCAGTCAGTAAAGCATCTGACTCTTGATCGCGGCTCAGGTCATGATCTCACAATTCATGAGTTCAAGCCCCACATCGGGCTCTGTGCTGACAGCATGGAGCCTGCTTGGAATTGTGTCTCTCCCTCTCTCTGCCCCTCCCACACACAAGTGTGCCCTCTCTCTCTCTCTCAAAATAAATAAATAAACTTTAAAAAAATAAACTAGGATTTGAAGGCTTGGAAGTTAGCAAGGTGAAAGGGAAAAGGAAGTAGACTTTGGTCCACTGGTGAGTTAGTCTGTCAGATCTTTTCTGATTTAGCATCCTTTGAGAGAGAACAGAGGAAAAAAGAGCAGAGCAACAGACACAGCTGCACAAAGAGAGCCCAGTGGAGGGCAGAAGCCAGAGACTGTTTACAGGTTCCAGAAGCTTTTACAGAAGGGCCCCAGGTCAAGCTATCACAAGGGAGAAAGGACTGGAGGAGGTGTGTAAGAGGCTTCCAAAAGCACACTTGTAAGGTAAGCTGTCCACTGTCTCTAAGATCCCCAGAAAACGTCTTTAGAGCTCTACAAAGGTGTGTCGGTGCTACTCCAGCACGACAGGCACGCATCGGCTCGTGCTGCCCTTTCTGCCACGGCTTCTGTGAATCTTACAGCTAAACGTGCTCAACTGTAGTAACTATTTCTTAATATGAATTTTCTGGTATGGTGACCTCTTCTTCCCCAAAACAACCTGCCTCCTTATTGTCTTTAACGGTTCTCTTCTGTATCATTTATAACTTTTAGAGAAGTTGAAGCATCAATAGCAACTGTGGCTTCTGAACCAAAAAATGACCGCTGATGGTAGATGAGTTGGACAGTGATTGACAAAGGACAGAATATTTGAAATCAGAATTGTTCCAGATGGTTTCAGGGTTTCTCTTCTTGTAGACATAACAAATTGCAGTGGGGAGGTAGATAACTAACGTTTGTTGAACACCATAGGCTAAGAACGTCTGCATTTTCATTTGGTCCTCACAAAACCCTCTGCAGGAAGTGGAATTATTCTCATTATATATGGGAGAAAAATTGAGGCTTATGAGGGTTAAGGAATTTGCTCAGTCAGGTTAAGGAGTGGCTCTGGGGCAGAAACAGATCTGACTCTATAAACCCAGGGTGTTTGGAATACAGGGGGCAAAATGTGGCGTATCACAACAGTTTTTAAGAGAGTTTATTCATATTCTGATATTAACCCCAAACTGAGATGTCTTTCACACAGCCTCGAAGACAAAGACACAGTCCACCTTTAGACCCAGCAGCTATTAGAGGACTCAGGAACAGGGCTCCCCCCACTGGTCAGCCCATGGAACCACACCATTTACTTCTGATTGTTTTTCTAGGCCTTGGCTTTTTGGAGGGAATCTCCAAGCTAAGGACAGGATTAAACTTCCTTTCATTAGCTTTATCTCTTTCTTTTCTCTTTTTTTTTTAACGTTTATTTATTTTTGAGACAGAGAGAGACAGAGAGAGGGAGACACAGAATCTGAAACAGGCTCCAGGCTCTGAGCTGTCAGCACAGAGCCTGACGCAGGGCTCGAACTCACGGACTGCGAAATCATGACCTGAGCCGAAGTCGGCCGCTTAACCAACTGAGCCACCCAGGCGCCCCTCTTTTCTCTTTTTTAAAATTAACATTCTGATGTGTATCAATAGCCTTAAAAATGTGTATACCCTCTGATGCCAGTAAATAATGCCATTTTACTAATTTATCTTAAGGAAATAACCAAAGGTGTACCCCAAGAATTTTGTGCAGACATTTACCATTGTGTTGTTTACAGTGATGAAATCCTAAAATCAAGCTAACTGTCCCCAAATTGGGTACTAATAAATAAATTATGGCATACCATATGATATTATTCAGGTTTTTAAAATATTTTCAAAGAATATTTAATGAGGGGGTAACTCATACATGTTAAATGTAAACTATCCAAAATAAATACACGGTACAAAATCAATTTTGTGAAAATGTTCTCTTAAACACATAAAGGAACTACGGCCCACGTTTAATGTGGTTTTCTTCCCTGGACAGTAGGATCAATGCTGGTTTGTACTGTCTGTCCTCTCTACTTTCCTATGTTTTCAAATTCTCCACATGTAATATGTACCATTTAAATCAGGAAGAAGTTATTTTTTCTTTTTTTTTTTTTTTCAACGTTTATTTATTTTTGGGACAGAGAGAGACAGAGCATGAACGGGGGAGGGGCAGAGAGAGAGGGAGACACAGAATCGGAAACAGGCTCCAGGCTCTGAGCCATCAGCCCAGAGCCTGACGCGGGGCTCGAACTCACGGGCCGCGAGATCGTGACCTGGCTGAAGTCGGACGCTCAACCGACTGCGCCACCCAGGCGCCCCAAGAAGTTATTTTTTCAAAAAGAAAGAGAAAATTTCCACTAGAAATTGTTTCTATGAGGATCTTCTTTTGGGGTAGGAAAGAGAAAACCTCTACTTAGAATTGTTTGCTCAGGGGAACTTCCCATCCCCACACCGATGTCAGGGGGAGGAACTCTCCATTCGCACGTCACTATAGCACTTATGACAGTCACTTAACAACTCAGAGTCATCGTCAAGCTTATAATCTACTATGAAGTTCAAATTTGGGTGGTATATGGATTCCCTTTAAAGGGAAACTGGTTTATTTTCCTGCAGCTTATTTATGTACAATTACAAATCTAAGGTTAAATCTATGATGTTGATGAAACTAGACACAAACAAAACTACCAAACCAGCAAAATTCAAAATGACAGTACTTTAACAAAAGGATGATGTCGCTCATATTAAAAATCATTGTCAACCCACAACTATACGGTCAATTAATCTTCAACAAAGCAGGAAAGACTATCCAACGGGGAAAAAGACAGTTTCTTCAACAAATGATGCTGGGAAAACTGGACAGCAACATTCAGAACAATGAGCCTGGACCACTTTCTTACACTGTACACAAAAGTAAACTCAAAATGGATTAAAGACCTAAATGGGAGGCAGGAAACCATCAAAATAGAGGAGAACACAGGCAGTAACCTCTTTGACCTCGGCTGTAGCAACTTCTTACTAAAATCATCACTGGAGGCAAGGGAGACAAAAGCAAAAATAAACTATTGGGACTTCATCAAAATTTAAAGTTTCTGCACAGCAAAGGAAATAATCAACAAAATTAAAGGGAACCTACAGAATGGAAGAAGAGATTTGCAGATGACATATCTGATAAAGAGTTCATACCCAAAATATATAAATAACTTATAAAACTCAACACCCAAAAAACAAATAATCCAACTAAAAAACAGGCAGGGGCACCTGAGTGGCTCAGTCAGTTAAACATCTGACTCAGGTCATGATCTCATGGTTCGTGGGTTCAAGCCCCACGTCAGGCTCTGTGCTGACAGCTGGAGCCTGGAGCCTGCTTTGGATTCTGCGTCTCACTCTCTCTCTGCCCCTCCCCACTTGAGCTCTATCCCTCTCTCTCAAAAATAAATAAACATTAAAAAAAATTAACAAAAAACAGGCAGTAGACACGAAAAGACGCTTTTCCAAAGAAGACATACAGATGCCCAACAGACACGTGAAAAGATGCTCAACATCACACATCATCAGAGAAACACAAATCAAAACTACAGTGAGTTATCACCTCACACCTGTCAGAATGGCTAAAATCAACAACACGAGAAACGAGTGTTGGTGAGGACGCAGAGAAAGGGGAACTCTCGTGCACTGTTGGTAGGAATGCAAACTGGTGCAGCCACTCTGGAAAACAGTATGGAGGTTCCTCAAAAAGTTAAAAATAGAACTACCCTACAACCTAGCAATTGCACTACTAGGTATTTACCCAAAGAATACAAAAACACTAATTCAAAGGGATACATGCACCCCGATGTTTATAGCAGCACTACCTACAACAGCCAAATTATGGAAACAGCCCAAATGTCCACTGACTGATGAATGGATAAAGATACCGTACATATATTAAATGGAGTATTACTCAGCCATAAAAAGGAATGAAATCCTGGCACTTGCAACAACATGGATGGAGCTAGAGAATGTTATGCTAAGTGAAATAAGTCAGAGGAAGACAAATCCCATATGATTTCACTCAGATGTAGAATGTGAGAAATAAAGGGGAAAAGAGAGAGAGAGAGGCAAACCAAGAAACAGATTCTTTTCTTTTTTTAGTGTTTACTTAGTTTTGAGAGAGGGAGACAGAGAGTCAGAGCGTAAGCAGGGGAGGGGCAGAGAGAGAGGGAGACACAGAATCTGAAGCAGGCTCCAGGCTCCGAGCTGTCAGCACAGAGCCCCATGTGGGGCTCGAACTCACGAACCTCGAGATCGTGACCTCAGCCGAAATCGGGACGCCTAACCTATGGAGCCACCCAGGCACTCCCCAAGAAACAGACTCTTAACTAGAGATAGCACATCGGTGGTTACCAAAGGGGAGGAGTGTGGGGAAGAGGGGATAAACAGGTGATGGGGATTAAGGAGCACACTTGTGATGAGCACCAGGCATTGTATGGAAGTGCTGAATCACTCAACTGTGCACTTGAAACGAATATTACACTGTACGTTAACTTGAATTTACAATGAAAGAAAATAGAGTAACAGAAAATAAAATAAAAGCCACTAGGATTCATGGTGACGTCATCAGCTTGGGAAATCACTAGTGAAAGCTATCAGAACCATTTCCATACATGTCTCACACAAAGAACACTGGAATATGGCTGGCTTGAATGAATATTTTCTGAAACAGGTTTCCAAACTGCTGTGTATTCTTTGACAAATTATTGACATTAAAACTTCCATCAAAAGTACAACTCAAAATAAAAACAAAACCATCTACAACGTCAGTAAGTTAGTGGCACTGGCCTAAAAACTGGCAAACAGAGCAACAGAGGAGATCCTAGGAAAATACACAGAAAATACCCCCACATATAGCTGGTCTCCCTGACATGACTTGGAATGACTTGGAGAAATGCTCTCCTGCCCCGCTTCTGCAGCACTGCATTCAGAAATGTACTTGGACCCAAATGGGTGAGCTAGTGCAGGCCAACAGTGATTAATAAGGACTCTGTTCGTGCCTGTGTATCTTGCACTGTGCCCTATAACCGCACTGCACTCCGTATAACTCCAAGATTGATCAAGTGCCCTTGGCCCAGATGAGGTGGTTCCTTGGTACAAAACCAGACCCGCAGGATGCCAGACCGGCCATGCCTTACGTACACAAGGCTGGCCCTGTTGGGACCGTGGGTGGTCCTCCTTCAGGAGTTACTGGCTGCAACAGACACCCCCGAAGACAATGTTGAGATCCAGATGTCAGTACCGCCATCCACTTAGAAAACATTCCTGATATCTCTGCCATGTATCTACTGATAGAGTCAAGTATATAATCAGTGATTTTGAAAAAAAAGTAATCTTGATCTTCACCCCATATTCCAGACAATTTGAAGGATGACTTTTTTTAATTTTACATATAAAACAGAAAAACAACTTAAATACTTATCAAACTTCTAGAAGAATGATTTCTTAAATATAAGAAATGACAGAAAAGCCATGAAGAAAATGACTTATTGACATAAAAATCTTAATCTTATATGTGTGTGTATATATATATACATATATACATATATATATACGCACATATATGTATAAAAATAAAAGGCAGACGGAAAATATTCAGATAAATGACTCAACAGATAAATGACTAAAGTATATAAAGAGAAATACAGTAGTCTGTTGCGGGGGGGGTTGGTTGGTTGGTTGTAAGTAGAAAAGGATACAGAATGAATCTAGTAAATGTCTAGAAATCATTTAGGGACAGGGACTATTGGGAGGGAAGATCTGGTTCTTTTCACCAACTTACCCATATAATCCAACACCAGGCAACATTAAGCCCTCAAAAGCTGACTCTGAATTAAGACATGAAAATACATAAAGTCTGTTAGGAAAAGGGGAGAATTCAGGCAATACCCTATAAAATAAAACTTAAAAAATCACTCAGGTACAGCCTTAATTATCCAAGGAATTTGATTCAACAGGACTTTTCCCCTAAAATATGTGAAAAATATGTGCCTCAAATGTTCAGTTTATTCATAAGAATCCAGCCCTATGCCTTAGACACTTTTTTAAAAAGATTTTTTAAATGTGTTTTATTTACTTTGAGGGGGTGGGCAGAGAGAGGGAGAGAGAGAATCCCAAGCAGGCTCCATGCCGTCAGCACAGAGCCTGAAGCGGGGCTTGAACCCTGCAGGCAGTGAGATCACGACCTGAGCTGAAATCAAGAGTCAGACGCTTAACCGACTAAGCCACCCAGGTGCCCCTAGACACTTCTTAAAAGGGATGGTTTGGAGACTACCTTGCAGACCTTTATGAACAGATCACATCTCTACACTCCCGTGAGGTTATCTAGCAAGAAAAATCGTGTGTTATGCCCACTGAAAAAAAACTCAGGATTGAACAAAAAGCAAAGTGTTTTTCATGGATGAACCAGGTTGTTTATAACTATCCCAATCATTTGTCTGAGTTGACAAGGAAGGTAAGGAACAGACCTCATTTAGGCCTTCTGCAAAAGCCACATCCTTGAGGTACATGTCAACATACGTAAATCAGTGCTTAACTATAAACAGCCGGTGACAGAGAACCATGGTAAACTGTCAGCAGCATTAAAAAAAAATTTTTTTAATGTTTATTTTTGACAGAGAGAGAGACAGAGCATGAGCAGGGGAGGGGCAGAGAGAGAGGAAGACGCGGAATCCAAAGCAGGCTCTGGGCTCTGAGCTGTCCGCACAGGGCCCGATGCAGGGCTTGAACTCACAGACCGCGAGATCTTGACCTGAGCTGAAGTCAGACGCTCAACCGACTGAGCCACCTAGGTGCCCCAACTGTCAACAGCATTTAAAAAAATCTGTGTAAAAACCAGACAACTTAAAGAAAAAGAATAACCGAATGCCTCATTTTGGAAAAGCCACTTACAAACTTCCATTCCTATAGCTGTGCCTTTTTTACAGTTGATCCAAAAGAACAGGGTCAGAGAAGGCTAGTATGCTATTGTTGATCAAAAGATTAAATGTTCTATTCAAGAGGAGCAGATAAAGGGTAATTTTTACCAAATAAACAAGGAAATCAAAACAGGAGAAAGGAAGAAACATGGACAAAAGAGAAGAAAGCATCTGCTTCCAAAATCCTTTGCATCATAGTAATGATCTGAACTTAACTACAATTTTTTCAATTAATTATATATTCAAAGGAAATAAAAATATATTCTTAAGATTGATTCTAAGAGCACTTCAGAAACCATGGCAATCTAACATAGTTGACAGCTATAAGAAAATAGCTGTTATTCTCTCCAGCTTCTGGAGCCTGCTATAGCTTAAATTTCCTGCAGAACTGAATACTGACTCAAACTACCCCCAACGTGCATGCATGAGGGGCTTTTACTGCCAGTAACCGGGGACCAAGTAAATTAGAACAATCTCCAGCTAAAGAGAACCAGAAACACAGAGAAAAAATACACTAAATATCTGCTTGGAGGCCTGAGGGAAGAAGACACATCAGAGACTCAGGGAAGCGAGCTCAGTATTTAGGGCTACTTTTCTCTAGGGGTGTTTGCCAATTCTAAAGGGAATGTTAGGGGGCGCGTGGGTGGCTCAGTGCGTTGAGCGTCAGACTTCAGCTCAGGTCATGATCTCATGGTTCATGGGTTCAAGCCCCGCGTCGGGCTCTGTGCTCACAGCTCAGAGCCTGGAGCCTGCTTCCGTTTCTGTGTCTCCCTCTCTCTCCGCCCCTTCCCTGCTTGCTCCCAGTGTCTGTGTGTCTGTCTCTCTCTCTCTCTCTCTCTCAAAAATAATAAACAATAAAAAAAATAAAAAAGAAACAGCTCAATCCCTGATATGGCACTGAAGTGACTCCAGATCCTAAGCGCCCCATTTGCCTGACAAAAGCAAATGTGAATTAATCTCTAGCAGAGGAAAATGTCATCTTAGATCTCAAATTATTTCTACAAACAATTATGCAAATTCAATATCCAGCACAAAATTAAAAAAAGAAAACAACAAAAACTAGGCACATAAGGAGATAAGACAGAATGAATGAAAACCAAGAGAAAACAGACATTGGAAATGACTCACATATAGTGCCATAATCAGACAAGCTTTAAGATAATTATGCACACCACATCCAAAAGACAAGATCAATAATTTTGGCAGATAATGGTAAACTATAAAAAGCAAAGCAAATGCAAATTAAAGAATCAAAAAATACAGAACTGAAATGAAAAACTCAACTGAGGGGTACCCACCTGGCTAGATCAGTAGAGCATGTGACTCTTGATCTCAGGGTCATGAGTTTGGCCCCATATTGGGTGTAAAAAAAAAAACAAAACAAAAACAAAACCTCAATTGATAGGTTTAATAGATCATTTACAGAAGAAAAAAGATAAGTGAGGAGATATCCAGAATGAAGGACAGACCGTCAGAAAGGAAATACAGAAGAAAGATTAAGAGGCAGAATATCCAGTGAATGATCTAACATGTATTAACTACAGTTCCAGAAAGAAAGGTGAGACAGAATGGGGCAGAAGCAATATTTGAAGTACTAATGGCTGATAGCTTCCAAAAACTAAAGAAAGATGCTGGGCCACAGGTTCAAGAAGCCCTAAGCACCCCTATTATAATTTAAAAAAAAAAATCATACCAGGGACAGCAATGAGAAACCAAAGACAAAGAGAACATTTTAAAAGTATCCAGAGAAAAAGACTACTTTCAAAGGAATGACAGACTGACATGTGGCTTCACAACAGAAACAATCCAAGTCAGAAATAATGAAATAGATTTGAAATGCTAAAAGGAAACAATGGCAAACCAAGAATTCTGTAAGTACTGAGAAGACCCTTCGCGATGGAGGAAAATGTTCTAAAATTGGATTGTGGCCAGGGTGCAAGGGTGACTCAGCTGATTGAGCCTCTGGCTTTGGCTCAGGTCAAGATCTCTTGGTTCGTGGGTTCGAGCCCCGCATCGGGCTAACTACTGTTAGTACAGAGCCCACTTTGGCTCTTCTGTCCCTCTCTCTCTCTCTGTCCCTCCCCCCCTCGCCCCTCTCCCGCACTCTCAAAAATAAACAAACATTAAAAAATAAATAAAATTAGATTGTGGTAATAGTTGCAGAACTCTGTGAAAATACCAAAAACTCCTGAACTGTATACTTTATTTTTTTTAAGTTTATTTATTTATTTTGAGAGAGAGAGAGAGAGAAAGAGAGCGTGCGCATGAAAGAGAATCCCAAGCAGGCTAGGCACGAATGCAGAGCGTGACTTGGGGTCAATCTCACGAACTGTGCCATCATGACTTGAGACAAAATCAAGAATCAGATGCTTAACTGACTAAGCCACCCAGGTGCCCCTGAACTGTATATTTGAAATGAGCACATTTTATGGTGTGTGAATTGTATCTCAATCAAGCTGGCTTTTTTTTTTTCAATGCAGGTAAATAATAACATTTGCAAACACACACTGTAAGAATCTGTCACCCCAGACCTACATTAAAGGATACTAAAGAGTATTTTTCAGGTGAAGAATGGCCCCAAATGGAAGACTGGAAGGTGACAAAGAAGCCACTGAAGAGCTATGGGGAAAGGATGCCTTTTCTGATAATCAGTGCTGAATAAACGGTGCTATTAAAATGAAATTAGTCCCTTTTCCAGAAGCAAATCAATTCCACAAGAAAAGTTACACACACACACACACACACATGCACAAAGTTACACAAAAACAAATTCCAAGTGGCCTGTAGATCTTAATTTGAAACGCAAAATCCTAAGATTTCTGCAAGATGTCGTAAGAAACTATCTTCTTGACTTTGGAAAAGAATTACAAATTAGGGGAGAAAAGACATGTAAGCCCCAAAGAAAACTGGGCAACACACCTGAACAGGCCCATCGTAAAAAAGGATACCAAATAAACATGAAAAGATGTTCACCCTCATCAGCTCGCAGGAAACTACGATTTAAAACCACAACAGGATACCACTTCAGACCCACCAAGATGGCTAAAGTTTAAGACCGACAATACCCAGTGCTGGCAAGCAAGGATGTGGAGCTCAAGAACTCCCATACACTTGCTGGTACGACTGTAGATTGGTCAAACCCTTTGGAAACTCGGTATTTATTAAATTTGAAGAGCTGCGTATTTCTTGACCTAAAAATTCCACTGCCAGGCATATACCCAACAGAAATGAGTGCGCCGGGAAACATACAAGAGTATTCGTAATAGCCAAAAGGTAGAAATAATCGAAACGTCTCCCAACAGTGCAATGGATAAACTGTGGTACAGTCACGCAACAGAAATCTACAGGTCAGCAAAAAATGGGTGAATCTCAACAACTTGAGTGAAGGAAGCCAGACACAAAAGAACGTGTACTGTATTGTTTTGTTTACGTCAAGTTCACGAAACAAGCAAGATGAAACTACAGACACCAGAGGTGGTATAAGATCTGTGCTCAGAAGGTAAAATTACACAGAAAAAAACGGCAAGGAAGTGATGACCCCTACAAGTCGGGGCTGGGTTACCTGGGGAGAAGGAATTCCGGGCTCGTGGGCGCCGGCAGCGTTCCAGTTCTCGGCCTGACACCCAGCACAGCCCTGGCTGGGTGGTACATCAGGGAGGGGTGGTTTGGGGTCCTGCACTTTCCGGGAGAAGACAGGGAAAGGGGCCGAAGGAGGGGGGTGGGTGAAGGACACGACCGCCCCGCCCAGGAGCGCGGCCGGGGATGGGGAGCGGGCGCCCAGGGGGCCCGCCCGGGAGAGGAGGCCGAGCGCCCGCCCCCCTGGCCCCGCAGGTGCCCCCCGCCCCCTCCGCACGCCGCCCCCGCCGTCGCCCCCGCCCCGCCCGCCGTCCTCGACGCCCCCCACGCCGCTCCCGAGGCTGCCCCGCCGCCGCCCGCCGGGTCCTCTCCCCGCCGCGCCGCCCCGCCCGACTCACCTCATTGTCGCTGCCAGGGCGGGCGCGCGGGGCCGGGGGGCGCGGCGCGGGGCGCGGGGCGTTAGCGGGGGAGCCGGCCCCGGGCGCGGCGGCTCCGCGTCTCGCTGGGCTGCGGGGGGCAGCGGGGGCGCATCTTCTCGGGGCGGGCGTCCGGGCCGCTAGCTGCGGGGACGGGCTGCGGCGGCGGCGCCTGACAGCTGGGCCCCGGCCCCTGCCATCTTGGCGGGCGCGTGCCCGGGCCGGCGTGTGCGCGCGCCGCCGGGGGCAGGGCGGGCCGAGGAGGGGAGGGGGCGTGCGCGCGCCCCGCCGAGACTCGGGGCGCCGGCCCCGGCGGGCGCGGGCGGCTCGGGGTCCGCGGAGGGGTAGGCGAGGGGGGCGGCGCGCGCGGCCGAGCTGCGCCGCGAGCCGAGACTGAAGGGGCGTCCCTCCGCCGGTCGAGGAGAGTGCGCGCGCGGTGCGTCCCTCCGCCCCCGGCCGCCGAGGGGGAGAGCGCGCGCGCGGCGGCCCGAGCCCGACACAAAAGGCGCGGGGCCCCACCGCCCGCGCCTCCGGGAGCGCCAAACGAGGGGCTCGGAGAGGCGGGGCGGAACTGCAAGGGGCGGGGCGGAGCTGAGAGGGGGCGGGGCTTCCTCGGAAGGACGAAGAGCGAGGGGCGGGGCGGGGCGGGGCTTCGGGGGACTGGGCTGTAGGGGACGGGGCTTCAGGGGAAGGACGAGACGCGGGGGGCGGGGTTAGAACGGAGGGCGACCAGCGAGGGGCGGAGCCTTTAGGGTGAAGCGGAGCCATGGGCGGGGCGGGATGCTAGGCTGGCACCTGGAGCGCAGAGCCCCTCCCCTCGCGGGGCGCCCCCGACATCCACAGGGGTGGCTTAGGGCACTGGCGACCGTGCCCTGTGACCCGAGGATTCCAACTACCCCTGCGGTGCGCCCCACCTGCTCGGACAGGGATCCGAGGGGCGTCGAGGTCACCCACCACAGATTAGCCAGGTCTGGCACCGGGAGTCGTAGCTTTGGGATTATATCAGCCCCTGGGGGACCTCCCCTAGTCCCATCAGGCACCCCAAAAACCACAGACTGTGAAAAATCACATCGGCCATACAGCACGAAGTAGGTGCTCCAGGTTTTCTCGGTTGTTAAATTTTCATCCTTCCGAAAGGTTACCGATCCTCATTGCTGGCTGGAAACCTTCGGGGTTCCATTGCTGCCCTACCCAAGTGGACACAGTTCGTCGTGCATCCTCGGCATTGCCACTAATGCTCCCTTTCCTGTCTGTCACAGTAACATCAAAATCATATCTACCTTCTTTGAAATTGGGTCGAAACGAAAGCATATCAAGTGTTTGGAAGAGTCTGGCATTTGGTAGGAGGACTGTGAAGGGTCGCTGTTTTACTCCCGGTCCAGACGGAGAGTCCTTGTGAATTGTGTGGTTTTGCCCAAGGTATCATACGGAAGTGGTGGAGCCAGTCCTCAAGCCAAGGTTTTTCTGAGTCAAAATCCCAGCGCGCATTCATTCTACTTTACTGGGCTTGAACCTGCTTCTCCCTGGTTGCAGGTGGGTCTCTAGGTGCTTCTTCCCCTCCCAACCCCTGCCCCGCCCCCGCCATCCACTCACCAGGAGTTCCTTACTGACTGGTTGCCACATTTTCACTTTCTTTCTATTTGTTTGAGCTGGAGTCTTCAGGCTCAAAAAGGCTTGTTGGCCCCCTACATGCCGATGAACAGGTCCAGAAAGTTTCCACTCCTTCTAACCTTATTTGTCCTTTTCTTCAAGGCTGGCTCTCTGCTACAGAAGAGACTTGTTAGACAAGTAAAAATTACTAAAATGGACAAGCCCCAGGGCACCTGGAGATGCCTCTGTAGAGGCAGAATGACCCTTGGTCAGTGTGTATCTGCTGTGAGAGAACACCACCCCTGCCCCTTGGGATATTGGCCTGTTTGTTCCCAGTTTGGTTTATTTTATTTTTTTAAGTCTATTGATTTATTGGGGGGGGGGGCAGAGAGAGGGAGAGAGGGAATCCCAAGCAGGATCCACACTGTCAGTGCAAAGCCTGACTTGAGGCTCGTTCTCACAAACCACATGATCATGACCTGAATTGAAATCAAGAGTTGGACGCTTGACTGACTGAGCCACCCAGGCGCCCTCCACTTGGTTTATTGAAGCACGTGGCCCATTCAGACCTCCCTGCCGCTTTAGAGTCTGACAGGCTGTTACTATCCTGTAACTGGAAAAGGTTCACGGGGCCATGTTGATAGTGGATTTACTGTAGAACATTGGCACCAAAGGTGAGGGGCACACACCCCCTGCCAACCTTTCCTGCTAACTCCCAGTATTCTGGAACAATAAAGAAAGGAGGACCAGAGAATATTGATGCCGGAAAGGACTGCACATCCTTCTCTTAGTAGAGGGGGTGTGGAATGCCGAGAAAGCAAAAGGGGTTCAACATCATTCAGTGAAATCACCAAACCAGCTGGGTTGGGCTCCTGGTGAGATAGTTTCTTGGATCCAGTGTTTGTTCCTCAGAGGGCTTCGTGAGCAGCTGGAAGGGCTGAGAAGAAGCTGAGCCCTGCTTCTCCATGAATAGGTGTTGGTCTTACCTACCCAGCCCAGGATGCTTGGGAAGGAGATCTTCACGTGTTGCTGTTCCGCCAGCAGTGTAGACCTCTCGGAGCCTCCCTTTCTCACCCCACAGATGGGACTCCTACATCCTTGTAGGCACTGCTGAAAACAGCTCAACGTAGGCTCCGGAAAAGATCCTTTCCTCCTCCCCTAGCAGCCTCACTCCTGCCTCTCCTTCCCTCCCCCTAGTTTTTGAAATCAGTCTACTTAGCATGTTTCCCGTTTACTAAAAAAGCCTTTATTCCTTAAAGGTACATGAATTCATGTCTTACATTCTTCTGATAAGAAGAAAATCAACAGTTTTGACATGTATGACCCCCTGCCCCAAATAATTTGTCTCTGGAGGTCACCCTTACTTGGATTTGAAGAGATCGCTTCCCAAAGTCAATGATTTTATGACGCCTGATGTGTGTGGGTGCAGGACACGTAGCCAGGCTGATTACCCCATGAGTCAACTTGGAGGCCCTCCTGGACTGGTTTTCCCATTCATGGGGGAGGCAGGAAAGACAGGCTTTCTGCTATGAGCCCAGGCTAATCATAGAGCCACAGACATGTAGTAGAGCCAGGAAATCCTCAACAGGTCTCTGTCTCACCTCCTGTCCAGAGGGGGAAACTGGGGCCAAGAGAAGTCATGGAGGCAAGTTGCCAGATGAACACACGTTTTTGCAGACCCCAAGTTTCAGGAGCGCCTACATTATCTCCTGCTCCCTCCCTGTTTCTTGAAGCTCTTCCAGCCTTGGGTCACTGTTGAGGAACCAACCCTCTGGACCATCTTCTCTCTCTTTTGGTGTTGCCAAAACAAACCTCACTCACCACAAATAATTGAAAGAAACGCAGTTGCTTTGGATGATTCACCAATGAGACCATGTCTGGTTTATATGAACAGCATCAGTAAATTGCTAATTCATGCCAGAACCCAAAATGAAGACGTGTTTCTTTGAAGGGAAGGTGACAGCTGTCTCAGAGAACTTGGGGACAATCTGTGACACTTCATCTTTTTGAAAATCAATATTCACACCATTAACCTTGTTGACCAACTCATTTATTACCAACCGGGTTTTCCTCAAATATAACACAATTTGTTTTCAAGCCTTCATTCATCCAAGGTTTATTGAGCACCTACGTGTCTCCGCCCAGCATACTGCCTCTGTCTACCTGGCAAACTGTCTTCAACCTCACCCACATGTCACCTCTCTCCCGGAACCTTCAGCATCCCCCTCCCACAGGACCACAGGCACCGTCCTTCACGGTGCTTTGGGGCGCTGGACTCAGCCCCATCACACCTTCACCATCCAATGTTGGCTCCTCCACCAGACCTTGAACCTCATGAGGGCAGCAAGCAGGTCTTCTTCCACTTTGACCCCACTTTTGTTACGGCACAGAAGTGGGGAGACGCTACTGACTCTTGGCCCTCATTCAAGCAGGGCCCGTGAGAGGTGGGGACAAGCCTGTGGGCATTGCATTTTGGAAACCAAAGCTCCACCTGGCAGGAAAGAGAAATTGCTTCTGGCCCATTTTGCCTTCCTCACACTCCAGGATGGCCTGAGGTTCACAGCTGGAGCTTCTCTTTTGACTCCACCTCTTAGGCTCCTCAGCTCAAAAAGTGACTCTCCTTAAGATATCGTTTCACCGGCCTTGAAGGCTCAGGAAGGGGCCACTCTTGGGGGAAGGGCCTGCGGTGGGCATCCTTGTCTCAAAGACCTCGACCAATTGAGGGGGAGCTTGGCCAGACACATGTGTGTTGGGGGGCAAGAGGGGAGGACCTTGGGTACCCTCCCAGCAGAGGGCAACTTAATGCCACTGTTTACAGTTGGAGGAGCGATCTGAGGGCCCAGGCCGGAGCAGGCCTGCTTTTCAGGAGGAGCCCGGAGCCAAATCCAGGCTGCCTGAGTGTTCCCATTTAATTAAGTTCAGAAAACTGAGCCAAGTGCATCCCTCAGGCCATGCTAGCCAGCAACCCTGGAAAGAGATGCTGATCCCTTTCCTGGGAGCCCCGAGGCCTTTGGCAGAGAACACACCGCCCAGCCCCACCTAGGTAGGCCCAACCTCTCTGGGGCTTCCCAGCCTTGGCCATCAGATCTCTTAGAGCCCCTGACATCCAGGCCTTTGTGGAGCTGAGGGGGCCTACCCACAAAAGGGCTGGGAGGCCTGGGCCTGTGAGCATACACTTTAAGGGACTTGGGAAATTTGAAGGCTGCGATCCCCTCACACGATGTTCTACTACCATCGTGACAGCTCTGCCTGAGCTGTTAGCAGGTGGCACGTCTAGTGGAGGAAATGATAGAGAAGTTACAAGGAGAGTCCCGAAGATCTTGCATTAGAGCAATATGCGAACAAAAAGTAATTCTTGGGACTTGGTTCGTAGGCCTGAATGGAAAAGCCAGAACTATAAAACTCTTAGAAGAAACTATACGTGTAAATCTTTATAACCTTGGGTTAGGCAAAATTGAAAAACTAATTAATTAGGGGTAGGGAAATACAGAAAAGACACTGATCTAGAACTAGAGTTGGCACACTTTTCCTGCAAAGGACCAGATAATAAATATTTTTGGCTTTTCGAAGGTCATTCGGTCTTTGTCATAACTACTCCACTTGGCCATTGTAGCTTGAGGGCAGCCATAGACAATCCATGAATGAATGGATGAATTATGTTCCAATAAAACTTTACTTACAAACACGGGTGGCAAGCTGGGTTGGGCCTGCAGGCCATAGTTTGTTGACTCAGGCCCTAGAGATCAAACGAAAAAATTACTTG
This sequence comes from Lynx canadensis, assembly GCF_007474595.2. Taxonomy (NCBI): domain Eukaryota; kingdom Metazoa; phylum Chordata; class Mammalia; order Carnivora; family Felidae; genus Lynx; species Lynx canadensis. The sequence continues at coordinate 141,326,947 of NC_044308.2, read as the reverse complement.
GCAAAACAGAGTACAACAGGGAGAAATGGAAATTATCATTGGAAAAAAACCACAAAAATGATAGATTCAAGAGATCTGACTTCTCAACAGTAAGAGTTCCAAAAGGACTGGAAGGAGGAGAAGCCATAATTGAGGACACAACAGAGTTTTTAAGTCAAAAGAACTCACCAGAACACTGGATGCTTTTTTCCTAATATCAGGGACAACAGAAGGTTATCTATTCTCACCACTGGTTTTCAATATTGTCCTGGAGATAATTAGCAAGGGGAAGAAAAGACATTCCATTGTAAAGGAAGAAGTAAAACTATTTCTATTTGCAGATGGCATGATCTGGTGTACAGCAAATCTTAAGGAATCCACTAAAAAATTATTAAAACCAAAAACTGAGTCCAGTAAGGGTGCAGGATGCAAGATCAATATCCAAAAAATTAATTATATTTCTATACACTTGCTATGAACAATTTGAAAATGAAATTAAGAAAACAATTCTACTTATAATAACATCAAAAAATTAAAATACTTAGGAATAAATTTGAAGAAGTGTAAGACATACACTGGAAACTATAAAATGTCACTGAAAGAAATTAAAGAAAAACTAAGTAAATGGAAAGATATCCCATGTTCATGGATTGGAAGACATATCCCATGTTCATGGATTGGAGGACTTAATATTGAGAAGATGGCAATAGTCCCCAAATTGATCTACAGATTCAGTGCAATCCCTGTCAAAATCCTCCTGTTCTTCAGAAATTAGCAAGCTGATCCTAAAATTTATTTGGAAATGCAAAAGACCTAGAAGAGCCAAAACAATCATGAAGAAGAACAAAGTTGGAAGACTCATATTACCTGATTTCAAAATTTACAGCAAAGCTACACTATTTAGGTGTGGAACTGGTGGAATAGAATTGAGAATCCAGAAATAAACTCTTACATTTATGTGCAGTTGAATTTTTTAATTTTAGTCGGAGAGAGAGTGTGCATGCGTGTAGGCAGGGGAGGGGCAGAAGAAGAGAGAATCCTAAGCAGGCGCTCAGTGTGGAGGGTCCCACAACCTACAATCATGACCTGAGCTAAAATCATGAGTCATATGCTCAACTGACTGAGCCACCCAGGTGCCCTATGTTGATTTTTTTTTTAATATTTATTTTTGAGAGAGAGAGACAGACAGAGTATGGGCAGGGGAGGGGCAGAGAGAGAGGGAGACACAGAATCCGAAGCAGGCTCCAGGCTCTGAGCTGTCAGCACAGAGCCTGACGTGGGGCTCGAACCCATGCACTGCGGTCATGACCTGAGCCACGGTTGGACGCTTAACCGATTGAGTCACCCAGGTGCCCCTGTGCAGGTAAGTTTTAACAAGGGTGCCGGGATGATTCAGTGGAGGAAAGAAGAATCTTCGATAAATGCTGCTGGAACAACTAGAAATCCACAGGCAAACGAATGAAGTTGGACCCTTCACATCATATGCAACAGTTACCTCAAAATGGTTCGTAGTCCTGAATGGAAAAGCCAGAACTATAAAACTCTTAGAAGAAACTATACATGTAAATCTTTATAACCTTGGGTTAGGCAAAGTTTTCGTAGATATGACACCAAAAAAAGTACAAGCAACCAAAGAAAAAAAACAGATACAATAGATTTCAACAATATTAAAAATTTTTGCTGCAGATAATACCATCAAAATGAAAAGACAACCCACAGAATGGGAGAAAATGTTTGTAAATCGTATCTCTGAAGAAGGCCTTGTATCTAGGATATAGAATGAACTCTTTCAGCTTAGTGATATGAATACGAACAAGCCAAGTAAAAAGTGGGCAAAGGATCTGAAGAGCTGTTTCTCCAAGGAAGATCTACAAATGGCCAACAAACACATGAAAAGATGCTCACGTCACCAGCCATCAGGGAAATGCACATCAAAACTGCAATGAGATACCACTTCCCTCGCTAGAACGGCTATAAATTAAAACATAATAATAATAAAGGAAAACAAGTAAAGTTGGTGATGTGGAGAAATCGGAACCCTCATACATACTAGTGGGATTATAAATGGTGCAACCACTTTGGAAAACGGATTGGCAGGTCTTCAAACTCTTCAACATACAGTCACAACATAACCCGGTCTCCACTCCTAGTTGTACGCCCAAGAGTAATGAAAACATATGTCCACACAAACTTGTACGCAAATGTTCATGGCAGCATTATTCATAACAGCCAAAGAGCGGAAACAATCCAAATGTCCACCGACTGAGGAGTGGATAAACGAGATATGGTCTATCCCTACAATAAAGTATAATTTGGCAATAAGAAGCAATGAAGTACCGATTCATGCTACATTGAGGAGCCTTGAAAACATTATCCTAAGTGAAAGAAACCAGTAGGAAATATCTAGAGCAGGTAAATCTGCAGAGGCAGGAGGTGATTAGTGGTATCCAGGGATGAGGGGGGCAGGGTGCATATAGGGAACGTTATGGACTAGACGGTGTTCTCCCCAAATTCATATCTGGAAGCCCTAGCTTCCTATTTGGAGATAGGCCCTTTAAGGAGGTAATTAAGCCTGGGTGGCTCAGTCGGGCAAGTGTTCAACTTCCGCTCAGGCCATGATCTCATTTGTGAGTTCGGGGCGCACATTGGGCTCTCTGCTGTCAGCACAGAGGTTGCTTCGGATCCTCTGTTCCCATCTCTCTCTAGCTCTCCACCGCTCTCTCTCTTTCTCTCTCAAAAATAAACACACGTCTAAAAAAAAAAAAAAGAGGTGATTAAGTTAAAAGGAGGCTGTTAGCGTGGGCCCTAATCCAATCTGATTGAAGTCCGTATTGTTTTTTAATGTTTATTTATTTCTTTTGAGAGACAGAGTGAGCAAGAATGAGTGGGGGAGGGGCAGAGAGAAAGGGGGAGAGAGAATCCCAAGCAGGTTTCGTGCTCAGTGCAGAGCCCAACGCAGGGCTGGATCTTATAACTACTGAGACATCATGACCTGAGCCAATATCAAGAGTCGGGCACTTAACGACCAAGCCACCCAGGTGCCCCTGACCGATGTCCTTACAAGGAAAGATGAGGACCCATAGAGAGATGCCGGGAACAGAGGAAAAGCCATGTGAAGACACCTCAAGAAAGTGACCATCCACAAACCACGGGGAGGGGACTCAGTAGAAACCAACCACTGTGTTGGCACCTGGGTCTTGGACTTCTTTTTTTTTTTTTTTTTAAGATATTTATTTATTTTTGAGAGACAGAGACAGAGCGTGAGTCGGGGAGGGGCACAGGGAGAGAGGGAGACACAGGATCTGAAACAGGCCCCAGGCTCGGAGCTGTCAGCACAGAGCCCCACGTGGGGCTTGAACGCACGAACATGAGCTCATGACCCAGGCTGAAGTCAGACACAACTGACTGAGCCACCCAGGCGCCCCTTGGACTTCTGGCCCCCAGAACTGTGAGGAAATAAATGTCTTGTTGTTTACGTCACCCAGTCTGTGACGGTTTGCTACGGCAGCCCTAGAAAATGAATAGACTGCCAGTGAGAATGGGGTTTCCTTTTGGGGCGACGAAGATATTCCAGCATTCCATAGCGGTGATGATAGCTGCTCGGCCCTGCGAAGATACTAAAAACCCCTGACTAGCATTCCAGAAGAGGGTGAACGGCACGCGGTGTGAATTATATCTCGATAAAGCTGTTTGAAGAAAGAGAGCTCAGCAGGTGTTTGGGAGGATTAGTGTAGAAAGACACACAGATAGACACGATCTGGTAGAAAGGCCTGTTTTTCTCTCCCACACGGATGAGATCCTTAGCCAGAGAGGATTTTAGGGCTGCAGTTCTCTTTTCTTAGAGATCTGCAAACTTCCGGTTTGAGAAGCCAACTAGCCAGTCTGAGTGTCTCTTCACACGGCGTGTACGCTTCCTATCGCTGCCATACAGACGCGTAGGGCTTGCCGGCTTCAAACAACACGCATGTGTTCCCTTACAGTTCTGGAGGTCAGGAGTCTGACACGGGTCTCACCAGGCTGGAATCTAGGGGTCGGCGGGGCTGTGCTACGGGGGAGAATCTCTTCCTTGCCCTTCCCAGCTTCTAGAGGCTTCCTGCGTTCCTTGGCCCGTGGTCCCTCAGGAAGGGCCATCTGCAAAGCCAACGACAAGTACGGGTCAAGTGTGGGTCAAGGCTTTCTCGCTGTGCACTCGCATCTCCCTCACCCCCTCTTTTCCCTCGCTCTGCTCTAGTTAGGGACCCTTGAGATTATATTGGGCACACCTGGATAATCCGTGGTAGCTTCCCTATTTTAAAGCCAGCTGGTTAGTAACCTTAATTCTACTGGCAACCTTAATTCCCCTTTGGCATGGAGCCTATATCCTCACGGGTTCCAGAGATCAGGACTGGACGTTTTAGGGTGGCATGTGGGTGCATTCTGCACGTAGGCAATCTTTTTCTTTCTCCCAGAAGCCAAAAGGGGTTTCTTGTTATCCGTGAAGTTCAGAAATTTCACCACAGTGTAACAAAAGTCTAAATAACCACGAAATACAATAAATACAATAAAAATTTAGCTTGGAAATGTAAAAATACTCTTTCAGGTAACTTTTAGCTGAAAGAAGAAATCAGTACGAAAAGTACGAATTAAGAGACCCCTGGGTGGCGCAGTCGGTTAAATGTCTGACTTTGGCTCAGGTCTGTGAGTTCGAACCCCGCATTGGGCTCTCTGCTCTCAACACAGAGACACCCCTTTCTGTCCGTCCCTCCCCCGCTTGCACACGTGTGGTTTTCTCTCTCTCAAAAATAAACGGTAAAAATTTTTTTTTAAATAAAGAAAACTGCAAATTAATGGGGCACCTGGGTGGCTCAGTCGGTTAAGCATCTGACTTCAGCTCAGGTCATGATCTTGCAGTTTGTGGCTTCGAGCCCCACATCAGGCTCTGTGCTGACAGCTTAGAGCCTGGAGCCTGCTTCAGATTCTGTGTCTCCCTCTCTCTCTGCCCCTCCCCTGCTCACACACACATACACACACACACACCCTCAAAAATAAACATTAACAAAATTTTAATCAAACACCCTACAAATTAATAAGAAATTAATGAAAAAGAGAAAACATCACAGCAACACCTACGGGATACAGAAGTAGCATACCTTACACGTTTCTATCATACAACAAAGAGTATACACACATGAAGCATTCAGCTCAAAACACAACAAAATAAATAAATAAAAAAGAAAGTATGAGGAGGGAATTAATCAAGACGAAAGCTGAAGATAACGAATTAGGAAACAAAAATACTTGAGAAATGAAATTAAAATCCACTTCTTCAAAAGGAAATGAAATGGGAAATCCGCAAAGACTAGGAAGTAATAGACAAGAAAACAGAAAGAAGGTACAGAACACTAGGAGTGAGACGGGATGTATAATCGAAGGGGTGAACAAGGATATGATAATTGCATCACTTCGCAGCGTATGTAACTGTTGGGTCACTATGTTATACACCTGCCACTAATATAACATTGAGTGCCAACTCCACTTCCATAAAAAAAAAAAATATTTACAAGAGATGATGCTGGCAGTTGTATTTCAGTAAATTTGAGGATCTACATGAAATGGATGATTTTCTCCAGCAACAAATCCGTAGAAATGCTGGCAATGGGAGAACCTAAGTGGGACTGAACGCTGAAACCTCTTGGGGGCTAGGGGAAACCAGCCATTTCTGGGACCTCCTCGGGGTGATGTTCTGCACTGTGACTGTGCTGAGCTGGCTCCCGGCAGAGGTGAGACCGCCGGCAGAGAGTTGTCCCCAGACGGGGCTCGCCGTGGGGCAGGTGGGCCCCCACTCACTGTGTGGCCCTTGCGGGGCCTGGGTGCCCCACATCCTTCAGAGTTGGGCTCTAGCAGGTGGACTTTGGAGCCCCGTTTAGCAGCTGGAGGTGGTGGAGGCGGGGTGGGGACGGGAGGTGTGTGATGTGTGTAGGGGGGTGGATCAGGTGGGGGGTTACGAACACGGGATGGTCACCCCCAGCCTCTAACTGCTTCAGCCAAAGCAGCTGCGTTCTTCATGTTATGAGGCTGATTTTCTTGGACGATTTCATCCGAAGAAAGCTGTGGCTGCCCGAAGTGTGAAAGCCAGGTGACCTGCCCTCCCCTCCAACAATCCCCAGGCTGCTTTTGGCTCTGATCCTTTTATGGTGTTCACCTGCTTTGATAACCATCTGGCCTCTTAGAGTTGTAAAGATGGTCATCATTTAGTCCCCAGAGATGGGTATGAGTGTGTGTGTGTGTGTGTGTGCACGCGAGCACGTGTTTTCCTTCTTTAAAAAAAACCACTGCTTGGGGCATCTGGGTGGCTCGTCAGTTAAGCATCCAACTTCGGCTCAGGTCAAGATCTCACAGCTCGTGGGTTCGAGCCCTGCGTCGGGCTCTGTGCTGACAGCTCAGAGCCTGGATCCTGCTTCGGATTCTATGTCTCCCTCTCTCTCTCTCTGCCCTCCCCTGCTTGTGCTCTGCCTCTCTCTCAAAAATAAATAAAACATTATAGTATTTAAAAAAAAAAACACTGCTTGATTTGGAACTTAATTTAAACTTGCTTGTCCCAAGTGACCAAGAACTAGGCTAGTGCGAGGGGGGGGGTTGATGGGATGCCTGGCGGGCAGACGGTTTCGGCGCACACGACGAGGTTTACAGCCTTTAGGTAAAAATAGCTTTGTAGGGCTTTTGCCAGGAAGACATTTAGAAACGGAAAGAGGATTCGTTTGCTAAAAAAGAAAAAGGCTCTCAAATTGCTAACCATAATTTTGGAATTCACTTTTGCAAAACGTACCAGGGGTCATCAAGATGTTTCTGCCCTCGGATTCAATAATTGCATTTCTGGGATTTTTGCCCCGAAGAAGCAAGTCTAACTAGGCTCACTGTTCTCCACAGTGTCATTTGCAATCGTGAACCACTGGAAGCAGGAAAAGATACTCAGGCAAAGGTTAAGGGCAAAGGTTTAGGAACCTAATACAAGCGCCCCTCCCCCCCTTGCTGCCCATAGCTCCATTCATTTGCTCAGCCACCTAACACTGACTGATACCCTGTCCGTACCAGCCCTGCGCTGAGAAAGATGCTAAGAGGAGGGCACACAATGCTGAGCGCCTTTGCCTCGGGGAGCTTACAGCATAAAGGCGACAGGCAGTAAAGTCCGCTTAGAACCCAATGTGTTGAGGGAAGGACACATGGGAGGGATCAGAACCCAGACTAGGCATTCCAGGAAGGCTTCCTGGAAGAAGTGACTCGTGTGCTGAGTTACAACAGTTATGGTGGTTGGGCAGGAAAATGGGAGGAAGAGCTTGGGGGCAGAGAGGGTGTGTCAGGACCAGGTGGTGCCGCGGTGTGGGGGACAGAGAGAAACTCAGCTGTGGAAGCAGAGAGAGACGGTGTTGCAGAGGAATCCAGAAACCGGGGAACAGACCCTGTGCACAACATGAGGAGCTTTTTCTTTCTTTTCTTTTTTTTTTAACGTTTATTTATTTTTGAGACACAGAGAGACAGAGCACGAACGGGGGAGGGGGGTCAGAGAGAGAGGGAGACACAGAATCGGAAACAGGCTCCAGGCTCCGAGCTGTCAGCACAGAGCCCGACGCGGGGCTCGAACTCACGGACCGCGAGATCATGACCGGAGCCGAAGTTGGACACTTAACTGAGCCACCCAGGTGCCCCAATGAGGAGCTTTTTCTTAAAAGCCAGTGAAGGATTTTAAGCAGGAGAGAGACGCGTTTAGAAAACTCACCTCGCTGCCTCGTGGAGCAAGGCGGGTGTGGCTACAGGCGGGTCGGCGGCGATGCCTGGGCCCAGCAGTGCAGGTGGGGAGGAGATGGGGACACAGATGATGGCTCCTCCAGTCTGGGAGAGAGGAGCAGCATGGTGCGGTGGTGGGGTGTGAACTCTGAAACCGGACTGCATGGGTTCAAATCCCAACTTACTTGCCGTGTTGCCTTTAGGAAGCTAACTAACCTCTCCGTGTTTTAGTTTCCTCCTTGTGGAAGGAGGATCCCCATGACAGGGCTGTTGGGAACATGGCAGGGGTCACCACGTGTGAGGCGTGCCCAGCGGTGACCGGCCTGGGGTCTCTAAGTGATGCTTTGGAGCTGGTGCCGCAGATCTGAGCAGTGAGTCGGGGAGAGGAGTCGGGAGGGATGCCCACGTGGCTGGCTTGGGCAATTGGGAGGTTGGAGCCTGGGCTTGGGGAAACAGGTGGATGAGTTTGTTCTGGGGCATGAGATCGAGGGTGAGCCGATGGACAGATGGACGGATAGCTTCCTTGAAGCCAAGGAAGCGGAGGCGGAGATGTGGATCTGAGCCTTATCAGGTGGCCCGGGGAGAAGGGGCCCTGGGAGAGAGTCTGCAGCACCGCCACCAGCAGTGGGGGACAGGCCGAGAGGGATGCCTTTTCCGTGGGAAAGATTTGGGCCTGTGTAAAGGCCGACAGGAGGAGGGGGCCTGCAGAGAGCACCCAGTAAACGTGGCCTTGTTTTTTCTGGTCTTCATCATCACCACCGCCAGTGTGGGAGGACCAGACGATCATAGCAGCCTGTTACACAACCAATGGGAATTATTTATAACGAGCCTATAAGGACACTGGAAATGCTTTTAAAGATGCAAGAAAAAAGCAGCATAAAGCATTGTATGTGCCCTATGTTAACTACGGAACCACATCCAAAAATGTCCGTGTAGAAGAAAACACGGGAAGGGAATGTGCTAAGAAATAATACTGCTACTTCTAGGTAGAAGGGATATAGCAGGGCATCCTGAATTTGCTATAGTGAGAATATCTTATCATTTAAAAATACAGTAAACTTCATTTTTTTTAAAGATTTATTTATTTTGAGAGAGAGGGAGAGCCAGCCAGCATGCACGTGGATGGGGGAGGAACAGAAAAAGAGCGAGGGAGAGACTCCCAAGCAGGCTCCTTGCTGTCAGCATAGAGCCCAACGTGAGACTTGGTCCCACGAGCGATGAGATCATGACCTGAGCTGAAATCAAGAGTTGGATGCCCAAATCACTGAGCCACCCAGATGCCCTTAAACTTCATTTTATAAAAAGAAACAAACTAGGGCAGCTAAGGGCTGCCCCTGCCAAGGTCACAGTGATCTTGGGTAAATCCCTGTTTATTGAAGGCTTTGGTTTCTATGTCTATAGAAGAAGGGGCTGAACAAAACTGTGTTTCTTCCCCCAGGTGTGCTCCCAGGAACTCTGCCTTGCAGACAGCCTCCCCTAGGTGGCCACAAGGCTTGGGTCCTCACACTGTCACTTGAATCTCTGCTCAAAGACCACTTTACTGAGTGCTGAGGCTCAAGTAGCCTCCATCACCACTGGCCCCTCTCTGCCTACCTCCAGCTGTCTTGCTTCATGAGAGCAAGAACCGTGGTATCATGTGGTATCCCTAGTCCTAGGATGGTGCCTGGCTCATTGTAGGAGATGGTGCTTGCTGGATGATGGGTGGATGGATGGATGGATGGGTGGGTGGATGGGTGGATGGATGGGTGGATGGATGGATGGATGGATGGGAGGATGGATGGATGGATGGATGGGAGGATGGATGGATGGATGGATGGGAGGATGGATGGATGGATGGGAAGATGGATGGATGGGTGGATGGATGGATGGATGGATGAGTGGATGGGTGGATGGATGGATGGATGACTGAATGGATGGATGGATGGATGGATGGATGGATGGAAGGGAGGATGGATGGATGGATGGATGGGAGGATGGATGGATGGATGAGTGGATGGGTGGATGGATGGATGGATGGATGACTGAATGGATGGATGGATGGATGGATGGATGGAAGGGAGGATGGATGGATGGATGGATGGATGGGTATATGGGTGGGTGGATGGGTGGATGGGTGGGTGGATGAATGGATGGATGGATGGATGGGTGGATGGGTAGGTGGGTGGATGGATGGGTATGGGTGGGTGGATGGGTAGGTGGGTGGATGGATGGGTGGGTGGATGGGTGGGTGGATGGATGGATGGATGAATGGGTGGGTGGGTAGTTGGGTGGGTGGATGGGTGGATGGATGGATGGATGGATGAATGGGTGGATGGGTAGGTGTGTGGATGGATGGGTGGATGGGTAGGTGGGTGGATGGATGGGTGGATGGGTGGGTGGGTGGATGGGTGGATGGGTGGGTGGGTGGATGGGTAGGTGGGTGGAGGGATGGGTGGATGGATGGATGGATGGGTGGATGGATGGGTGGATGGGTGGGTGGGTGGATGGGTAGGTGGGTGGATGGATGGGTGGATGGAGGGATGGATGGGTGGATGGATGGATGGATGGATGAGTGGATGGGTGGATGGATGGATGGATGGATGGAAGGGAGGATGGATGGATGGATGGATGGATGGGTATATGGGTGGGTGGATGGGTGGATGGGTGGGTGGATGAATGGATGGATGGATGGATGGGTGGATGGGTAGGTGGGTGGATGGATGGGTAGGGGGGGGGGTGGGGGTGGGTGGATGGATGGATGGATGAGTGGATGGGTGGGTGGGTAGATGGGTGGGTGGATGGGTGGGTGGATGGATGGATGGATGGATGAGTGGATGGGTGGGTGGGTAGATGGGTGGGTGGATGGGTGGGTGGATGGATGGATGGATGAATGGGTGGGTGGGTAGTTGGGTGGATGGGTGGATGGATGGATGGATGGATGAATGGGTGGATGGGTAGGTGTGTGGATGGATGGGTGGATGGGTAGGTGGGTGGATGGATGGGTGGATGGGTGGGTGGGTGGATGGGTAGGTGGGTGGATGGATGGGTGGATGGATGGATGGATGGGTGGATGGGTGGGTGGATTGGTGGGTGGATGGGTAGATGGGTGGGTGGATGGGTGGGTGGT